>NC_090818.1:86966993-87311192 GCF_000390325.3 Nicotiana tomentosiformis
GTGAGAAGAACTTATGACTTCTATCTGAAGACCTCGAGATGAATCGGCCTAGGGCGGCTATGCGCCCTGTTAATCTTTGTACGGACTTAACATTGTCCACGGCTGTGATGTCTTCGATTGACTTTATCTTATCGGGGTTAATTTCGATTCCCCGATTTGATACCATAAAGCCGAGGAACTTGCCCGAGCCGACCCCGAATGCACATTTCTCCGGGTTGAGCTTCATGTTGTATTTCCTTAGTATATCGAAGGTCTCCTACAAATTTGTCAAATGGTCCTCTGCTCGCAGGGACTTAACTAGCATATCATCAATATAAACCTCCATTGATTTACCTATTTGTTCTTCAAACATTCGATTTACTACGCATTGATAAGTTGCACCAGCATTGTTTTAGTCCAAACGGCATTACATTATGACAATAGGTACTGTACTTAGTGATGAACGAAGTCTTTTCCTGATCCTCCGGGTTCATTTGTATTTGATTGTACCCAGAGTAGGCATCGAGAAAACTAAGGATCTCGTGGCCGGCCGCGGCATCGATCATGCGATCGATATTCGGCAGAGGAAAAGAGTCTTTAGGATATGCTTTATTTAAATCTTTATAGTCTACGCACATTCTAAGTTTATTTACCTTTTTAAGGACTATGACTACGTTCGCTAACCATTCGGGATATTTTACCTCCCGAATGGATCTTATTTTGAGAAGTTTGGTTACCTCATCCTTGATGAATACATGTTTTACCTCGGACTGAGGCCTTCTCTTTTGTTTTACCGGGCGGAACTTCGAGTCCAAGCTCAGTCGATGTGTAGTGATCTCCGGTTGGATCCCTGTCATATCTAGGTGGGACCAAGCAAAACAATCCATATTATCAATAATAAATCCAATGAATTTTTCCCTGAGCTTAGGGGTTAACCCCGTACCTAGGTATACCTTTCGATCGGGTAGATGCTTGATCAGTATGACTTGCTCTAGTTCCTCGACAGTCGATTTGGTGGCGTCGGAATCCTCAGGGATTATGAAGGATCGAGGGATCCAGTAGTTATTTTCCTCGTTTGTTCCCTGCTTCTCCGACTGAGTCGAGGCTGTTGGCTATGGTTGCTATTTAGCTTCCTGTTTTCCTTTGGGATCCAATCCCTTTGTTGATGAAAGCGCCGATACAGGTATTACTTCGTCGATCGCGAACATCTCTTTTGCAGCATGTTGTTTCCCATACACCATTTTTACTTCATCCGGTGTTAGGAACTTCAGCATTTGGTGAAAGGTTGAGGGGAATGCCCTCATGTTATGAATCCAAGGTCTTTCGGGCAGTGCGTTGTATCTCATATCGCCATCGATCACATGGAACTTTGTTTCTTGAATAGTCCCGGCTATATTTACTGGTAGGGTGATTTCACCTTTAGTTGTTTCACTCGCCATGTTGAATCCATTGAGAATCCAAGTTGCGGGTATGATCTGATCTTGTAGACCAAGCTGCTCCACAACCCTCGATCGAATAATATTGGCCGAGCTTCCTAGATCAATTAAAACACGTTTAATCTGAATTTTATTCATTAAGATAGAGATTACCAAAGCATCATTGTGGGGTTGTGAGATCCCTTCTGCTTCCTCATCATCGAATGATAAAGTGACCTCTGGCACATAGTCTCGAGTTCCTTTTTCCCTGGTGATTGATACTTTAGTGCGTTTGAACACGGGCCCTTGTGGAATATCGACCCCGCCAATGATCATGTGAATCATGTGTTGTGGTTCTTCCTGCTTGTTTTTCCTTTTTGCATCCTTGTCTCTGAAATGGTTCTTAGCTCGGTCACTCAAAAATTCTCGAAGGTGACCCTCATTGAATAGACGGGCCACTTCCTCCCTTAGTTGTCTGCAGTCTTCGGTTCTATGACCATGTGTACCATGGTATTTGCATATTTGATTGGGGTTTCTTTGTGATGGATCGGTTTGTAGGGTTCTAGGCCATCTAGTATCTTTGATTATCCCAATGGCTGATACAATACCTGATGCGTCGATGCTGAAGTTGTATTCTGATAATCGTGGTGCATCTGTGGGATCCGCATGTTTATCAAAGCCACTTTTGCTCATGAACCCTCGAGAGTTATGTCCTCGATCGTTTCTTTGATCATTTCGGATGGGATTGCGTCATGGGCCACTGTTTCTACGATCTGCATTGTATGGTTGATACCGATCTCTGTTCGACCGGGGTTCTCTGTCGATATCCCTTTGAGTTCTTCCGATGGGCCTGTTTGGATAAACAGAATCAGAAGGGGTCCCCAATTGATCATCCTCTATCCTGATCTTTGACTGGTACAGATTATGTACATCGGCCCAGGTTACCGCTGGATATTCAATTAAATTCTATTTTAGCTATCGTGATGCCACCAAACTGCATTCGTTCAAACCCTGAGTAAAGGTTTGAACAGCCCAATCACCTGTGACCGGTGGTAGTTCCATGCGTTCCATCTGGAACCGAGATACAAATTCCCTCAATATTTCGTTGTCTTTTTGTTTCAACTTGAAGAGGTCTGACTTCCTAGTTGCAACCTTTATCGCTCCGGCATGTGCTTTTACGAAGGAGTCTGCAAGCATGGCGAAGGAATCGATGTAATTGGGCGACAAATTGTAGTACCATATCATTGCTCCTTTCGACAAGGTTTCTCCAAATTTTTTCAGTAAAACAGATTCAATCTCATCGTCTTCCAAGTCATTCCCTTTTATTGCGCATGTATAAGAAGTGACATGCTCATTAGGGTCAGTGGTCCCATTGTACTTAGGAATTTCTTGCATTCGGTATTTCTTTGGAATGGGTTTCAGTGCCGCACTTGGAGGGAAAGGCTTCTCTACAAATTTCTTTGAATCCATACCCTTTAGAATCGGCGGTGCCCCCGGTATTTGGTCAACCCGGGAGTTGTATGTTTCTACTTTCTTGTCATTTACCTCGATTTTCTTTTCTCCCGATTCAATCCATTTAGTGAGCTCCTCGAACATTTTTATAATGGCAGGGTCAGTCCCCGATTCGTTGGTATTCGACCTTTCCGGCACAGGATCGGTCCTTTGAACGATTTCTGGTTCGATCCTACTCGGTGTTCGGTGTTGATTTTGTAGTTGTGCTATAGCGGCCTGTTGAGCCTGTAACATTTTGAATATCAATTGGAGGCTAACTCCACAATCTTCTCCACCCTGCGTACCTCAACCACCTGATCGAACTTCCCTGTGTATACTACCTTCGGGCTCAACGCCCAAATTTGCATTTAGGGCGACATGTGAACTGATATCGACGAGATTTGCAATTGGTGCTCCTTCGAGGTCGGCCTGAGGCACCTCGATTCCTGGGGTGGCTATGTTGTCGTTTTCCCCGTGAAATCCGAGGTTGTTGTCACCATGTGTAGGTACTGCTTGTGAGTTTGACATGTTTATCCTGAAGAAAAAGATTCTTACGATAACAAGTATAAAGCAGTGTGTGTTATCGAAATTAGTATTAAGCAATCACTATTATCCTTAGCCCCACGGTGGGCGCCGAACTATTTACCCTAAAAATTGAATAACAATTAAACTTATAATGAGGTTCTAAGGATACACGATTTCACTTAATACCGATAGACAAATATGAAGATTAACAACATAAATAAACTATAAAATAAAGCGAACCAGTATTAAAATGGAATTCAACCCTCGAGCTAGGGTGCCCTCAAACTGATTGTTACCAAAATAGTTAAAAATAAAGCAAGCTGGTGAACAAGAGAGTATAAGCTAAAGAGAGAGCGTTATATTGACTTTTTTACGTGAAAACAGTGTGTCTTACAAATGGTTAATACTCTCCTTTATATAGTAGAGGAGTTTTACTTATGGTATAACTCTAATTACAGAAGAAAATCTCATGTTTAGCTAATTAACCATTTCTGATTTGATCCGTTCCGAGATTTACGCGATGATCCTCGACTAGTCACTGAGGTTTACGCCGTGATCCTCGACCAGCCACGGATATCTCGCCTTTCTGTTATTATGCTATCTTCGATCTTGCTCGATGACTGTCTTGTTCGGCTTCGATCGCTACTAGCCTTGATCTCGACAGGTATCTCGGTCCTGAACTTGGTACCTAGTCCTCGTGATTTAGTCTGTTTCGTTACGAGGCCGTCCTTCGATGTAATCTCCCGGTCTCGGTCAAATAGTAAAATCGAGTGGGTCCGATTTTAACCGTATACACCTATACATTGCCAATACAGCTATACATTGCCAATTTTTGGGATGCCTTTGTCAAACATAATTTAAGGCCAAAAATTTGTAAATCACCCGATATCAATTTCGATTAAATAATTTTAGCATATCAAGTTAGTTGGAAATTACACATAACAGATCACAATATTTATCTTATAAATCATTAATGAATAGTAGTAACATTTCTTTACTACAAATGATGGCCAAAAGCGGGTGCTACTTAGCTACCTCTTACTCAGGCTCCTTTTGTTACTAAGGACAACTACACACTTCTTTAGTACTTATATATATTTCTAAGGGAAACAATCTAGTACCAGTGCCCAAAAAATCATGCATATTACAAATTGTATGCTGCCCATAAAAAGAAATACGTAATTGGTAGTGATAGTTGTTCCATCACCAGCTGTGAGCCTAAAAGAAAGGGTTTGGCCATTGAGGTAAGAGTTAGTTTGCCAGTTCTGACCCCAATTCCTTGACATAGTCTGCCAACCACTTGTAGATCCTTTAATTGAAACAGAATGAATATCCCCTGGACCTGCTACATTGGTGACTAGTACCAAGTTGAAGTAAGAGTGTACATTAATAATAAACCGAATTCCTCCTTTCTTCACACACCAAGGACGATGCTATTGAGCAATTTGAAGATAAGCAGGTTGAGGCATGTCAAAATGGGGACGAGGAGGATTGCACCACCCACAATTGTCACTGGGCAAAGCAAAATTAGGTGGGCAAAAGTTAGTAGCAGTGACAGTAATGGTACCACCATCTGGGCTCAAAACAAGCCATTGTCAAACAATGCTGTGCTTAATGCTGCAGTATTAGTTCCATATCCTTGCCCATACAAATTCCCATATCCATATGCTCCTCCCGCTGTATACGGTAAAAATCGGTTAGTCCTTCGTACGAACTGGTCGAAATGGTAATGCATTGAATCGAAGATCAGGTTGAGGTCCGAAGTCAGGTCATCAAGCTTCGAGCCCTAGGGACCGATCAATGTCGAGCTCGATATCATTATCGAGCTCAAATACAAATCGAACTATGATGAAGTTACCGAGCTTACGAAGAAGAGACCGATCAACACTGTCCCCGAATCAATACAAGGCTACGAATCAGAATCGAGCTCGAGTCAAGATCGAGAGCTCGAGTCGATATCGATCTCGAGACAATATCGAGCTCATAGACAAGAGCCGTTGCAATCGCACTAAGAAAGGGAATCTTGGCAGGAATTATGGAAAAGCTGATTTATCATGGGTCTCCCACTATGTATTTTTAATTGTATCTAAAGTAGGATCCCTCCACTATAAAGGGGTTGGTTATTATTTCTGTAAAGCATCAAGTTTTGCATACACTACAACTCAAATATCATATACTCTCATACTGAAGAATTATCCTCTTTTAGCTTCATAGATTGGCTCATCTTGCTCAATCCTTAAATCATCCTCCTTTCAACTTTGCTTATTTTGTACTCTTTATAGTATATATTCGATATTTCCATTTTACTCTTACGATTTGTGTCAAGTTATATCACATATCCTTAGAACTACGTACAAATTTAACTCTATCCGTTTTTCGAGTAAACAGTTTAGCGCCCACCGTAGGGCTAAGGATAATAGTGATTATTTGATACGAATCTACAAAAACACACCATTTTAAGCTTATTTTCGGAAGTGCCTTTGATTTCGGATTGGCAACGACATACTCTCAAATTAAATGGTATTACCTATCGACAATGAAGCTGGCCTTCAAGGTGAGAACAACAACTTGACGCCCAGGGCCGGAATGCCTCTTGTCGATGCCGTTGGAGCTCGAATAGAAGTGCCATTAGACTTTAATTCGCATGTGACCATTGAGGCAAACCTATATTCTGAACCTGAAAACAACATTCAAGGTGGCACTCGGTCTGTAACTCAAGATACCCATAACATCGAGGAAAATGGCGTCAGCTTGCACATGATTTTCAAAATATTGCAAGCTTAACAGGCAGCAATAGCTCAGTTATAGAGTCAAACCCAGACACCGAGCAAGACGGAGCCCAGTCCACCCCGAGAAATCGCCCATAGAACGGAACCAGCTATAGTAAGGTCAAATGAGCAAGAGTCGAGGACTAATCCCGAAATTGCTAAGATGTTCGAAGAACTGACCAAAAGAATAGAATCAGGTGAAAGGAGGATCGAGGCAAACAACAAAAAGGTGGAAATATATAACTCCAGGGTTGATCAGATCCCGGGGGCACCACCGATATTAAAGGGCTTAGATTCCAAAAAATCCATACAAAAGCCATTCCCCCCAAGCGCGGCTCCTAAACCGATCCTTAAGAAATTCCGAATGCACGAGATTACTAAATATAACGGAACTACCGACCCCTTCAAACATGTCACCTCTTACACATGTGCCATCAAAGGGAACGACCTTAAGGACGATGAAATTGAATTCGGATTATTGAAAAAATTCGGTGAAACCCTGTCAAAGGGAGCAATGATATGGTATCACAATGTACCATCTAATTCTATCGATTCTTTTGCTATGCTTATAGATTCCTTCGTAAAAGCACACGCCAGGGCCATAAAGGTCGAGACCAGAAAGTCGGACCTGTTCAAGGTAAGACAGAAGGATAACGAGATGCTGAGGGAGTTCGTATCTTGTTTTCAAATGGAACGAATGGATCTGCCACCAGTCATAAATGATTGGGTTGTTCAGGCTTTCACTCAAGGTTTAAACGAACGAAGTTCGACGGCTTCACGGTGGTTGAAGCATATCCTGATCGAGTACCCAACTATTACTTGGGCCGACATGCACAATCGGTACCAATCAAAAATTAGAGTCGAAGACGATCAGTTGGGGTTTGAACCCGCTGCTAGAAGGGATATCAATCGAGAACAAGGTCCGATCAAGGACCGATACCGACCGTATAGTGGAAACTATAGAATCAATGAATCGACGTAACCCCGGACAAGGCAACAAAAGAACTGATCGAGGTTAAGGGTCTCAGGGGCTGATGAATAGAAATGGGTTCGACAAGCCTACCGGACCTAAGGAAGCACCACAGTTATCGGAGTATAACTTCAGCATTGATGCATCCGCCATCGTGTCAGCTATCGGACACATCAAAGACACTAAATGGCCTCGAGCCATGCAGACCGATCCTGCCCAGAGGAATCCCAATTAAATGTGCGAATATCATGGCACCCATGGGCACAGAATAGAAGATTGCAGGCAACTAAGAGAAGAGGTTATTCAATAAAGGGCACCTTCAAGAATTTTTAAGCGACAGGGACAAAAACCATTTCAAAAATAGGGATTTCGGCAAACAAAATGAACAGGAAGAACCACAGCACATCATCCACATAATCATCGGCGGCGTCGACACCCCTCAAGGGCTGGTGCTTAAACACACTAAGACATCGGTTATGAGAGAAAAGCGAGCTCGAACTCAGGATTACGCACCCATAGGAACCTTGTCCTTTAATGATGAAGATGCAGAAGGAGTCATGCAACCTCATAACGATGCACTGGTAATATCCGTACTTATGAATAAAACTAAAGTTAAGCATGTGTTAATTGATCCAGGTAGCTCAGCCAACATTATTAGATCGAAGGTTGTAGAACAACTAGGTCTACAGGACCAGGTCATACCCGCAACCCTGGTTCTAAACGGATTCAATATGGCATGTGAAACCACCAAAGGCGAGATAATTCTGCCGATAAACGTGGCCCTGACCATCCAGGAAACGAAGTTCCTCATAATCGAAGGTGACATGAGGTACAACACCCTTTTTGGAAGGCCATGGATCCTCAATATGAGAGTTTTACCTTCGACCCTCCACCAGGTTCTTAAATTCCCAACATCGGAGGGAGTCAAAATAGTGTGCGGAAAACAACCGGCCGTAAGAGAAATGTTTGCTGTCGAAGAAGAAATTCCGATATCCTCACCTATGTCAACAAGGTCGGACTCAAAAGGGTAACGAGATGCCAAATAGCAATCACAGACGTCAGCTTCAACCCAACTAAAAAATCAAAAGATTGACAAAGATGATTAACAAAGGATCCCTCGATCCTTCGTGATCCCAGATGATTCCGACGCTACCCAATCAACGATCGAATAACTGGAGCAAGTCGTACTAATTGAGCATTTGCCCGAACGAAAGGTATACCTGGGAACGGGATTAACCCCTGAACTCAGGAAAAGGCTTATTCAATTTCTTATCGATAACATAGATTATTTTGCTTAGTCCCACTTAGATATAACAGGGATCCCACCGGATATGATGACACATCGGCTAAGCCTGGACCCTAGGTTCAAACCGGTAAAGCAAAAGAGAAAACCCCAGTCCGAGGTAAAGCACATATTCATAAAAGACGAGATAACTAAACTTCTTAAAATAGGGTCTATTTGGGAGGTAAAATAACCCGAATGGTTAGCCAATTTAGTTGTAGTTCCTAAAAAAGGGAACAAACTTAGAATGTGTGTAAATTATAAGGAATTAAACAAGGCGTGCCCCAAAGATTCTTTTCCGCTGCCCAACATCGATCGCATGATCGATGCCACGACCGGCCACGAGGTCCTTACTTTTTTCGATGCCTATTCCGGGTATAATCAAATCCAAATGAACCCAGAAGACTAGCAAAAGACTTCATTTGTCACCATGTATGGAACATATTGTTATAATGTGATGCCCTTCGGGCTAAAAAATACAGGAGCTACTTACCAACGCCTAGTAAATAAAATGTTCGAGGAACAAATTGTTAAATCAATGGAAGTTTTTATTGATGACATGCTAGTTAAGTCCCTGCACGCAGAGGACCATTTGGCTCATTTACAAGAAACATTCGAGATTTTAAGGAAATACAACATGAAGCTTAACCCCGAGAAATGTTCTTTCGGGGTCGGTTCGGGCAAGTTCCTCGGCTTCATGGTATCAAATCGGGGGATCAAGATCAACCCCGATAAAATCAAGGCTATCGAAGACATCGCCATCGTGGACAGTGTAAAAGTCGTACAGATGCTAACGGGACGGATTGCTGCCTTAGAATTGAAGTGATATCTATCGAGCCCACCATTACTTCATACTCCAAAAGCAGACGAGAAACTTTGCTTGTACTTGGCAGTATCAGAAATCGTGGTAAGTGGTGTCCTAGTTCGAGAAGAGCAAGTTACTCAATTTCCCGTTTATTATGTAAGTCGAACCTTATGGGAAGCAGAAACTAGATATCCACACTTAGAGAAATTGGCATTTTCACTGATAAGCGCCTCTAGAAAGCTAAGACCATACTTTCAATGTCACCCCATATGTGTATTAACCACTTACCCACTTCGTAATATTTTGCACAAGCCCGAACTTTCAGGCCGATTGGCCAAATGGGCCGTCGAACTCAGTGGCTACGATATCGAATATCAACCTCGTATGGCCATCAAGTCTTAAATTTTAGCGGATTGTATGGCTGATTTCATGCCAACCCTCGTACCCGAAGTCGAAAAAGAACTCTTGTTGAAACCGGGTACATCATCGGGGGTATGGATCCTTTTCACAGACGGGGCTTTGAACGTGAAAGGGTCTGGGCTAGGCATCGTTTTAAAGCCGCCTACGGGTAGCACTATTGGGCAATCTATCAAAACTACTAGGTTGACTAACAACGAGGCTAAGTATGAGGCCATGATTGTAGGTCTCGAGCTAGCTAAAAGCTTGGGAGCAGAAGTCGTTGAAGCCAAATGTGACTCTTTACTGGTGGTAAATCAAGTAAACAAAACCTTCGAAGTTCGAGAGGATAGAATGCAACGGTATTTGGACAAACTGCAGGTAACTTTGCACCATTTCAAAGAATGGACTTTACAGCATGTACCTCGAGAACAAAACAGTGAGGCTGATGCACTGGAAAATTTGGGATCATCGGTCGAGGAAGATGAGATCAACTCGGGGACTGTCGTTCAACTCTCGAGATCCGTGATCGAGGAAGGTCATACGGAGATAAATTCTACAAGCTTAACATGGGATTGGAGGAATAAGTATATTGAATACTTGGAGAACGGAAAGCTCCATCGGATCCTAAAAATTTGAGGGCCCTACGAACCAAAGCTGCTCGATTTAGATTGACTGCAGATGGAACATTGTACCGAAGGACATTTGATGGACCATTGGCAGTATGCTTAGGTCCAGGAGACACTGACTACATCCTACGTGAGATTCATGAGGGTATTTGTGGAAATTATTTCGGTGTCGATTCATTAGTCCGAAAAATAATCAGAGTAGGATATTATTGGATTGATATGGACAAAGATGCAAAGGACTTTGTTCGAAAATGTGACAAATATCAAAGGTTTGCACCGATGATTCATCAGCCCGGAGAGCAACTACACTCAGTCCTATCCCCATGGTCATTCATGAAATGGGGAATGGATATCGTCGGCCCTCTGCCATCGGCCCCAGGTAAAGCTAAATTCATTTTATTTATGAATGACTATTTCTCTAAATGGGTTGAAGCACAGTCGTTCGAAAAATAAGGGAGAAAGAGGTTATAGACTTCATCTGGGATCATATCGTATGTCGATTTGGGATAGCCGCCGAAATAGTGTGTGACAATGGTAAACAATTTATCGGCGGCAAAGTGACGAAATTCCTCGAAGACCACAAAATAAAAAGGATATTATCAACACCATATCACCCTAGTGGGAACATACAAGCCAAATCGACAAACAAGACTATCATTCAAAACCTAAAGAAAGGTTGAACGATGCTAAGAGAAAATGGAGAGAAATTCTACTTGAAGTTCTTTGGGCATATCGATCAACATGAAAATCTAGTACGGGGGCAACCCCGTTCTCCTTTGTATATGGCTCCGAAGCCTTGATTCCAGTCGAAGTCGGGGAACCCAGTGCCAGGTTTTGATATACAACAAAAGAGTCAAATCACGAGGCTATGAATACTAGCCTCGAATTATCGGATGAAAAACGAGAAGCTTCTCTCGTCCAATTGGCCGTCCAAAAACAGCGAATCAAAAGATACTATAATCGAAGATCCAAGCTTTGCCATTTTAAAATCGGGGACTTAGTGCTAAGGAAAATCACCCTCAGTACCCGAAATCCAAATGAAGGAAAACTGGGTCCAAACTAGGAAGGACTGTATCAGGTTCTCGAAAACGTCGGTAAAGGATTCTACAAGCTCGGTATTATAAATGGCAAAAAACTATCAAGCAATTGGAATGTGTCGCACCTAAAACGATACTACTGCTAAGGTACGACCCTCCCATATTCGTTTTTATATCCCAGCTAACCCTTGCAGAAGTTCAATCAGGAACAAGGATGGATCCTTCAATACGAAGCCCTAGGTTTGAAAGCACGCGTTGCACTCTTTTTCCCTTAGACCGGTTTTATCCCAAATGAGTTTTTCGGCAAGGTTTTTAATGAGGCAACCATTGATCATGATAACTTAGAAGCAATTTGACAGTATCTGAGGCCTCTTTACAATCGACCTCGAATACTGGGGGGCATTACCCCTCAAATATATCAAGTTCGATGCAACAACGTTACCTCATAACAACATGGTTCCAATAGGAAAAATTGTAAGAGCCAAATTGTCAAAACGAACCATGCTCATGTAGTTGGCACGAGCCCTGACGCAAAATATGAACACATGTATAATGACTTACAAAGAAAAATTTCTTCTTTACCGATATCTTATATCCAAGAAATATTCCTCTATTTCGAGATTTATTATGCAAACAGGCTTAAGGTAAATCAACGAGTTCGAGCAACACTCACTCAACTACGAAGCCCAAGGGCTACCCTATTTCGAGTTCGAGCAAGTACTCACTCAACCATAAAGCCTATGGGCTATATTACGATGAGTTCGAATCACTCACTCGACTAAGCCTACGGGCTATTTTTATTCCGAGTTCGAGCAAGCCCTCACTCGACTACTAAGCCAATGGGCTACTCTTATTTTGAGTTCGAGCAAGCACTCACTCGACTTTTAAGCCTACGGGCTACATTACTTCAAGTTCGAATCACTCACTCGACTACTAAGCCTACGGGCTACTCTTATTTCAAGTTCGGGCAAGCACTCACTTGACCATTAAGCCTACGAGCTATATTACTTCGAGTTCGAGCAATCACCCACCCAACTACTATGCCTACATGCTACCTCATTTCAATTTTGAGCAAGCACTCACTCGGTTATAAAGTCTACAAGGTCCAAATTCGATCCAATTGCCTAAAGCCTTATGAAAACATTCATAAGGCATGAATGAAACAAAATCTTCACAAGGCAAAAAATAAAATAGAGGCAAGTCGGGAAAAGAAAAGATATTTATATATATATATATATATATAATATTGTTTGTAACGTCCGAAATGAAAACATAAGGGCTAATTTTCTTGGTTATCTCCGAGGGCGGTCTCTTCTCCATCGGGATCCTCTCCGCTCTCGTACCCGCTCTTGCTCCCATCATCATCATCATCATCATCATCGGAAGCCAAGGCTTCAGCATCGACTTCGAGCTCTATAGCCCTTTTTATCTCTTCAGTGAGATCGAAACCTCGAGCATGGATCTCCTCGAGGGTCTCCCTCCGAGATCGGCACTTAGCAAGTTCGGCAACCCAATGTGCTCGAGTGTTGGCAGTCTTAACTACCTCTCTTGCTTGTATCTGAGCAGCTTCAGTATCGGCCTGATAGATGGCCACGAATGCATCCGCATCGGCCTTTGCCTTTTTGACGTCAGATTCTTCCTTGGAAAGTTCAGAGGCCAACCGAGCCTCGAGCTCCTCTATTCTTCTTGCTTGAACCAAGCTTTTCTCCTTCATACTTTGAAGTTGGTTTTCGGCCGATAATAGTTGGGCTCGAGCAGCCTCTTTCTCTGCAGCAAAGCGGTCCATACCTTCTTTCCACTTCAAGGAATCCGCTTTTATCACATCGACCTCCTCACGGAGTTTCCCTATCATCTCAAGTTTCTATTATAGCTGTGAGACTGAAAAATTAGCAATCGTTCCGGTATCGAGTCCATATGCTTTTAATAGTATCATTACTTGCTCGGACAGATCGGTCTGATCTTGGTGAGCCTTGGTCAACTCAGCTCGGAGGTTTTTGATTTCCTCTCCCCTTTTCCCTAAGAGGAGTTTAAGGGCGTTCTTCTCCTCCGTGACCCATTGAAGGTCGGCCTCGTATCGACGCAGCTCAGTTCAAGACTGAGAACATGCTTCTCGATGAACTGTTGCGGCCTACAAAGAAAGAAGAAACGAAGTTAGAAAAGAAAAACAAACATAAAAGTAATATCAACAAACAGAGTTAAAGCTTACCCGATTCAGAGCTTGCTACACTTCGCAGAAAAGGCCCGACACATCACTAGGGCCAGCAGCTTCCTCGACCCCAGTAAACAAATCGCAGAAGGGATCCTCCCCTTCATGAGATCGGTTCATATCGAGGGCCCCCAAATCTTGGGCTTCCCGAATCGCCCCTTCGGAAAAAGCAGGGAAAGTGGGCGAGTCTTCGATTACTACTGCCCCAAGTGAGTCACATGGGGCATTCTCTTCGGTTTGAAGAGAGTCAGGGACGGCCCCTTCAGACATATCCACCATCCGTTGACTTCGATGGGAGATATCCTCGATCCCCAACGGCTCAGGGACTTTGCCCAAATCTTTCTTTGATATACCCTCAGTTCGAGGCAGAGCCTGGTAAACCACCATCGATCCAGCTGCCTGTGGGGCATCGATGGTTTTCTTCACTCGGGCCACCAGTACGGACCCGTCGTCTTTTCTTCTTCCTCATCTTCATCCCTAAGATGTCGAACTTATTCTAAAGTTAAAGGGATGGTATTCTTCCTTGACTTACGAGCCTTTGATTTTGGGTTTTCAGAAGTAGAGGCCCTTTTTCTCTTATTATCCTTCACCGATTTAGAAACCGGGGCCGAAGTTTCCTCCTGGCCGGACAGGGGTCTCAAAACCGCATCCTTGCCCAAACCTACACACAAGAAAATTGATTTGAGTGTACGAAAAACAGTTCGAACTATCAATGATGCGAGAAAGGAGATTGCCGTAATTTTTGGCCTCCCATCGGCCCTTTGACAAATCGCGCCATGAGTGCTCGGCGTACGTAGAAGTCGAAGCCATTGCCCAGTCCTTGAGGTCGGGAACCGTACCAGGCATCCAAGTAACCACTGCACCACAAAAGGGGATATCAGTAAGAAAGGAAACGAAGGGACAAAACAATGGGAGATAACAGCCGAGTTACACTTACGCTTCACGTTCCATTCTTCAGGAAATGGCATCTTCTCGGCCGGTATTAGGTCCGACGTCTTCACTCGAACGAATCTTCCCATCCAGCCTTGATCCTTGTCCTCATCTATGCTTGATAACAGAACCTAACGTGAAAGGGTAAGTGTACACACTCAAAAACCCTTCCAAATGAGTAGTAATATCCTCTTCGGGAGACGGGACTACCACTACTTTGTTCCCCCAGTTACAATCTTTTCTTATCTGTTCGAGATATACCCAGGTTATCAAACACATATATCTCAATACCGGCTCACATTGGCCCGAAATCGAAGAGCCTTTGTCAACCTTAAAATCGGAGGTAAGAACACACGCCACGAAAACGCCCTCCTCAGGCTGTGGATCCACTGGTGTTTTATCGGCGGTAGATTGGGAAGAAGAAACTTTTTCTTTTTAGGAGACGATTTTTGATGTTTTCACCATTTTTGTATTTAAAGAAGGAGATAACAAAGATATGGTGTTTTGAAGAAGGATTTTGCAGAGAAGAATCACAGATTTACGAATGAATTCAGAAGGTGTGAGAAAGAAATAAGAAAATTTAGAGTTTGGAGATGTAAAAGTGATTAAAAGTGAAAAAGGGTTATTTATAGGTAGAGCAATGGCTGTTCAATTTTGATAATGGCCGACCATCGTCTGACACGCATTAAATGCCTAGGTAAACTGAACCGACGGGACAAGCACGTCATGATCGGATTCGATGCAAATGTCAGTATATATCTAATCGTACCGTTGAAAAATCATGTCGTTTCTCGCTACATCCTTCCCAAGAAACGAGGGGACTATCTGTATACGATAAAAATCGATTAGTCCTTCGTACGAACTGGTCAAAATAGTAATGCATTGGATCGAAGATCAGGTTGAGGTCTGAAATTAGGTAATCAAGTGTTGAGCCCTAGGAACCGATCAATGTCGAGCTCGATATCATTATCGATCTCGAATCCAAATCGAATTATGATGAAGTTACTGAGCTTATGAGGCAGAGACTGATCAATATTGTCCCCGAATCAATACAAGGCTCAGAATCAGAATCGAACTCGAGTCAAGATCGAGAGCTCGAGTCGATATCGAGCTTGAGATAATATCGAGCACATAGACAAGAGCCGTTGCAACCGCACTAGGAGAGAG
Source organism: Nicotiana tomentosiformis (assembly GCF_000390325.3). Lineage (NCBI taxonomy): Eukaryota > Viridiplantae > Streptophyta > Magnoliopsida > Solanales > Solanaceae > Nicotiana > Nicotiana tomentosiformis. The sequence goes on from NC_090818.1 coordinate 86,982,594, forward strand.
AATCTTGGCAGGAATTATGGAAAAGCTGATTTATCATAGGTCTCCCACTATGTATTTTTAATTGTATCTAAAGTAGGACCCCTCCACTATAAAGGGGTTGGTTATTATTTCTGTAAAGCATCAAGTTTTGCATACACTATAACTCAAATATCATATACTCTCATACTGAAGAATTATCCTCTTTTAGCTTCATAGATTGGCTCATCTTGCTCAATCCATAAATCATCCTCCTTTCACCTTTGCTTATTTTTTTACTCTTCACAGTATATATTCGATATTTCCATTTTACTCTTACGATTTGTGTCAAATTATACCACATACCCTTAGAACTACGTACAAATTCAACTCTATCCGTTTTTTGGGTAAACACCTGCAATTTAATTATTAACCCTTAATTAGCTCAAATTCTCATTCCCTTCCCCCTATAAAGATATATTTAAACTTACCCATTGTACCAGTGGCATCACCACCACCATAGAATTAGAATATAGCATGAGCAGTTTCCCATCTTCCATAATCACCTTTACTACTCTGCAATCTTAGTGATAAGACAAGAAAGCAGAAAGCAAGTTTTGCACAAAGGAGTGCCATAATTTGTAGTTTCAAATTGAAGGATTAATATTGTTTTGGTTTATGGAGAAGTGAATTTGGTGAGAAATAATTGCATATGGCTACTCTATTTATAACCAAAGGAAAGAGAAAGAGAGTATCGTGCAAAAAGTAAAAGGAAGACACACAAGATAGTTAGAGACCATTGTCGTCCAAAAGGACACTACAAGAATCACGTAATCAAAATTAAGTAGGCGTTTGGACATTAAAATTATAATTTATTTTAAAAAAAATAGTAGTTAGAGTTGAATTGAATAATGATATTTTGGAATTTAAATTTTTTTTTGGATATGCATTTCACTTGAAAAAATATTGCAATTTTGTGAGTAGGGAAAAATATATGAATTAGTTAATTAGTGTTTAAATTGATTGTTTATCTTTGAATTGAATTAAAATTTTAGGGTTTAGGTCTTGTTAACTTTGAATTGAATTGAATTACTTAGAGTGTAAATTGAATGTTTAAGTTTGTATTGAATTGAATAGTTTAGTTAGGAATTGAATGTTTAACTTTGAATTGAATTGAGTTTTTAGGGTTTAGTTCTTGTCAATTGAAATTTTAGGGTATGAATTGAATTGTTAAGAGTTTATGTTTTATGAGATTAATTGAATTGTTTAGGGTATGCATTAAATATTTAGGGTATGAATTAAACGTTTAGGGTATGAATTGAATTGTTAAGAGTTTATGTTTTGTGAGGTTAATTGAATTATTTAGGGTATGAATTGAATTAATTAAGGTATGCGTTTAATATTTAGGGTATGAATTGAACTTTTAGGGTATGAATTGAATTGTTAAGGGCTTATGTTTTGTGAGGTTAATTGATTTTTTTAGGGTATGAATTGAATTGGTTAGGGTATGCATTGAACATTTAGGATATGAATTGAACTTTTAGGGCATGAATTGAAATTTTAAGGGCTTATGTTTTATGAGGTTAATTGAATTGTTTAGGATATGAATTGAATTATTTAGGGTATGCATTGAACTTTTAGGATATGAATTGAATTTAAGGGTATGAATTGAATTGCTAAGGGCTTATGTTTTGTGAGGTTAATTGAATTGTTTAGGGTATGAATTGAAGTATTTAGGGTATGCATTGAACTTTTAGGATATGAATTGAACTTTTAGGGTATGGATTAAACTTTTAGGATATGAATTGAACTTATAGTTTATGTTTAAATTGTATTAATCATAATTAATTATATTTATTATAATTTAATTAGAAAAAATTAATTATCTAATTAACTAAAAATTAATTAATTAATTTATAATTGTAGAATAAATTAAGCAGTGCTAATACTTATGGAAATATCTCAATTTATTTTTGTTTTCTTTGTATAGATGGAACATCGTACTTGGATGTACAATAGGAATTATCATAATCGGTGGAAATTGAGGGAGGATTTTATAGAAGGGGTTGATATCTTTATTAGACATACAATGTCACTTTCATCATACCAAATTGAAGGAGTAATGAGGTGTCCTTGTGTCAAGTTCGATGGTGTGAATTTTAAGAAACTGGAGAAAGTTAAGATGTATCTTTATAGTAGGGGTTTATAGAGAATTACTTTGTGTAGACTAATCAAGGAGAGATCGATAGTAGCTATGGAATATTTCATAACATGGTTGCTGGTGAAAGTAGTAGGTTGGTGGAGAATATGAATCAAGATTCTAGAATTAATGATATGGTTACGGATGCTTTTGGGATGCACTTCGGTGTTGAGCCCGATGAAAATGTTGAACAGACTACTAACGATGATGCAAAACATTTTTATGAACAGTTAGAGGAAGCTAGTCGTCCACTACGTAAAGGAAGTCCGCACTCTGAGTTATCTGTTACAGCTAGATTTCTAAGTATCAAATCTGATTGGAATATTTCTCAAGTGTCCATGGACTCTTTCATTGACCTTATTAGTGAACTAGTTGACCCAGATATCAACTTTCCTGGTGATTTCTATAAGGCAAAGAGATTGGTTTCTAGGTTAGGACTTTCGTCGATGAGAATTGATTGTTGTGAAGATGGTTGCATGTTATATTATATTAGAAAGTTGTAAATTCTGTGAAAAGCCTCGTTTCAAGAGACTTTCCAGCTGGAATATGGTTGCTGTGAAGGAAATGCATTATTTACCTCCTATACCTAGATTAAAGAGGTTATACACATCGATGATTTTTGTTCCTCATATGAGATGACACTTTAAAAATAGAAGACCACCTAGTGTTATGTGTCATCCTTCAGATGGAGAAGCTTGGAAGCAGTTTGATAGGACATATCCAGATTATGCTAGTGAACCAAGAAACATTCAGTTAGGTTTGTGTGCGGATGGATTCACACCATTTTCTATATCTGTGACACCATATTCATGTTGGCATGTATTTCTTACACCTTATAATCTACCGCCTGAGTTGTGTATGACTAGTTCATATATATTTTTAAATTGTATTATCCCCGGTCCACGTAATCCATAATGTTTGATTGATTTATATTTACAACCTTTGATTGATGAACTAAAACAGTTGTGGTATGATGGTGTTGAAACATATGACATAACAACCAAGCAGAATTTCAACTTGTGTGCTAATTTAATGTGGACTATTAATGATTTTTCTAAGTATGGAATGTTGTATGGGTGGATGACTGCTGGGAAGTTAGCTTGTCCTTACTGCATGGAAAATGGTAAAGCGTTCATCTTAAAACATGGTCGAAAGCAATCATGGTTTGATTGTCACCGTTAGTTCTTGACTGCTGATCATGAGTTTAGAAGAATAAAAAATGCTTTCAAAAAATAATATAGTTGAACATGATTCGCCACCTCCGATACTTTCGGGTGAGGAAATTTGGGATAGGGTGCAGAACTTCACTAAAGTTCATGAGGCTCCACCTTTTAGATTCTCTGGATATGGTGTTACTCATAATTGGACGAAACAAAGTATATTTTGGGAGTTTCCCTATTGGAAGGATAATCTACTCCGACACAATCTTGATGTCATACATATTGAGAAGAATTATTTTTATAATTTGTTCATTACAGTCATGGATTTTAAAGGTAAGACAAAAGATAGCTCGAAGGCTAGAATGGACTAACAAGAATATTGCAGGCAACCTGAATTGTATTTGCAAACAACGAACAATGGTAAGGAATTCAATCCCAAAGAAAGTTACACATTCTCTTTGGAGGAGAGACGACAGATTTGTGATTGTCTTACGAACTTGAAGATGCCTGAGGGTTATGCGTCAAATGTGGGAAAATGTGTAGATATGGAGTTAGGAAAGTTGAGCCATTTGAAAAGTCATGACTATCATGTTTTCATTGAGACCTTAGTGCCTATCGCATTTTGTGGTTTGCTTGAAAGAATCTGGAAACTCATCACAGAGATTATTTTGTTCTTCAAAGACTTGTGTTCTACCACTTTGAGGGAAGAAAATCTACTTCGGATGGATCAGAACATTCATGTAATTTCTAGTAAGATGGAAAAAATATATCCATGTGGCTTCTTTGATGTGATGGAACACCTTCCAATCCAACTTGTACACGAGGCACAACTTGGAGGGCTTATTCAATGCAGATGGATGTATTCCTTTGAGGGGTAATATTATAAGTTTGATGTATTATTCTATTTTATTAGAATGTTCTTGTCTAACATGACATTATGCAGGACAATTGGCAAATGAAAATAATTTGTTAAGCAGAGGAATATGATTGAAGGATCTATATGCGAAGCCTATCTTGCAAAGGAAACTGCACATTTTTGTTCTTACTATTTCGAGAATAATGTGCCATGTTCTAGGAATAGGCCCAATAGGCACACTGTCGAATATGTTTGAATGATCCATTATATCCACCAATGTTCATCTTCAATCAACGAGGCCAATGTTCTAAGGATGTTAGAAAGAGAAGTTTGAGTGATATAGAGTACAAGTCAGCTACAATGCATGTATTGCTAAATTGTCCTAAGTTCACTTCAGACTCTCTTTGACTCCCAGCTACTTTCAGTTATTATATTATCAGTTCAGTTTCAGCTTCCAGTATATTGCCTTACATACTCGGTACATTATTTTTACTGACGTCCCTTTTGCCTAGGGACGCTGCGTTTCATGCCCGCAGGTCTCAATAAACAGGTTGAGAGTCCTCCAAGTAGGCGATTAGCTCAGTGGAAGATGTTGGTGCACTCCATTTGCTCCGGAGTTGCTTGTTTGGTCAGTATAATTTAGATATATATTGTTTGGTATGGCGGGGCTATGTCCCTACCTTTATGACAATTATGTAGTCTTAGAGGCTTGTAGATAGATGTCATGTACGTAAAAGATTGTATGGCCTTGTCGGCCTATGTTCAGTGTACTAGTGGTTATTTTGGTCTTATAGGCCCATATGTCTTATGTATAAGTTGGTATTACATGTTGTATTCTACCTATCTCACGGCAGACTCTATGGTTCAGTTATCTAAGATAGTATGATACGAAAAGATATGTTATGTTGGTACTCGGTTGAGTAAGGTACCGGGTGCCCATCGCAGCCCATCTGTTTGGGTAGTGACAAAAGTGATATCAGAGCAGTTCTGTCCTAGGGAGTCTACAAGTCGTGTCTAGTAGAGTCTTGTTTATGGGTGTGTCGTGCACCACACTTATAAGCAGGAGGCTACAGGAATTTAGGATTGTCACTCTTTCTTCTTACTCTAGATCGTGTGGTAGAGCTGAGTTGTTAGAACTCAATTTCCTAAACTCTATCCTTTTCATAATACGACGACGCCTACATCCTGAAAGGCAGTTGGTAAGAGATTGAATGTGGCTATGGAAGAGTTGAGTCAGAGGAACTCGATTTTGCATGATGCTTATAATGGATAAATGTAAGGTCTTCAGCAGATCATGTGTGTACTAAGACGGGTAAGCCTTTTGATAAGGAGCCTTAAGGCAGGAATATCTATCCACCCCTATGGTGAAAGGCAATGAGAGATTCAGAAGATAGATACAAGTTTCAGCAAGTAAAAGAAGCAAGATGAAGAAGGGTACGAGGCGCCCAGCTAATGAAGATTATTAGTATTTACAATTCAGGCAGAGGAATATGTGTCTTTTGAGTTACCTGCAACAATAACAGAGGTATGTATAATTGGTCACACCCATCTCGGTTATACCCTATTGGAGGCTAATAGGTGTAGTTTAAGAAAAGGACGGGATATCAGGATCCGGCTGGGGTTAGAATAATCCAAAATTGTGAATGGATTGTTTGTGTTAGTTGACATTTTCGAAGGATATTACAAAGGTGCTAATAGATCTCCTTGTGAGACACCCAGATGGTGCATTCTAAAATAGTACAACTAGATATGAGTACTACAAAGATAGGCACTGGAAGCCTTGAAGGGATAAATATTACCTTAGTATGGCTCCCATCCCTAGTAGGGAGAGAATGTTAGGCAACTTGAAGAACTAGTGGATGGAGCAAGGGGAGCTAAAAGCAAAAGAATGTCTTGTTGAAGTTTTCAGAATAAAGTGATAGAAAGAAATGTTAGCAGGAAAAAAAAAAGAGTTAATGAAGCATTATGAGTAAGATGTGATACATGGATGACAACGGAAGATTAAAAAAATGAAATGAATGACAGTATTACAGAGTCTATAGTCAAGTGAAGTAAAAGACGAGAGGTGACAGGCCTTGAGACAATAAAAGAGTATAGGCCATAAAGTCTTATCCTCATTTCGAGAAATAAATTTGTGCTTTCAGGAAGACGCTTCCCTAAAGCAAGCAATGTGAGCAAAGTTAAGCTTAAGGGATTGTATGTGCCAGTTATACTAAGTGTCACCCTCACGAATAAGGAATTTTGTTATCCTTGGTACAGAAGGATTACTCCGAGGCGAGTAACGATCATCGATGATGTGAAAAGATGCCAAAGATGAAAAGATAAAACATCTATACGTAGATCATCGTAGCACTAAATCTTAGTGCTCCCCTAAAGGGGGGAATACGGTGTGATGTGGTATTAAGTCAGAATTAAGTAGTTCTAGTAACTATGGAATGGTAAAAGAAGAATGCGACAAAAAATGAGAAAGGGATGAGATTGCACTCATTCAAATCCTACAGATATGCTATGATTCTAGAACATTATGCAAGCACGACGTCAAGGAGAGGAAGTAAGGGTTCCTACCCAAGATGTTATTGATAGATAAGGAACCAGTGCGAGACGTAAGTTAAGACAAAGGAAATAACTCAAGAAAGATTACGTGGAATATTGATATGAGAATGGGCCAACGAGTAGTTAGTAGTTGATTCAGGAAGAGCCTAGTTATGGCTAAACAAGAGGACATAGACAAATCAACAGATTGTGCAAGACGAACATAGTGAACCCCAACATGGGGAATTCAGTCTCGCAGATACGACATGTGACCCTTGGGAAATATTCAGACAAGAGTTGGGGTAGTTAAAGGTGCCGTATGAATGTTATGGAAATAAAAAGTAGTCTCACTGGGAAGACAGTCAAAACTTCAGTTCAGGAGCAACCCTACAAGCACAAGTGCATGGAAATAAGTAATTACGGATAATTATAGGCGAGAAAGAACATCAAAAATTCTGTCAAGTATACGATGTAATAAGCTCGCAGCTTTACAAGAGTCAGAGGGTCCTCCCTAAGTACGACAATGAAAGACTAGCTGAGGAAATAAGGAAGAAGGCTTCAACCTAAGCATAGTAACTTGAAGAAGAAATGGTCTTGTAATAGCAATCTCACCACAACATTGTATGCACTCCATAAGAAAGTGGCACCTATCAGAACTAATGAGCGGGAAATGAAACCAAAAGTAATACTTGAGATCGTATGAGTTGCACAAAAATTCCGACATGCGTGGGAACTAAGATAAGCTAAGTAGGCACGCAACAAGCGGCAGAACGACCAGAAGAAGTAATAGCTTACATTAAAAGAAAGCTGAGAAGGAACAAAAGGAATTATTCGATCAACGATCCAAAGTTAGCTCCACTTAAGAGTTCGGAGTATTATCTATGCAGCATATATGTTGACAATTATACAGCCGTAGAAGATCTCGGTATAAGTTAAAAGAGAGAATTGAGCCCAAGGCATAAACAAAAGATTAAATTGTTACAAGATTATATCTTGGATATTCCATAGCATCCATGAAAGGCTAAAGTAATAACTAATACCATGAGCGACAGATCGGAAGACAGCTTAAGCCTACATAAAGGTTGATCAGAAGGAAGAGAAAACTAAAGAATTACATCAACCAAGTAAATCAGGAATCTAATTATTGGCCCAGACAATTATAGAAATCGTGATGGAGAACCTTGTAGGATAATCCTTAATATCATAGGCATAAGAGAGATAGTACAACAAAACCACCATATTCTATAAAGGCCCTACGATAGAGTACCAGCCTCATAAAAAGTCAGCATGGATCTACCACCAGATTGTGTATGCACCAGAGGTGCATGTATTATAAGAGAGCTTCAAGTTGGGGATATGAATTATACCCGTGTGAAAGGGAGGTCATGAAGGAGATAGAAGATGTGATGCGAGACTTTAAGGTAAGTAAGGTAAAGGTGAACAACGAACGAGATACTCAAATGCAGAAGGTTGTGAATAGTTCATACTTCAGATAGAAGGTTAGAAGCGCGAGGATTCAATATCCAGGAATGATAGCGGCATCGTCAGTGGCATATCTTGCAGCCTATGGTTTCTAGGTAACGAGAGGTCTAGTTAAGAGAGTAAAAGAAGAGTTAGAGACGATGTGATGTCTCGCTTGATGTTCCAGAATAACACACGAAAATCTATAGTGCAAGCATGTTGAAGGAAGGTTGCGAATAATATAAATAGATATATGTAGGTCGCAAGCTAAAGTATGGTTTTAGAAAGACAGGAGTAAGGATAAGAAAAGGCAAGTAAAAAGGTGACGAAAATGGATAAGTCCTCAGGGTTACGCCCATGAAAACAAGAGAGCTGATGGTTTGTCTAAGTTATAGAAAATTTTGTATAGCCTGAATGAACTCAAAGGAGTTTAAGACTAGTAGCATTTAAAAGAGATGGAATGTTGCCCTGGTAGTAGAATGAAGGTATAATTGTCATAGATGAAGGATGTCGTTTGGACCTTCGACTGAGTAATGATTTCATGAATTGTACAGGACTAAAATACCCACATAAGGTAAATCATGTTGGGATGCTATGAAATACGATTATGGATTGTAGATTAATATTGAGGTGAATCAATAATGGATGGACAAAAGTCACAAAGTACGAGATGAGATTAGGCCATCAGCCTTAAGATGAACAGTAATGAAGAAGCATTAAAAGGACTTAGATATAGACATATAGGATAAGCAACGAGAGAAACCTGGAGTTTGGTAGCAAACCTCTGTAACGATAATCGAAGTAAGAGTGATGGTATACTAACCTACCTAGATGTAGTAAAGTCATAAGGAGAGATAACCAAAGCTATGAAACAAGATATAGCAATATTCGTAAGTTTAACAAAGTACCAAGCGAAGAACTTAAAGTATACCTATAGATACCCAGAGGGACAGCTTGTCATAACTCTATATATGTTTACAAAGTGAAGCCTAGAGATTGGATAAAAGACGGAGGAAAAAGGAGAGAAGAGTCGCATAAGCACACATACAAGGAAAAAGTCGTACAAGCTGCATGAAAAAAAGGTAGCAACAGTTACGAAATTGGAAGGATTCCGACCACGAGTCGTGGTGTGAGAAAGAGGCCTAAAGGGGGGAATGCCGTGGCCTTTGGGATTCATTCACAGAACAGTTGCCTAGATGGCAAGAGGAGTACTAAAGTATTAGCAAGAGCTATGGGTTATGAGAATGATAAGTGCATCAGTCAACATTCAAGGACAAATGTTCCAAAGGGGGGAATGATGTTACACCCCATATTTTCGTACGTGAAAGTACGCCATAAATAAATTGATGAACGCTCGGGAATGAGATTATTTTAGGATTATAAGTATTATGCTATTTCAAACAAGGGATAAGTAAATTCGTGAAGGTGAGAGGGTAAGCGAATCGAAGAAAATAAGTTTCGTCAAAGTTTGGCAATTTGGGATAAAATATGGACTGAGCTATAATACCCCATATTTATGGACTAGTGCCATATAAGGTACCCCATGACCACGATAGTAGGATACGTAAAATGTGTTAAAAGTAAGTAGTATATTAAGTAATTTGAGATAATTCTTAATTATGTGGGTAATTGGTTAATTATTGGGTAACGGGATATTACCTAAATTAACTAATGAATTATGGGATAAATATTTTAAAAAAAACCACCCCCACATGGCAGCAAGCCACAACCTAAACATATGACTCTTAGTCATTATGGGTTATGTGGTAAACTAATGTATTAGATACAAAACACTACATGTTTCTACGTGTAAAGACATAGAAGATTAGCATTTTGACTTCATTTGGATGTGTTAAATACAAAACACTGCAAAACACTTCATTTCTAAAATGTTAAATACAAAACACTACAAAACAGACGTTAAGAATTTATATAAAGAAGAATTCATAACACCTTCAACCAATTCCTACAAGGATTCCAACGTTAGCAACCTCAATCCAACGAGATTTCTTAGCACCTTAGCAATGTGAGATTTTGCGATTCTAAGGGAGTAGGGTGCAATCTTTCTTAAGAATATCATACGAATTTTCCCTACTCCAGGTATGTTAAGGCTAAGCCCTTCCTTCATTTTGGCATGATCTCAATTTCAGCTTCCAGTAGATTACCTTACATACTCGGTACATTATTTGTACTGACGTCCCTTTTGCTTGGGGACGCTGCATTTCATGCCCGCATGTCTCGATAGACAGGTCAATAGTCCTCTAAGTAGGCGATCAGCTCAGCGAAAGATGTTGGTGCACTCCATTTGCTCCGGAGTTTCTTGTTTGGTCAGTATGATTTAGATGTGTATTGTTTGGTATGGCGGGTATATGTCCCTACCTTTATGACAATTATGTATTCTTAGAGGCTTGTAGACAGATGTCATGTACGTAAAAGATTGTATGGCCTTGTCGGCCTATGTTCAGTGTATGAGTGATTATTTTGGTCTTATAGGCTCATATGTCTTATGTATAAGTTGGTATTGCATGTTGTATTCTACCTATCTCACGACAGCCTCTACGGTTCAGTTATCTATGATAGTATGATACGAAAAGATATGTTATGTTGGTACTCGGTTGAGTAAGGTACCGGGTGCCCATCGTGACCCATCAGTTTGGGTCGTGATAAGTATCTAGCCTAACCCCGAAGAGGTTGTGACGAGGGGTCGACATTGACACTTACTAGTGGTCCAGTAAATCAAATATAATAAAGCAGACAAGTATGAAACATGGTAAGTAAACAAGGAGTACATATATAAGCAAATAATATGGTCTACAGCTGAACAATGAACACGAAGTCCACAATTATCGAATACCTCCTCAAATGGAATATGTAATGGTCAATACTAAATCAACAGTCATATCTCAAGTCAGGGAAGCTCATGAGTACGCGGACTCCTTATCAAGTATTTCGCACGATTCTGCTGAGGCGAGCGGCCCAATCCCATAATAGTGTTCATAGAACTGCCGAGGCAAACGGCCTGATCCCATAAGAATATGATACATGATACTGCCGAGACGAACGGCCCGATCCGATAAGAGTGTGTTACAATATCCTGCCGAGGTGAACAACCAGATCCCATAAAAGTGTGATACATAATCATGCTGAGGCGCACGGCCCGATCCCATAAGAATATGATATTCTGCCGAGGCGAATGGCCCGATCCCATTAGAATAAGAAGCTTTAACGGGTCCTTGACCCCACTCACGAATATACGTACGTGTGAGTTATGAAATTAAGGAAACTTTTCGATGAACACGCACAACGCGGAAGAGATTCATAAGGGAAGCACAATTTTTCGCGGCTAATCAAGTAGCTCCTCAAATATCTAAAATAGCGAGTCCATTACTCTACGCAAGTCTAGTCTCAGGTCGTAAAGCGAAATAAAGTAATTAAACAGGCAAGAATAACTCTACAATTAGAGGATGGCATGAATCTAAGTCTACCCGAACATAATAAGGAATTCTAACATACGCATGGATACTCATCACCTCATACATGCATAGCTTCCACAACATGTAGCATATAACAAGAATAACACCTACGGGGTAATTTTCCTTTCACAAGGTTAGACTGGAGACTTACCTCGCTCCGAAGTTCCATAACCGGCTCCAACGCTACTCTAACACCTCAAAACGATGCCCATCGATCCGAAAATTGTCAAACAATATGCAACCCAATAAAAATATACTCTAATACTCATAATTAATCAATTTATAACAATTCCCAACTTCACTCGAAAAATCAACAAAGTCAACCCTCAGGTCCACGTGCCCGAATTTCAAAACTTTTCAAAGATAAACATTACCCATAACATCACAAATTCAAATATATAACTTATTCCCAATCCCTTGTCCAATTTCGTGGTCAAAATAAAAAAAATACCAAATTCTCGGTTTTCTTCCAAATCCCACAATTTCTACAAAATTTCATGTTTAAATCCATATGTAACTCATGTATTTATCTTACAATAAGTGGAATAACTTACCTCATAATAGATGATGAAATTTCCACTTCAAAAGCTCCAAAAAGCGCCCAACCAAGTGAAAAATGAGAGAAAATGGGTCAAATCTCGTATTAAATCAAATCAGCCCAGGCCCGCTCTTCTTCACAATTGCGAAAAATGCATCGCAATCGTGAAGGCCAACTCCTCCCAGCTGCCCAACTACTCTACGCATTTCTGACCACCTGATCGCATTCGCAAAGCCCAGCTAACCCTGCCCTTTGCGTTCGCGCTCCACCCCTCGCGTTCGCGAAGGCCTTCTACCTCACAACCATTCCTCCTCCCAGCCTTCTTCGCGTTCGCGATTAAGTCTTTGCATTTGCGAAGTAGGACCAAGTCCTTCTCCGTGATCGCGTGAACCTCCTCGCGTTCGCAAAGAGATAAACAAGGGCCCTTCATCAGCCTCCTTCGCGATCCCGAAACACACAAGCACACAAGTAGCATCAAAACATCCAAACTTGGTGTGAAACCACCCTGAATCACACTCGAGGCCCCCGGGACCCCGTCCAATCATACCAACAAATCCTAATACCTTATACACATTTACCAAAGGCTCGAAACGCCACAAATAACATTTAAATCATGAATCAACGATCAAAATCTTTCTTTCAACTTTCAAACTTCCAATCTTCGACGAACAAGTTAGAATCATATCAAAACATTCCGGAATGACACCAAACTTTACATACAAGTCACAAATCAGGATACGAACCTATTCCAAGGCCCGAAGTTCCAAATGGACATCGATAATATCAAAGCCCACTTCAAAACAAACTTAGAAAATTTTAAAACCTTCAAAATGCTAACTTTCCACAATAAGCGTCGAAATGCTCCTGGATCACCCGATACTCAACCAGAACATACACCCAAGTCCGAAATCATCATACGAACCTATTGGAACTTTCAAATCCTGATTCCAAGGCAGTTTACCCATAAGTCAAATCTTGGCCACAACAACCCACGTGAGCACATTAACTCAAACCATACTGAAGATCCTTCCTGCCGCCTCAGCTCACAAGCCTTAGAACCAAATTCTAGCATCCGAAATTCCCTACAAGACCTGATTCTAATATACGATCACCGTATCAATCTCAACACGTTGTACCAAATATGATCATGCACCCATGCTGAAACCACACAATGTGCCGCATAATTTGTATACCCATAATAATATCCTCCGACTATAATAGCTACAAATTCACAAACCAGATGCATGTAGTATACCTCATAACACATATAAGCCCGGTCTCAACCCTCATAATAATGCAACGATAAAAGATATGTGCGGGAACTCATAGCCACTCGTCAAATCAATAACTTATAGAGTTTCCCTGCTTAATAAAAATTGTTACCTCATTTTGAACTGAATAGTGACATTTTCCCATTAATATACCTTACATATATCCGATCGCAATTATTTCAGGTCCAATAACCTCGTACCATCTAGTACAAGATATCAGGCAATAAGCCACCTCAAACACTGACTAAAATCTCATATGACGTCATCAATGCGCCAACAAGCTACAACTCGAATATGACACATAAGGAAGAACGAACTCTGGCAAAGAACTACCCAGCTCGCGTATCGAATAAATGTACAAACAGATGCTATAAACCTTTCTCAGAGATGAGAAACAAGACACATGAAAATAAGTATAGCCGTGACGGCGTGCAACCCGATCAACACTATTGCGGCGTGCAACCCGATCCACACATCATACCCGATCAACAATCAATAAGGAAATACCCATCAAGCCAAAATAATCATACCTACGAAATGCCCGAATATCAACCACAAGCATGCCAAGTGCATAAATACAACCCTAGGGAGACGGATAGTGCCATGCGCTACAACGACTCAAGCACGACTAATGTTCATTAAACGACCTGCATCTAGAGAGCCATCTTGCTTATATAACACTAGAAGTTACACGGGATCTTAACACATGTGCGAATAATCAAGACGTCTCACAATCCATATGGCATAATAGAGTATTACCTAAAACAGCTGATGACAGGAATAACATCTAACACCCAAAAACTCCTCCATAAGCAATGTTATACTGAATGAACACATCCAACCTGATGTAGAGCATACATTTACATTAGATCTACTAACGGACCTCAAGCCGAATCTGATCATCCCATACTAGGACAATAACCTTTCAAGGATCCATAACGGCCCTATTCATGACACATAAGACCAGTCGAAAAATCCAGAACAAACTCCCATAGTCCACAACCAAAGGAAAAGAGCGCCTCTCAGTCATAACCTCTCCCATTGGTGACAATACCAAAATCTCCAAATCTCTAACAATTGAATAACTAACACGTCGCACCTAAACGATCTTCCTATGGGATATACTCCAACAACCTTCCGCACCAAGTAGAAAAATCTGAACATCAATGGCCATCGACCATGCTATTTCTATAGGGCTAGACAAGCATCCGTATTTCAATACCCAACACTTCTTCCACAAAACAGACCATCCTCAGGCTGCCCGAAATTAGTGCCAGCATACTCTAAACATCTGAAATCCTCCGCTGCTCCTCCAAGCTCGTGACATTCATATCAAAACAGAACCGTAACCTTGATCCTCAATTTCCAATTTCCATACTACTCATTGCACATATCATGTCGCTACACGAGAATACAAGAATTTCATCATAATTTCCTGAACCATCAGCAGAGTTAACACTTCATCGGCACGAAACATTTCACGTAACTCATCTCGGAAGAAGAATCGCCACCCATAACCAACTTCCCATAACCGCAGAAAATGCAAACCTCAAATCGCATTCTAAACTGCCATATCTCTTCTGGGATCCATTCACACATGACCAAGCCATCAAAATCAAATACCTCCAAATCAATTGAAACACGATGGCTGTCAAGCCTGCACGTACAGCCACGAACCACTGGTATAGCCTTACCACACCAAAGAAACTAATCATTTCCACAACCCTGTTGATTTAAACCATTACTAACTAACTCTACTTCTCCCAATTTATTCTTGGCTCGCCTTAGAAATAATATTTCTATTCAAATACATAACGGACCCCAAACTACACCCATCCCGAGTGACACAAATCACAAGACCACATCATCTCAATACCCATCAGCCACCTCATACCATCCTCACGCACTCAATAGTATCTCTAACAGATACACCCATTCTGAAAGACCTCGTATGAATTTGAAGTTATTTCTCCAATTTCTCTAACACTGCACCGTAGACCCGATGATAACTTAGGAATTCCCCAAGTATTCTTCACTCTGCAGCAAAACCTAGTCCTCAGCCACATAACGAACTCAAAATACTTAAACACCGCACATTATTCTTGAACCCACTAGATCCATTATTGAGAGTCACCTACTCTGACCTGGTCCCGAATATGTAACCAAACTCTAGTGCCCTGCTAGTACATGAACGCTTCCAAAGAAGGAACTAGATTAATTCTTTTCCTTGCACATCACATCCACAGGAAACATAAATTCTGAGTTATCCCCAACACCTACACATCAATCGATAAAAAGAAATGTAACACATATACATCAAATTCTTGGTCCAAAGTACCCTTGATGTTTTTCTCCTCTTGGTCATAACTATTCCACCAATGCACCGATAACTAGAAACTACACAGGCACACAACCACGTGACTCAATCATAGATGGCGGGCTCCTCCTCTTATCTTTACTCTACAATCACATAGATCCAGACCCCACAACGACTTCTTCTTCCCAATTACCATGATCCCACACTGTTGCCCGACCAAAATTCTCATAAGTTCTTGTTGCACCAATCATAACACGTCCCGATCTATCAGCAAAAAATCGCACACTCGACCTCCTAACAGTTGTGCCGTCTTCTTCAAGAGACCCAAGCTCACATCGCAATACATGCACCCATTTGGGCAGAAAGCAGACCTCTTCGTAGAAACCTCATCAAAACCACGCAACCGCTAACCTGCTCACAGGAGATTGCCTACCCGTGTAACCTCATATCGACCTCCCCAACATCATTGCTATAGTTACATCCATCATGAAATCAATTAATCTCCCCGGGTCCACACTGATCCACCGGCCGTAAGAATCTTTTCATTCATTAACATCGCCCGAAGGTCCAACAACGTGTTTGAAACTCTAAGTCATATTGCATCCAAGACAATGATCGAACACTTTGCCTTTTCCTAATCAAGCCCTTCTCGCCACTTTCAAAATTCCTAAGCATCGAAACCACCTCAAAGATCTTCTCCCTCAAACCATCAATACTAGAAATGCCGATTCGATCCTAAAGTCGCAACACACACCCATCTCTGATAACTTCCTCTTAGGTTCCATCTCACAACACCGTGCCCAAAGGCAAACAAATGAAGAACAATATGCAAATGAGCATCAATGCATTCAATCAAGGACGACAACACCATAATATCAACAAGAATTCCATCAATTTTGAAAATATCAAACCTCGACCGTATGCAACACCAACATTGGGCTGAAATGACAGAACACCCCTCCACAAGATGACGATAATAGCCCACTACGCAGGGAGAAACATCCTGCACCACATCTGTAGTACCACTACAATTCCTCGATGCCCAATCGATAACAAGCGCTCAACATCGTATAAGAATGAGTAGGAAGGAAATGAAGGCACAAGCTTCAATGGAATCAAATTGCACGATGAGGAATCAATAAGGGAAGTGCTCCTAACAACCCTGTAGCCTCTCGAAGATAAGTACACACGTCTTCGTACCGAGCCGCAAGACTATACAAGACTTGATTATGATTCATAAGATCTAAGTGAACCTAGAGCTCTGATACCAAGCTGTTACGACCCAAAATCCACTATAGGTCGTGATGGCGCCCAACGTCACCATTAGGCAAGCCAACAGTGAACTATCAACTTACTTATTCATTTTATTATTTTTGAAATCATGAATCTTATTAGATAGAGAGATCAATGCATTAAAATTACAAGGCACATACAATTTAAATGAAATATAAAATAAAAGTGCATCAATGTAGAACAATTGTACACAAATTCTAGAACACCCCAAAACTCGGTATCACAAATGCATGAGCATCTACTAGGAAGTACAATAACAATACATCATATATCTGGAATACAAGGTAGAAAGTATAAAGTAAATAATTATGATGGAAACTTTGTGTGCTGCAAATCGTAGCATGGAAATGCAGCTCACCATAAAGTCCCCTCTGTAGTTGCGCCTACGCGCCCAAATGACCACCAATGAACCTATCAGATCCTGCACATTTAGTGCAGAAGTGCAGCATGAGTACGTAAATCAACGCGTACCTAGTAAGTATCTAGCCTAACCCCAAAGAGGTTGTGACAAGAGGTCGACATTAACACTTACTAGTGGTCCAGTAAATCAAATATAATAAAGTAGACAAGTATGAAACATGGTAAGTAAACAAGGAGTACATATATAGGCAAATAATACGATTTACAGTTGAACAATGAACACGAAATCCTCAATTATCGGATACCTCCTCAAATGGAATACGTAATGGTCAATACTAAATCAACGGTCACATCTCAAGTCAGGGAAGCTCATGAGTACGTGGAATCCTTATCAAGTATTTTGCACGATTCTGCGGAGGCGAGCAGACCGCTCCTATAAGACTGTTCATAGAACTGCCAAAGAGAATGACCCGATCCCATAAGAATATGATACATGATGTTGCCGAGGTGAATATCCCGATCCCATAAGAGTGTATTATAATATCCTGCCGAGGTGAATGGCCCGATCCCATAGGAGTGTGATACATATTCCTGCCGAGATGAACGGCCTGATCCCATAAGAATATGATACTCTGCCGACGCAAATGGCCCGATCCAATAAGAGTGTGTTGCATGATACCATGGAGGCGAATGACCCGATCCTATTAGAATAAGAATATTTAACGGGTCCTTGTACCTACTCACGAATATACGTGTGAGTTATGAAATTAAGGAAACTTTTCGATGAACACTCACAACGCGGAAAAGATTCATAAGGGAAGCACAATTTTTTGAGGCTAATCAAGTAGCTCATAAAATATCTAAAATAACGAGTCCATTACTCTATGTAAGTCTAGTATCAGGTCATAATGCGAAATAAAGTAATTAAAAATGCAAGAATAACTCAACTAGTACAATTAAAGCATGGCGTGAATATAAGTCTACCCGAATATAATCAGGAATTCTAACATACACACAGACACTCGTCACCTCATACATGCGTAGCTCCCACAACATATAGCATATAACAAGAATAACACCTACGAGGTAATTTCCCCCTCACAACGTTAGATAAGAGACTTACCTCGCTCCGAAGTTCCATAACCGACTCCAACGCCTCTCTAACACCTCAAACCGATCCATCGAACCGAAACTAGTCAAACAATATGCAAACCAATAAAAATATACTCTAATACTCATAATTAATCAATTTATAGCAATTTCCAACTTCGTTCAAAAAGTCAACAAAGTCAACCCTCAAGTCCACGTGCCCAGATTCCGAAAATTATCGAAGCTAAACATTACCCATAACATCACGAACTCAAATATATAATTTATTTATAATTCCATGTCCAATTTCGTGGTCAAAATCAAAAAATACCAAATTCTCAGTTTTCTTCAAAATTCCACAATTTCTACAACATTACATGTTTAAATCCATATGTAACTCATGTATTTATTTTACAACAAGTGGGAATAACTTACCTCATAATAGATATTAAATCTCCTCTTCAAAAGCTCCAAAAATTGCCCAACCAAGTGAAAAACGAGAGAAAATGGGCCAAATCCCGTATTAAATCAAATCTGCCCAGGCCCGTTCTTCTTCGCAATCGCGAAGGCCAACTCCTCCTAGCTACTCTATGCGTTCGCGAACACCTGATCGTGTTAGCGATGCCCAGCTGACCCTGCCATTCGCGTTCGTGCTCCACCCCTTAAGTTTACGAAGGCTTTCTGCCTTACAGCCATCCCCCCTCCCTACCTTGTTCGCGTTCGTGATTAAGTCTTCACGTTCACGAAGTAGGACCAGGTCCTTCTCTGTGTTCGCGTGAGTCTCCTCGCGTTTGCAAATAGAAAAACAGGAGCCCTTCATTAGCCTCCTTCACGATCGCGGGACTACCTTCGCGATCGCGAAGCACACCAATACACCAGCAATATTAAAACATCCAAACTTGGTCCGAAACCATCCCGAATCACACCCGAGCCCTCCGGGACCCCGTTCAATCATACCAACAAGTCCCAATACCTTATACAAACTTACCCAAAGGCTCAAAACATCATCGACTATAGGAAGTTGAACAAAGTTACAATCAAGAACAAGTATCCTTTGCCGCGCATTGATGATTTATTTGACCAGCTTCAGGGAGAGAGGGTATTCTCTAAGATCGATTTGAGGTCTGGGTATCACTAGTTGCAGATTCGGGACTCGGATATTCTGAAGACGACATTCAGGACCTGCTATGGTCACTATGAGTTCCTTGTGATGCCTTTTGGGCTGACCAATGCCCCAACAGCATTCATGCATATGATGAATAAGTGTATTCCATCCATATCTAGATTTGTTTGTCATAGTATTTATTGATGATATCCTGGTGTACTCACGTAGCCAGGAGGAGCATGCATAACATTTGTGGATTGTACTACAGAGGTTGAAGGAGGAAAACTTTTATGCCAAGTTCTCCAAGTATGAGTTTTGGCTAAGCTCGGTGGCGTTCTTGGGACATGTGGTGTCCAGTGAGGGGATTAAAGTGGATCCAAAGAAGATAGAGGTGGTTTAGAGCCGTCCTAGACCGTCTTCAGCTACTAAGATTCAGAGTTTTCTCGGTTTGGTCGGATATTATCGTCGCTTCGTGGAGGGTTTCTCATCCATTGCAGCGCCTTTGACTAGGTTGACCCAGAAGGGTGCTCCATTCAGGTGGTCGGATTAGTGTGAGGAAAGCTTTCAGAAGCTCAAGACTACCTTGACCACAACTCCAGCCCTAGTTTTGCCTTCAGCGTTGGGTTTTTATACAGTGTATTGTGATGCTTCTCGGATTGGTATTGGGTGTGTCTTGTTCCAGGAGGGTGGAGAGATTGCTTATATTTCATGCCAATTGAAGTCCCATGAGAAGAACTACCATGTTCATGATTTGGAGTTGGCAACCATCTTTCATGCATTAAAGATTTAAAGGCATTATCTCTACGGTGTGTCTTGTGAGGTATTTATAAATCATCGGAGTCTCCAGTACTTGTTCAAATTAAAAATTCTAAATATGAGGCAGCGGAGATGGTTGGAGCTATTAAAGGACTAAGATATTACCATTCTATATCATCCCGGGAAGGCCAATGTGGTGTCCGGTGCCTTTAGAAAGGTAGTGAGTATGGGTAGCCTCATATTATTCTGGTCTGTGAGAGACTGGTTGCATTAGATGTTTAGACCTTGGCCAATAAGTTCGTGAGGTTAGATATTTTGGAGCCTAGTCGGGTTCTAGCTTGTGTGGTTTCTCGGTCTTCCTTATATGATCGCATCAGAGAGCGTCAATATGATGACCCCCATTTGCTTATCCTCAAGGACACGGTTCAGCACGGTGATGCCAAGGAGGTTACTATTAGGGATGATGGGGTGTTGCGGATGCTGGGTAGGATTTGTGTGCCCAATGTTGATGGGCTAAGTGAGTTGATTCTTGAGGAGGCCCATAGTTCGCGGTATTCCATTCATCTGGGTACCGCAAAGATGTATCAGGACTTGAGGTAGCACTATTGGTGGAGGAGGATGAAGAAGGATATAGTGGGGTTTGTAGCTCGGTGCATAAATTGTCAGCAGGTTAAGTACGAGCATCAGAGACCGGGCGGATTGCTTCAGAGGCTTGAGATTCCGGAGTGGAAATGGGAGTGTATCACCATGGACTTCGTAGTTGGGATCCCACTGACTTCAAGGAAGTTTGATGCTATTTGGGTGATTGAGGATCGGTTGACCAAGTCCGCGTATTTCATTCCTGTTGGGACTACTTATTCTTTGAAGCGGTTGGTTGAGATCTATATTCGCGAGATTGTTCGCCTTCACTATGTGCCCGTGTCCATCATTTCAGATCGGGGCACACAGTTTACATCATAATTTTGGAGAGCAGTGCAGCGAGAGTTAGGCACACGAGCTGAGTTGAGTACAACATTCCACCCTCGGACGGACGGACAGTCCGAGCGCACTATCAGATATTGGAGGATCTGCCACGAACTTGCATCATAAATTTCGGGGGTTCTTAGGATCAGTTTCTGCCGCCTGCAGAGTTTGCCTACAACAACAACAACCAATCGAGCTTTGTATGGGAAATGATATCGGTCTATGGTGGGTTGGTTTGAGCCGGGTGAGGCTAGGCTATTGGGTACTGACTTGGTTCAGGATTCTTAGGAATAGGTTAAGTTGATTCAGGATCGACTTCGCGTAGCACAGTCTAGATAGAAGAGCTACGTCGATCGAAAGGTTCATGATGTTACTTACATGGTAGGAGAGAAGGTACTGCTTAGAGTTTCACCCATAAAGGATGTTATGAGGTTTGAGGAGAAGGAAAAGTTGAGCCCTAGGTATATTTGGTCGTTTAAGGTGCTTAAGAGGATTGGAGAGGTGGCTTACAAGCTTGCATTGTCGCCTAGCCTGTCGAGTATTCATCCAGTGTTTCATGTTTCCATGCTCTGGAAGTATGTTGGCGATCCATCTCATGTTTTGGACTTCAGCACAGTTGAGTTGGATGGTGATTTGACTTATTATGTGGAGCCGGTGGCCATTTTGGATTGGCAGGTTCAAAAGTTAAAGTCAAACAACATAGCTTCAGTAAAGGTACAGTGAAAAGGCCAGCCAGTCAAGGAGGCTACTTGGGAGACCGAGCCGGAGATGCGGAGTAGATATCCACGCATATTTGAGACTCTAGGTATGACTCTAGACCCGTTCAAGGACGAACATTTGTTTAAGAGGGGGACGATGTAACGACCTGGCCTGTCGTTTTGAGTTCTATAGCCCCATTCCCCCATTTATTGCCTATTATATTTTTGTTTGTTGTTATGTAACTTTTCGGGGTGGTTGGTTTGGTTCCGGGGATGTATCGGAATAAATCGGGACACTTAGTCCCAAGGTTAGAAGAGTTGACCGGATGTTGACTTATGTGTAAATGACTCCTGAATGGAGCTTTGATGCTTCTGATAGCTCTGTATGATGATTTTGGACTTAGGATCATGTCCGGATATTGATTTGGAGGTCCATAGGTGATTTTGGCTTGAAATGCCAAAAGTTAAAAAAAAATAAATGTTTGGAGAGTTGAGAAGTTTGACCGAGAGTTGACTTTATGGTTATCGGTCTCGGATTTTGGTTTCGGAAGTTGGAATAGGTCCGTTGAGTCATTTATGACTTGTGTGAAAATTTTGAGGTTAATGGGAGTTGGTTTGATATGTTTCGGTATTAGTTTTGGAAGTTAGAAGTTCATAAGTTCATTAGGCTTGAATCGATGCGCGATTCGCGGTTTTATTATTGTTTTATGTTATTTGAGGCCTCGACTAAGTTTGTATGATATTTTAGGACTTGTTGGAATGTTTGTTTAAGGTCCCGGGGGCCTCCGGTGTGATTCGGATCATGTTCGGCACATTTTGGATCTTTGAAGACTGCTGATTTTTAATGTTGCTGGTTTCCTTATATGCGATAGCGAGTGGAGGATCGTGATCGCGAAGCATGTTTGCTGACTGGCAGAGGATTGTGCTATACGTTCATGAGAAGGTCTATGCGAGCGCGAAGTTTGGGAAGATAGTGCTATGCGAACGCGTGTGTTAGGTTGCGTTCGCGAAAAAAAAAGGAGAAGGCTGGGAGCCCACGCGACTTATTCTTCGCGATCGCGTGAAGGGGGCCGCGATTGCATAGGTTGAAGATTTTGTGGGTCGCGTTCGCGTGTGGAATTCCGCGTTCGCGGAGTGTAATTTTTTGCAGCTTGTGAATTTGTGCTTCGCGATTGCGGAGCATTTCTTGCGATCGCGAAGAAGAGCATATGGGTAGACTTTTAAATATAAAAAATGAGGGTTAGAGTTATATTTCATAATTAGACTTTGGGAGCTCGGATTGAGGCGATTCTTGGAGAGATTTTCAAGGAATTGATTGGGGTAAGTGATTCTAACTCGGATTTGGTTAATATACATTGTTTTTTATCACTTATTTAGAGTTTTGGGTTGGAAAAATTGTAGAAACTTCATGGGCTTTAATTTGAGGATTTGAAGGTCAAGTTGTGATCGGAATTGAGTAATTTTGGTATGGTTGGACTCGTAGCTGAATGGGTGTTCGAATTTGTTAATTTTATCGGATTTCGAGACGTGGGCCCGGGGTTGAGTTTTTGACTTTTTCTTAAGAACTTAGCTTTGTCATATGGACTTGATTCCTATAGCTTGTGTTGATTCTATCGAGTTATTTGTGGCTAGACTCGAGGCATTCGGAGGCCGATTCGCTAGGCAAGGGCTTATTGGAGTAGAGATTTGCACGGTTTGAGGTAAGTAACACTTCTAAACTTGGTTATGAGAGTATGAATCCCTGAATTACATGTTATGTAGTTGGTGTTGAGGTGACGCACATGCTAGGTGACAGGCGTGTGGGCGTGCACCATAGGAATTGTGACTCGGTCGATTCCATGGAACCGTGTAGTCAAATAATCTTGTTATTATTCGTATATTCTCTATGTATTAGAGAAATTGAACAGTGATTCATGTTAGAAATCATGCTTAGGTTATTTGTTAGTGCTGTTGGGACCCACAGAGGTCGTGTTGCTATTGAATTACTTGCTTAATTTGCAACTATGTACTCAGTCACATCTATCATTTGCATATCATATCTCAGTCTCTGTTGTCATATATTGATACATCATATCATCATTGTTTGGGATGATTATCATGATATTCGTGAGCCTGAGAGAATTTTTAAGTGGGGGAGAATGTAATGACCTGACCGGTCATTTTGAGTTCTAGCGCGTCGTTTGGCAGTTTGAGGCCTTGAGTAGCTTCACGTCATGTTTTATGACTTGTACATGTGGTCAGAATTGAATTTCGGGAAGTTCAAAGTTTATTCGGAAGGAAAATTCTCAATTCGGAAGCTTTAAGTTGGGAGAGTTGACCAAGATTTGACTTTTGAATAACGACCTCGGAATCGGGAGTATGTTTGGGTTGAGAATCGATTGATCCGGGAGTATTTCAGCACTTATTGTGTGGAAAGTCAATATTTTAAAGGTTTTTGAATTTTCTAAGTTTGTTTTGAAGTGGAATTTGGTGTTATCGATGTCCGTTTGGCGTTCCGAGACTTGGAATAGGTTCGTATCCTGATTTGTGACTTGTACGTAAAGTTTGGCGTCATTCCGGAATATTTTGATATGATCCAGACGCACTCGTCGAAGTTTGGAAGTTAAAAGAAAAATTTTAATCGTCGTGTTGACCAGTTGTGTGCTTATGCCGCTTTATTAGATTACTAGTGGGGATAACCCGGGCAAAGCTGGGATAACCCAAAATTCGACTAGGCGTGATGGCACCTAACCCAACCCTCTAGGTAAGCCAGTTAACCACTAACCAATTCCATTAACAATTAATAAAGCAATTAAGTAAAGAAATATGTGAATCTAATACATTCCCCAAGAACTGGTAGTACAAATCATGAGCTTCTAAGAATAGAGCTTACAAAGCGGAACTGAAATAAATTCATAGTCTGTTTGAATAGTACATAAACAGAGTTTTACAGATCTAAAGCTACCACGAACAAGAGGCAGCTACAGCCGGGACGCATGTACATCTTCAATCCAGCTCCCATCGAACACAGCAACATCAGCAGCCAACATTTGCATGCAAGGTGCAGAAGTGTAGTATGAGTAAAATCGACCCCATGTACTCAATAAGTAACAAACCTAACCTTAGGTATACCCTCCTAGCATAGCTGCTCAAACTGCCTATGTAACTCCTCCCGGTGGGTAGGTGGCACAAACTCATCCAAGAAGAGAACGGAGAACTCGTGCCATAAAAGTGGTGCAGCATCGGCTGGCCTACTCCGCGCATAGGCCTCCCACCATCTGAAGGTTGCCCCCGTCAGCTGAAAAGTAGTAAATGAGACCCCACTAGTCTTCAAAATTCCCGCCATGCGAAAAATCTGCTGGCACCTATCCAAGAAGTCCTGGGCATCCTGTAACTCAGCCCTACTGAATGGAGGCTTGAGCCTCCCAAACCTCTCTAGTCTCTTATGCTTCTCATCACTCATAATGGGACCCACCTGGTCCTCAGCAACTACAACCGGCTGGACTGGTAGTACCCCCCATGTCTGAAGTCCGTGCATCACTTGCTCTGGAGTACGGGCGGCAGGAGTCTGAGCACCTTCCCTGGCCAGAGAAGTGGCTGGCACGACCGAAACTGAAACTGCTTGAGAAGGCTAGTGTAAACAGTCAATATATGGGCCAGAGCCTCTTGAAGGCCTGGAATCACAATGGGCACAGCTGGTGCCTAAGCTGGTCCCGCCGGCTCAACCGCATCAGGAATCTGCTCCTAAGTTGGAACAACTGGTGGGTCTACAGGAGCTGCTCTAGCTGCTGTATGAGCTGCACATTGGCCTCTCTTGGCCCTAGCTGGTGGTACCGGTGGCCGTCCGCCCGGTCCGGTAGCATGTGTCCTCACAATCTGTGAGAGAATATAATAATAGAAGTTTAGTTTTCGGAACCAATAAATTCTCACGACAAGAATACAAGAAAGTGAAGTTTTCCTAATGGTTTTGCAGCCTCTCGAAGATAAGTATAGACGTCTCCGTACCGATCTGCAAGACTCTACTAAACCTGCTCATGACTCGTGAGACCTCTGTAACCTAGGATCTGATACCAACTTATCACGACCCAAATCTCATATGTCGTGATGGCGCCTATTGCAAAACTGGGCAAGCCAACAATCACAATAAACCACGTATCTCTAAGTTTAAAAACATAATAAAATAAGCTTAAGAGTAAAATCACATAAATAACTAATAAGAAAAATACCGCGACTCAATACAAAATCCCCTAAACTCCGTGTGTCACTGAGTACATGAGCATCTAAATGACAACATAGTCTGACTGCTAAAAACACTGTCTAGAAAGATAGAACAGTACTAATAACTGAAAAGAAGGAGAGTCAAGGTTTGCGGACGCCAAGACAGCCACCTCTATAGTCTCTAACAGATAAAGCTCCAAAAGCTAGCAGTCGCCGTACCCGGAAGTACCTGGATTTGCACACGAAGTGCAAAGTGTAGTATGAGTACAACCGACACAAAGTGCTCAATAAGTAACAAGACTAACTTTGGGCTAAAAGTAGTGACAATTTAAATAGGTACAGTCTAAATACTAAATCAAAAAACGAGGCTACAATACTCAAAACGACCGGCCGGGTCGTCACAGGTAGTGTGAAAATAAAGGAACCAAGCAATAGATATTGCATCTTGCACTTCTTGGCCATTAAGTGAGGTATGTTGTTTTACCTTTTTGGTGTGGTAAGTTTTAGGATGTAAGGGTCTTGTTCTTCATCTATACATCTCTCTAAAGGCTCGATCTCCATGTCTCCATCCAAACATATGCAGAAATATATTTAGAATGAGGACCAAAACGCCCCAACTCCGAAACTGCATTATTTTTTACATCCTCAATAATATATACTCCATCAATCGCAGCATCATCAACAAGAACAGGGTCTAGTGATTGGTATAATCATTTTAGCTCCTCAATTTAGCCTAGAAGATCTTTTTCATCTTCACACAACTCATCACTAAATTGTTGGGCGCTACACGCATCAACCTTTGCATTCAAATCTGCATCTAAGTTACGCACAACCAAGCCAAACCTGTCAATTTCATGTGCAAGATCAACTCTCTCCTTAGACCAATCATTCACCAAGGTTATAAGTAAACAACGTCTATTTTACATATTCCCTTAATTGATAATATTTGTAACAATACCAACCCTTACTCCCATATTCAAATTCAGACTTCCAAAAGGTCAGGTCATGACAAGCCCAAAAATACGGGCCATAAAAGTCTTCCGTCAACCAAGCGTCTTCATCAATAACCTT
The DNA here is from genome assembly GCF_000390325.3 of Nicotiana tomentosiformis. Taxonomy (NCBI): domain Eukaryota; kingdom Viridiplantae; phylum Streptophyta; class Magnoliopsida; order Solanales; family Solanaceae; genus Nicotiana; species Nicotiana tomentosiformis. Next base: position 87,009,889 of record NC_090818.1, read on the forward strand.
ATCTCCCTATACTTCATCCCCAGATGTCATGCTGAGAAAACTTAAAAAAGACTAAGAGAAAAATCAAATAGTTATAAAAATAAAAATATTTACAAATTAAAAAAAACTTGTAAAGATAAAAGTAAAATTCTAATATAGAAAAATAGTTCTAAGTCCCCGACAACGGCGCTAAAAACTTGTTGCTCCCAAACGCACACACAAGTATACGTGGTTGTACAAGTAATATAGAATTATAAGTCCAAATATTGTATCCATAGGGACTTGTGATTAATTATTTACTAAATAAAACTAAGACAACTAATCTATTCAAGTGATTTTCTAAAGTATTAATATTTAAATAAAACTAATATAGAGTAGCAAACTAAGCGATTACAGAAAACAAGTCGGCAATCATAGAGACGAATTCAATGAGAGAATATTCCAGAGCTATGGGTTAGCTAACAATTCTATAGTCTTTCACTTATACTGTTTAGTTAATTTATCTAGTTTATTGATTGACGGGGTTAATATTACTCGTAGCATTCTTCCGAAGTACTACTCGCCTATTCAAGCTAACCTACCGCCTATATTCCTATGGAATTAGGATTAACAAGAATGCATTAATAATTTCTGTATAGTAACCAAGCAAGGCGATTAGGTATATCCATATCCTAACCACAAATCCATTCCCTGTAATTCAGGTTCAGGATCTTACTCTACTCAATCCTATTTGCAATCTAAAATTCACTCTCCCGAGTTCAATCCTAGATTCGTAGATAGTATTCAATTGGTGATCAAACAATCGAATAATTAAGCATAAGATTGAATAAATAAACTAATATGATAAAATAATAAGAATAATTAAAGCTTCAAACTACAACATTCATGTAGCACCCACAACTCTACAACTAATAAACTAAGAGAATAAAGGAAGAGAAGAGAAGAAACACTAGTTAGAAGCCTCCTCCAAGCGTGGTTTGCATTCTCCTCTCCAAAGTGGCGTGTTCTCCCTCCAAACATATGTTAGATCTTCTCCAAATTAAGTTTTTTTTATACGAGTTGGGACCGTGTTTGGTCCAAATAACCTTGTCCCAAACTAAGTGGGAAAAAGTCCCGTCACCCAGCGACCAGGGCAGCTCATGGCGCTGGCCCCGGCGCTGAATCCAATAGCGAAATTTGCTGATTTCTTTCAATTCTTTCTTTGAATTGTATATCTTTTCACTTGTCTTCCACTTAGGGGGACAAACACCAAAGGGTGTCTCCCCTTTGCCTCATCCCTTTTTGTTCTTTTAATTTTCTTTATTTTTCCTCCACGTTCTATTCAATTTTACTCCAAATCTCTTCATCTTTACACCGCTTTATTCCTACATAGTTAAAATATAATATTAAACATAAAGTAATAAAATTAGTAGTCAAAAGATTATTAAAAGCACTAGAATGTGAGGCAACAGTGGTAAATATATGCATTTTTTTGGCCGAACATCAATATGCAATCTTTTCGTTCAGGGATTATCAGCAATTACCACTTATAATTATCCATTGTACGTGCATGCCTTTTGCTTGATTCTGACCGTAACCTGTTTACAGTATCCATGGACCTAGTTCATTCATGTGTTCCTTTGTCAATCATCAAAACCTATACTACTCAGGTCAATAATTTCTCCCTTTTTGGTGATGACAAATTCTGTGCTTTTCAGAAGCATGGAACCTGTTTCAACTCAGCTCAGCATCAAACAAAATGTCATAACACTTTTCATTTAAAGTCACAAATCATCAAGGAACAGGTTCATTAGATTATAACTATCACAGTCCAAAGCAAAGGCACACCTTATCTTCCCTCTTTTGGCATCATCAAAAAGTTGCATAATCAAGTCAAGTAACTATATTTTAACAGATATCACTCATGGCCTCTTGGGCTACTTCAAATGCAATCATGGATTCAATTTTCTCTTTTTCAATCTAAGGATATTATCCATCTAAGAAATATCAACAAAATATTAGAGCAAAAGCAGTGAATTTCATTGATTAATAAGATCTTACCACAAAGCATAAGAAAAAATAAAAACATAAAACCATGAGCAAAAAGTAGAGAAATCCCACTTGGGTCACTGGTTCCAACTGGGCTAGGAAGGATTTAGGACTGGGAAGGACCAGGTTCATGGTTTCTTGGCTTGAAGCATCTTCGGCATATCTTGAAGAATACCATCATTCTTCTTTTTCTCCTTTGCAAGCTCAAACTTGAGAGAGTCTCTCTCGGCTTCTACTTCAGCCAACCATTTCTTCAGCCTTTCAATCTCAGCATCATTAGCCCCACTCTCCTGCTCTAATTCTATAACTTTGTTGTTCTTAAGTACCCTCTTGGACGAACCAGGTTCTTTGGGCACAATTTGGACTTGGTAGTCACAATCAGTCAAAGTTCCGGCCCCAAAGTAATCTATAATAGTATATACATCCCATTTCTTGAGGGGCACCTTGATGGAGGCAAGCACAGCAATTAGGATAAATCCATCGGGAATGGTATGAGTCTTTGTGCCACAAACAACCGTATGAAGGAGATGGATTATGAACCCTGGCCAGTTAATTTGCTTCCCACTATCTAGACATTCCATAAGGACCAGGTCCATGAATGTAGTCACATGCCTTCTTTCCTACTTGGGTAGAATCACCTTGTTCACAAACTCAAAAAGCACTTTGTGAGAGGGCTTCATTTCACTTTTGTATACATCTCTGGGTTTTTGCTCCAAGTCACTCTCAGCAAATTTCGTGGTGATAACCTGTAAGGTGAGAAGATCATCTAGACTAGGCCATTTCAACTTTCTATAGTCATTATACCCCTCAACAGGTATACCTAGAATCTCCCTAAGCTCTTTGTCATAAAAGCTGATTTTCACTCCTTTCATTTCACTGGTGACCCTTCCATTTTCAATCTCACAATTTGCAAACAATTCCACAATTTCAGTCCTGGCCAACCTTCCTTCCAATTTAAGGACTATGTCCTTCCATCCTTATAACTCCAATTTTTCTAGCAACAATACCATTCCTTCTTCCTCCACATCTCGAAGAAGCCTACCCTTCAGAATAGTTCTTTTCTGGAATTTCACCAGCCTACCTTCCTCCTCATCAGTCTCTTCTTCACTTTCTTGCTCCACTACTTGAACTTTCTTTGCTTTTCTAGCAGGCCTAGTTCTTTTAGACAAAACAGAGTCTTCTGGCTCAGAAGCCTTTTCTTGAGACTTCTTCTAAGTAATCTTTCATTTCTTAGAACTTGGAGTGGGTACTTCCACCTCCTTTATCTCATCCTGATCTTGAAGGACCAGGTCCATCTTCTCTATCTAAATTTCCTCACTTGTTTCTCCAACTTTCTTCTTCCCCTTGGAAGCAGCCTTTTTCGCACTCTCAGCTAAGGCCTTTTTTAAGTTAGCTTCACTCTGCTTCTTCTGGATCCTTGTAGTTCTTCCTCTTGTGGGAGAAGTCTCTACAGGGATAGAATAGGCAGCATTTCTCCTCTTGCCACCCATACCCTTTTCAGGTGTTTTAGCACTGGAACTCTTCTTCTTTTTGGGGTTGAAGCTATCAAACACTTTCTATAGCAAGTCATGAAATGGTTCTTTCCTAGAAGGAATAGGTCCTTGGAACTGTTTCATCAATCTGACCAACCTTTTAGATGCAGTGGTGTCACCAGATCCACTACCTTATTCCCTTTCAATAATTCCTTCCTCATCAGCACTCTCTTCACTCCATAACACCATTGCCTATGTTTCTTCATCCAACCCAATAGGAGTGGGTGAAGTAGATCCAACCACTCTTCTTCTTCCCTTCCCCTCACATCTGCTTCAACACCCTCACTTTTTTTTTCATTTTTACCACCAATATTTTCAGTACCAACAGTCTCTACACCAACATTTTTAACATAGAAGTTACCTATTCAGTTTCAAATGAAACTGGTTCTTTCCCCCCAACCGCAGACTGGAAAGAATCATCAGATTTTTTAGGTTCTTATGCTTGACTAGCCTTCAATTTTTCGTTCAACTTCTTGACTTGTTCTTTGCTTGCTACTGTTTTGTGTGCCATTATTTTTACATGTTTTTTCTTGGGGTCTTGGGTGGCTGAAGGTGTGGGTGAAGGTTCTTTGTGTGGTAAAGAAGGATTCTAAGAATTCTTTGGGTTTTCAATTGTGTTTTCCATCTGATCAATTTAGAATGTTAAAAGGATTTGAGAGAGATTTAGGGTTTTGGTGTTTTGATCTTTCAAAGATTTGGAGAGAAGAATAAGGGAAAGTCGAATCAATTTAAAGAGGGGAGAGGTTGAGTGTATAATGGCAGCTTTTGAAGGTTTGAAGTATTTTCACCTTGCGAGTATCAGTTTGAAGAGATGTTGGAATCTTCTCTAAAACCTTTGGCAATTATGGTGCGTGGGTATTGTGGTGAAACTGGTTCGTTTGTAACTGATTTATTTAAAAAGAGTTTTGGGATAAAGTGGAACTCTTTTTCAGATCATGATTCATATGCAGTTATTTAAACTTATGCGAAATATGGAATACATACTTTATAAGCTCGATGAACCAGGTTCTTCACTGAAAGTTCTCTTATGTAAGACTGAATTTTTCAAGAAAGTAAGGATAATATTATTAAACATCAGTGAGACATTTTAGTACATGGCACCAGAGTATACTAATAAAAGTATAAGACTGAAAAATATCTAATCTAATTATTTATAATGTTAATGAATTATCTAACAATCATTGAGTTAGAACCGGTTTCTTTTAGGTGATCCTGATCATTCCTAATCCTAACATGTTCCTTTTAAATTGATCCCTAATCAGAGTTTTTGTGAAAATGTCAGAAATTTTCTTATCAGTAGCACAAAATTCCATAATTCAAACCCTTCTCAAAATTATCCCTTAGAAAATGATGCCTAACATCAATGTGCTTAGTTATTTTATGAGTGATGAACTGGGTTCTTGGTCATACTGATTGTACTAGTATTGTCACAAAAGATAGGAATACAACCTACATCAATTCCAAAGTCCATTAATTGTTGTTTAATCCACAACAATTGAGCACAACATGAGGCAGCAGCCACATACTCAGCTTCAACAGTAGATAAGGCCATAGGATTTTGCTTTTTGGTGGCCCAGGATACAAGACATGAGCCAAGAAAATATGTCACACCCGAAGTACTCTTTCTATCCACAAGAAAACCTATATAATTAGCATCAATATATCCTACTAAATAAAAATTACTACCTTTTGGATACCATAGGCAAATATCAGTTATTCCTTTTGAGTATCTCAAGATCCTCTTGACAGCCTTCAAGTGAGACTCCTTTGGATTTTTCTGAAACCTAGTACAAAGGCCTACACTGAAAACAATGTCAGGTCTACTTGAAGTGAGATATAACAAAGCCAATCATTCCCCTATATATTTTCTGATCAACAGATGAACTAGGTTCATCCAAATACAACTTCGTGGTTGTTGCTATAGGAGTATCAATTTCTTTGGAATCTTCCATCCTAAACCCTTTGAGCAACTCTTTGACATACTTTTGCTGATGGATTATAGTTTTATTTGAATTTTATTTAATTTGTAAGCCTAAAAAGAAACTAAGCTCACCCATCAAACTCATTTCAAATTCACTCCCCATTAGCTTAGCAAACTTTTTACTTAACCTATTAGTTGTTGTTCTAAAGATTATAACATAAACATATATCTGAACAACCAAGAGATTTTTACCTTTTTCTTTCAAGAATAAAGTATTATACATTTTACCTCCCTTGTAGCCATGCTCAAGAAGGAATTTGGACAATCTTTCAAACCATGCTCTTGGGGGTCTTAAAGTGCCTTCTCAAGCTTGTACATATGCTCAGGACATTCCTTGCTTTCAAATCCAGGAGGTTGCTTGACAAATACTTTTTCATTTAGATAGCCATTTAGGAAGGCATTCTTGACATCCATCTGATGGAGAGAGAATTCCATGTAAGTGGAATTTCATGTAAGCAAAGGCTATAATGAGTCTAATTTCTTCCAATCTTGCAATTGGAGCAAACGTCTCATCATAGTTTATGCTCTCCTCTTGACTATATCCTTGAAGCACCAATCTTGAATTGTTCCTTGAAATTTGTCCTTCTTCATCAAGTTTGTTTCTAAATACCCATTTAGTGTCAATCATTGTTCTGTCATTGGGTCTTGGTACCAGATGCCAAACATGACTTCTCTCAACTTGGTTAAGTTCATCTTGCATTGCATTGACCCAATCTGCATCCTGCAAAGCCTCAGAAATATTTTTTAGGTTCAATAAGAGACAAAAAAGCATCAAAAGCACAGAGATCCTTTGAAGAAGATCTGGCTTTGATTCCAGAGGTTGGATCAGTATAATGTTTCCAAAGGGATGAGAACTTTGGTACTTGTAAGGTTTCACAACCAACTGGTTTTCTCTAGATGTTCCTTCATTATTTTGTTGCTGAGGAATAGGTTCATGGACAGGTTCTCTCGAGGTTTGAGGATCAGTTCCTCTCTGGTTAGTTCTCTTTGTCAGGTTGCCCTGGGTGTAAGGATTTGATCCATCACCTGTTCCTTTTTGTGATGTAGCTTCAGGGTGGACTGTGGTTTAATTATTTGAACTTCTTATCATCCCAATCTCTTCATCATCTCTTTCCTGCCTTTCAGGAAGAATGTTAGTTTCATCAAAAACAACATGTACAGTTTCTTCTACGCACATAGTTCTTTTATTGTATATATTATATGCTTTACTATGTGAAAAATATCCCAAGAATACTCCCTCATCACTTCGGAGATCAAACTTTCCTAGGGAGTCTTTTCCATTATTGTGAACAAAGCACTTGCATCCAAATGCCCTAAGATGGGATATATTTGGCTTTATCTCTTTAAGTAACTCATAGGGAGTTTTCTCAACAAGAGGTCTGGTCATGCACCTATTTATGATGTAGCATGCAGTGTTAACAACTTCTGCCCAGAATCTATGAGGCAACTTACTAGCAAGTAATATGATCCTCGCCATTTCCTCCAAAGTCCTATTCTTTCTTTCAGAAACTCCATTTTGTTGTGGAGTTCTAGAAGTAGAAAAATTATGATCTATGATATGCTCATCACAAAATTCAGAAAACTTAACATTCTCAAACTCAGTACCATGATCAGACCTAATTGATGCAAGTTGATTACCTTGAGTTTTTCTAACCAATGAAATGAACATGTCAAATGCTTCATCTTTAGATGTTAAAAACAGTGTCCAAGTAAATCTAAAATATACTATCATAGTCCTCATTGTTCCACACAAATTCAAATGGACATGTTCCATCGACCTGGTAGTACTTACCATTTTCTTACTTTTGAAAGAAGATCTTACCCGCTTCCCCCTTGCACAAGCCTCACAAAATTTATCTTCCTTAAACTTAATGTTAGGCAGACCTATCATCAAGTCCCTAGGGACTAGTTTGTTGAGTTGACTTAGACTAGCATGTCCAAGTCTTTTATGCCAAAGGAGGGAATCAATTTCCATGACACTCAAGCAAGTGAGTTCATTATATGAGAGTGTGGACAGATCCACCACATATATATTGTTCACTCTTTTTTTCCTGCAAAACTATTTTTTCAGTGGTAAAATTAATCACAAAACATTTTGTAGAGGTGAAAGCTACCATGTTTCCTCTATCACACAGTTATGGGATATTTATCAGGCTGTATTTCAGTCCATCTATCAGGTAGACATTCTCAATTGAGTAAGAATCAGATATTCGTACCTTTCCAACTCCAATGACCTCACCTTTATTTCCATTACAAAAGGAAATATTACCTCCTTCAAAGTTCGTAAGTGAAAGGAATTGGTTCTTGTTCCCTGTCATATGCTTTGAGTAACCACTATCCATGTATCATATTTAGCTGCTCTCCTTCACTTGGACCTACAAAATGAAATCAGTGGTTAGTCTTAAGAACCCAAACTAGTTTGAGTCCCTTTCTATAGGCAAAAGAATAAATCAGATTCTTCTTTGCCCAACTTGGCAGCTTATTCTTCCCTAGAACAAAACTTTTGTTCCTTAAACTTTCTTTTTCTTGCTACACATTCACTCTTATAGTGTCCAGTGTTATCACAGTGAGTGCAAACCTTGTTCAGGAAGTGTGAGGTACTTGCTTTTGGGATATCATTTAGGTGCAGAGTTCCCAAAGCCAAGTCCTTTTCTGTTGCTACTATGGTGTTCTTGTAGCCGTGAAAGTGCATCACAGGACCTGTTCCATTTACATGTTCTATCAAGCTCATGTTTAACCTTTGTCAAATCCTTTTTCAAGACTCTTACCAGTTCATACCTTTTGTATAGCTCATATTTTACCTTTCCTAACTCTTCTTCTAGTGTGAGTTATATGACACTAGCTATTTCTTTACCTGTTCCTAACTTCAATTTCAGATTTTCATATTTAAGTTCTAAGACAGTTGTATCAAGTGCATGAACCTGGTTCTTCAAAACAGTATTTTTTTAAAAGTTTCACAGGCCCTAATTTTTAGGTTTTTGCACTCTGCTTTCAAAATGACACACTCCTTTGATAGATGTTCCTTTTCAGTACTTACATCTTCATACTCATCAATTAACTCCAGCAGCAATTCAGATAATCTTTCTTTATAAAGAAATTTGATTGTATCTTTTAATTGAAGGAAACTTACCTCAGCCTCTTCATCAGATTCTCCAATATCTAGTAGATCTTGTTCATCATCATCGTCATCCTCATCAGAACCCTCATCTGAGTTGTCTTCCCAAGCAGCGACCATAACTTTGGTTGATCCTTTGTTGTTGCTTTTCTTGGGGTGAAACTGTTCCTTCTTCCTGTTCTTTCATTCAGCTCTTTTCTTTTTCCATTCAATCTCCCACAAAGGACAATTCTTGATTATGTGATCAGTATTTCCACATTTGTAGCATCCATCAGCCACCTGCTTTTCTAGAGCTTTGGCCTTATTGTAGCTTCCAATTCTTGAAGAATCTTTTCCTTTCCTTAGGTACTTCTTGAAGTCTTTGGTGATCATTGCTATTTCATCATCTTCTAAATTAGAACCTTCAGTGATTCTAAGTACCAGACTCCTTTCCTTCTTAGGTACATCCATCTTCATGGTTTGCCTCCTAAGCTCATAAGCTTTGAGATTTTCAATCAACTCATCCAAGAGAAGTGTAGCAATGTTCTTTAATTCCTGAATGACAATGATCTTGCTTTCCCAAGTGACCGGTAAAACCCTAGTTAGGATTTTTTCAACCCTTTCTTCTTTAGAGGTAATCCTTCCAAGAGACCTCAATTCATTTGTCAAGGTAGTGAAATTTCAGTACATCCCCTGAATGGTTTCTCCATCCTTCATGGCAAGATTTTCATATTGTGAAAACAACAACGTTCCTTTTCATCTTTTCACTTGAGTTGTTCCTTCATGGGCCACTTGCAGTGTGTCCCATATTTGCTTGGCAGTGTAGTAGCCTTGGATTCTGTTGTACTAATCAGGACCAAGTCCACAGATAAGCCATTTCTTGGCTTTAGCATTTTTCTCCCACTTCTTCAAATCCTCATAGTGCAGTCAGCTCTTGTTTTTGGAACATCCTCACCTTCAGCATTATTCTTGACTGTTGACAGTGGGCCATCAGTGATTATATCCCATAACTCATAAACGTCTGCCTACAAATGATCTCTCATCCTTACTTTCCACCATAAGTAGTACTGGACATTAAAGAGTGGTGGCCTAGCAATGGATTGCCCTTCCCAATTTTCAGGTGGTGCACTCATCTTGATCTTTTCCTAATGTGTTAGCCTCTTCAAGGATGACCGGCTCTGATACCAATTGATAATTTATATTTCAATACCACACAAGAGGGGGTGATTTGTCTCTTGTCCAATTTTCACGTGCACTGCATTACAGAAGGACCTGATTCTTCTATGAATTCCTTAAACTACAGTTGCGGAATAAGTAATCAAAAAGTAAAGAACACAAGTATTTTTACATGGAAAAAATCAAGACCTACTTCCCTGTAACACACACTTATATTCTGCTCGCTAATCAACTATAGTATAGTATAATATTGTATCCACAGGGATTGGATTTAAATAGTATTCTTGTAGTTTCTAGCTTGGTTGCTATCCAAGATGATCAACACTTGAGATTTATAAAATTTCTAACTAAAATTAACTAAGAATCTAAAGCTATTGACTAATGACAATCGAACCAAAGAATAAGCAAATAAGGTTATCAATGAGAGAAGATAGGGTTTTGATAGGATACGTGTAAGATAATTATTTGGGATCTAACTCTAGATAATTTACTTCTAATGTTTAAGTGAGTCTCTCGTATTCACTCAATTATTAGTTCACACGCACAGCAAAAGCTCCTCTCTCGATTAAGTCTTAACTTCACAAGATGAACCAATTTAAGCACGTGAAGATATGCAAGAATGCGTAGTGGATTGATCTTTAGGAAAACCTCTTTCGATTATTCTCCTAACTAGGTTTAATCAATGATTCAACTAGACTCTTTCGATTACTTAAAAGAATCTATGAACTCAACCACAATATAATGCAAAGATATAACAAGATATGCCTCTCTCGATTACATGAACTAGAGAAGATAGATGCAACAATTAAATCATCCAAAACGATTCAATACATAAACCTAGAGTTATAATTCACAAACAATCATCAATACACCAAATCCATCAAACCCTAAAGAGAACTACTCCATAGATATGGAAATATTTATCACAAATAAAATTAAAGTATAGGAAAACATAAATTCAATCCAAACTCGGGTCTTGAGTAAGGAAGGAATGATGAAATCCTTATTCTTGTGTTCTTCCAACTCCTCCTTAGCCTCCTTAGGTCCAAAGTATGTCAAAAGTACTGAAAATAAAGTTTTTCCATCTATTTATACCAAGTAGGGTCGGGCCCAGACGAAACCACCTTTTCCTAACCGAAATAGGACAATGGCTCTGTAAAGATTACACAGGTGCACCGCATGGAATGACGCACCATGCGGGGCATTAGTGGGGATTTCCAGAGAGCTAATAATTTGACAGGCAGCAGGTTTTGTACAGCGGTTCCGCGGTTATGGGATTTTCTCATAGTACGGTTCAAACTTCGATTTTTGATGTTCAGACTTGGTCCTCGACCCACGAACACGATCTCGGCTTAATCCCTTGGGCTTTTACTCAGACTTCAAAGCTCCAAATAGCTCGAATTAGCTCCACAACATCTACATCACTCGGAATCACTCTTACAAGGCATAAAACACACAATAAGTGCGAAACACTACCAATTAAAGCGCAAACACAAATAAAGTGCAATGAATTAGAGTGAAATAAGAGACTAAAACATGTAATTATAGCCTACCATCAACACCCCACACTTAACCCATTGCTCGTCCTTAGAAATCAAACTACACTTCATATAGACACGACCTTTTCAAACAACTCTAATAACTCATCACACCAAGAATATTTAAAATAGATTAAGCACAATACTGTAACATCCTCGCCTCAAGATTTAACTCAAAAGCACCACACAATTTTCACACCCAGCTCACTTACCCTAACACAGAGGTCAACGACATTACCTTTCCTTCATGAATCAAGTTCCCTGACACAACAATAGAGAGTAGTTCCACACACAATGAAATTTAAAACCAATCAGGAACTCAAGATAGAAAGAATTCACTCACTCTCAGAAGTAACATTCATATGCCACAAAAGGCGTACCATAGGCTTGCCCGTAGTGTACTACTCTACTAATTGAGCTCATTCAGTCAAGGATCAAGTAGGACTTTAGTTGATTGTAATGTAGGCTGCGGGATGGGTAGGATACATTTGGATATAAGAGTGACTACACCTCCCTAAGCACTTTAATACATATAATTAACCATTCAAAACCCCACACTTATGTCAATCCATAACTCCACCTTCACGTCAATATACATTAACTCCCAACTTCGTTAAGCACAATTTCATCAAGTTACCACTATCAAGGAATATTTTTCACAATCATACACTTTCTTTTTCTTTTTCGATTCAAGTGGCTCTTACTTTTTTTCTAAATATTGCACATTTCACCTTATTTCAATTGTTCCACTCAAAATCCAAACCAACCACCCCCAAACTTCAACTTTTACATAGTTCATAACAAATTCAAGTGCTCACAAGAGGTACAAGGTTCAAATAGATGGTCAATTCAAACAAATGGGTAGAGCTTGTAATGTGGTTGCCAAAGAAATAGGATTACAGGATCAAAAGGGTTAACTGAGATACATGACAATTAGGTGGGTAAACATATCATTGGTTCAACAAAGAAACGCCTATATCACTTTCAAGACTGAATAAAACTACTATTTCTCTTTGCAAACACACGGGGTAAGTTCTAGATATTAAATGCAATGCACAGAATAACACAAGACCTCACACACACATGGCACATAACTCACTCATGATCGGACTCATCAAGACATTAGTCAATGCAGTTAAGCAAAGTTAAGATCACACACTTCAAGGCACTTATACAAGAGTCAAAAATTGAGCCTAACTGTCACAACTTAAGCACTTAGTATTCTCAATGTATAATAAAGTCAAGAGATATTGCTTTCAATTCAAATCACAATACAAGGTTTACTACTCCTAACAAAAATAAAAACTAACTACACCCGGTTGAAACAAAACCCTTGGAAAAGAACCGCGGCACAAAGAAAAATCAAGGGGGAATTATTACACTACCTACAAACGAAAATCTTTTTGTCTTTTCCTTTCGACCTTAATCCCCCAAGAAACCTGTCGATGATATCCATCGTCGGGACAAATCGAAAATTTTAAATTTTTTATGTTTTTTTTTTGTTTTTTTTTCTCAATCTCTACTAACTACAACTAATAAAAAGAAAACTAATATACATACATACAACATATCCCCCACACCACACTTTATGTTATGGCATATCCCCATGGCACACAATTAAAAAGTATAAGGTAAAGGAACTTCCCTGAATAACTAGTCGGGGTCTGATTCGAAGTCGGGCTCCATTCCTCGCGCCCGAATAAATGCACACATCCATGCACACAGCTTCTTCTCAGCCTTTTTTGGATACACCCACACTTATCTTACTCGCGCACCGCAACCTTCTCTTTCGAGCCCTTCACTTTCCACTCAACACTGGCAGCTGGTTTTCCTTTTTGTACCCCCTTGTCAAGACCCCATTTTTCCCTCCGTAGGACGTCGTGATGGCACCTAGTCTCGAAGACTAGGTAAGCCTAACAATTTGCGGAATAAATAAATAATAAATTGAACTCCAATCTCAATAGATGATATATAAAAATAAAAGTGCAAACCCATAATTTACAAACTCCCAAAACCCAGTGGAAACAAGTCACAAGCTTCTAAGAGAAAATACTAAGTGCCTATATATATATCAGAGTCTAAAGAAGATAAGGAAAACAACATAGTAAGGATAGAGGGGGACTCCGAGGTCTGCGGACGCTGGCAGATATACCTTGAAGTCTCCACGTGCAGTCCAACTCACTGGTATCTGGTCTGGTGGGAAAAACCTAGATCTGTACAAAATGATGTGCAGAGTGTAGTATGAGTATGCCACAATGGTACCGAGTAAGTGCCAAGCTTAACCTCGGTAGAGTAGTGACGAGGTCAGGTCAGGGCCCTACTGGTTTAAAAAAAAGTAAGGCAGAAGATATAATAATATTTTGAAATGACTAAGAATTTAAATAATAAGAAGTTTCAGAAAAATATCAGCACAGTAAATAGAGGTAAACAACAGGGGCACTCCCGAGGTACCGCCTCGTAGTCCCAAATATAAATATACACGACAGGGAGGATCTCCCGAGGTACCGCCTCGTAGTTCCAAAGTAAATATGCAAGACCGGGGGGATCTCCCGAGTAAACGCCTCATAGTCCCAAAGTAAATATGCAGTACAGGGGGATCTCCTGAGGAACTACCTCGTAGTCCCAAAGTAAATATGCAGTACAAGAGGGATCTCCCGAGTAAACACCTCGTAGTCCCAAAGTAAATATGCAGTATATGGGGATCTCTCGAGGAACCGCCTCGTAGTCCCAAAGTAAACATGCAGTAAAGGGGTATCTCCCGAGGAACCGCCTCATAGTCCCAAAGTAAATATGCAGCAGGTAATCGAAGGAAACACAAATTTTCAGCAAGGATCTTACAATTAAAGATTTAATTCAAATCAAGGAAAACAGGTAATTCAGCTAAGCATGTTGCACAAATTGAAAGTAAGAGTTAAGGCCTGTAGACATGCGATACTAGGCTAAACATGATCACTATATATACTAAGGCAACTCAGTAAATGAATTTTAAAAGAAGACAACTCAGTTAAGAAAATTCAAAAGATGACAAATCAACAAGAATCGAACTTCCATATTCAGCCTATGTACGCACTCGTCCCCTCGTGTACACAGCGCTCACATATCACAAATGGTTACGACAGTTCCAAAACCTAAGGGGATTTCCCCCACACAAGGTTAGACAAGTCGCTTACCTCAAATCTCACCCAATCAGTCAAGTACTATGCCTTTCCCTCGACTTTCCAACTCCGATCAGCTCGAATCTAGCCGAAACAATTTCATACTATAAATATAACTACAAGAAACTAATTTAAATAATGAAACTACGACTTTAGCAAAGAATCAAAAATTCGACCCAAAAAGTTGACCCGAGCCCACATCTCGGAATCAGGTAAAAGTCACAAAATATGAACACCCACATGACCACGAGTTCATCCATACACAAATTACCAAAATCCGACACCAATTCGCCACTGAATTCCTCAAATCAACTTACCAAATCCCTAATCTCCAACTCCCAATTTCAACCTTAAATACACACTAACTAGGTGAAAAAATAAGTGGGGAAGCAAGATTATTGATCAAAAATAAGAACAAGGGACTTACCTCAAGAAATCCCTCGAAAATGCTCTCAAACATTGTCCTAGACCGAGTTTGCAAAGTCCAAAATGACAAAAATCACGAAGCCCTTCAGTTTTAAACACTGCCCAGGCTTTTCGCACCTGCGGAACCGCTTCTGCGGCCCGTGATCCACTTCTGCGGAATCATCTCTTGGCACTCATTCTGCTTCTGTGGTCGAAATCCTGCTTCTGGGGGTGCACATTTGCGCAAACACGTCCGCTTCTGCGGACAGGCCTTCCCACACTTGTCCGCTTCTGCAACCAATCTTCTGCAGAAGCGACTCCGCTTCTACAGCCTTCACATCGCATCTTCGACCACTGGACAATTCCACTAGCCTCGTACATGTGTCCCGTTGCTCGCTTCTGCGGGCTCGCACCTGCGGTCAGCCTTGCACAGGTACGATTACACCAGAACCAGCACGGTACCAAAAAATCTTCTAAGTCCAAATATGATTCGTTAACCATCCGAAACTCACCCGAGGCCCCCAGGACCTCAACTAAATATACCAACCAGTCCTAAAACATCACACGAACGAGCCTTTATAATACATCAAACAATGCTAAAAATATGAATTACACATCGATTCAAGCCTAATAAACTTCAGAGTTTCAACTTCTACATCTGACGCCGAAACCTATCAAATCAAGTCTTATTGACCTCAAATTTTTCACACAAGTCATAATTGACATTACGAACCTATTCCAACTTCCGGAATCAGAATCTGACCTTGATATCAAAAAGTCAACTCCCGGTCAAACTTCCCAAAATTCATCAAATTTCCAACTTTCGCCAATTCACGCTAAAATGACCTACGGACCTCCAATTCAACATCCGAACACGCTTCTAAGACCAAAATCACCCTACGGAGCTATAGAAACTGTCAAAACTCCATTCCATAGTCGTCTTTACATAGTTCAAACTACGGTCAATTCCTATGACTTAAACCTCCATTTTAGGGACTATGTGTCCCAATTCACTCTGAAACCAAAGACAAATCCTCCTGGCAAGTCACAAAACCCAAAAATGAAATAGAGGAAGCAATAAATATGAGTTTGGGGCTAATACTCTCAAAACGACCGACCGGGTCATTACATTCTCCCCCTCTTAAAACATATGTTTGTCCTCGAACGAATATAGAGACATACCTGAAGTGGTGAAAAGATGAGGATAACCGTTGCGCATATCATGCTCGGTCTCCCAAGTCACCTCCTCGACCGGATGACCCCTCCACTGAACCTACACTGAAGCGATGTTATTCAACCTCAACTTTCAAAACTGCCTGTCCAAAATGGCAACTGGCTCCTCCACGTAAGATAGGTCCTTGTCAAACTGGACTGAGCTGAAGTCTAACACATGAGACGGATCGTCGTGATACTTCCGGAACATGGAAACATGGAATACTTGATGAAATGCAGATAGACTAGGTGGTAGTGCAAGTCTGTAAGCCACCTCTCCAACCCTCTCAAGGATCTCAAAAGGCCCGATATACCTAGGGATCAACTTGCCCTTCTTTCCGAACCTCATAACACTCTTCATGGGCGAAACCCGGAGCAAGACCCGCTCCCTAACCATGAATGCAACGTCGCAAACCTTCTGATCCGTATAACTGTTCTGCCTAGACTGGGCTGTACGAAGTCGATCTTGAATCAATTTAACCTTTTCCAAGGCATCCTGAACCAAGTCGGTACCCAATAGTCTAGCCTCGCCTGGCTCGAACCAACCCACTGGAGACCAGCATCGTCTACCATAAAAAGCCTCATACGGTGCCATCTGAATGCTCGACTGATTACTGTTATTGTAGGCAAACTCTGCAAGTGGCAAGAACCGATCCTAAGCACCCCCAAAATAAATCACACGCGCACGAAGCATATCCTCCAATATCTTAATAGTGCATTCGGATCGTCCGTACGTCTGAGGGTGAAATGATGTACTCAACTCCACAACGAGTACCCAACTCACATTGTACGGCTCTCCAGAACCGTGATGTAAACTGTGTACCCCGGTTAGAGATGATAGATACCGGTACGCCATGAAGCCTGACAATCTTGCGAATGTAAACCTGAGCTAGCTGCTTCGAAAAGTAAGTAGTAACCACAGGAATGAAATGAGCTGACTTGGTCAATCTATCCACAATCACCCAAACTGCATCGAACTTCCTCTGAGTCCATGGGAGCCCAACAACAAAATCCATAGTGATCTGCTCCCATTTCTACTCTGGAATCTCTAGCTTCTTAAGCAATCCACCCGGTCGACGATGCTCATACTTCACCTACTGACAATTTAGGCAACGAGCTACATATTCTACTATGTCCTTCTTCATCCGCCTCCACCAATAGTGTTGCCTCAAATCCTGATACATCTTCGCGGCACCTGGGTGAATGGAGTACCGCGAACTGTGAGCCTCGTGGAGGATCAGCTCACGCAAGCCATCTACATTAGGCACACATAGCCTGCCCTGCATCCGTAATACACCATCATCTCCAATAGTTACTTCCTTGGCATCACCGTATTGAACCGTGTCCTTAAGGACAAGCAGATGTGGGTCATCATACTGACACTCCCTGATACGATCATAAAGATAATACTGAGAAACCACACAAGCCAAAACTCGGCTCGGATCGTAAACATCCAATCTAACAAACTGGTTGGCCAAGGCCTGAACATCCAAGGCTAAAGGCCTCTTTGCTACGGGTAGATATGCTAAGCTGCCCAAACTCTCTGCCTTACGACTCAAGGCATCGGCCACCACATTGGCCTTCCCGGGATGATAGAGAATGGTGATGTCATAATCCTTAAGCAACTCCAACCATCTCCGCTACCGCAAGTTAAGATCTTTCTGTTTAAATAGATATTGCAGACTCCGATGATCGGTGAAAACCTCACAAGGAACACCATACAAGTAGTGTCGCAGGATTATCAAGGCATGAACAATAGCTTCTAACTCAAGGTCATGGACAAGATAAATCTTCTCATGCACCTTCAACTATCTAGACACGTAGGTAATCACCCTACCGTCCTACATCAACACTGCATCGAGACCAACACACGACGTATCACAATACACCATATAGGACCCTGATCCAGTAGGCAACACTAACACTGGGCTGTAGTCAAAGCAGTCTTGAGATTTTGAACGCTCTCCTCACAATCATCGGTCCACCTGAACAGAGCACCCTTCTGGGTCAATCTGGTCATAGGTGATGCAATAGACGAGAAGCCCTCTACAAAGCCAAGAAAACTTCGGATCTCCATAGCTCAGGATGGTCTAGGCCAACTCTGCACTGCTTCAATCTTCTTCGGGTCTACCTTGATCCACTCACTCGATAATACATGACCCAAAAATGCCACTGAGTCTAGCCAGAACTCACACTTCAAAAATTTTGCATACAACTTCTTCTCTCTCAAGGTCTAAAGCACAGTCCTTAGGTGCGTCTCATGATCCTCCCGACTCCGGGAGTACACCAGAATGTCGTCAATAAACACAATGATGAAAGAGTCAAGATAGGGATGAAATACACTGTTCATCAAGTGCATAAATATTGTTGGGATGTTGGTCAGTCCAAATGACATCATAAGGAACTCGTAATGACCATACCGAGTCCTGAAAGCAGTCTTCGGGAGATCAACTGATGATAGCCTGAACGCAAGTCGATCTTAGAGAACACTCTGGCACCTAAAGCTGATCAAATAGGTCATCAATATGTGGCAATGGATACAAGTTCTTCACCGTAACCCTGTTCAACTGGCGATAATCGATACACATTTGCATAGAACCATTCTTCTTCTTCACAAACAAGACAGGAGCACCATAAGGCGATACACTAGGCCAAATGAAGCCCTTATCGAGCAACTCTTGCAACTGTTCCTTTAACGCTTTCAACTCTGCTAGGGCCATCCGATAAAGTGGAATAGAGATGGGTTGAGTGCCCTGTAACAAATCAATGCCGAGTCAATATCCCTGTCGGGGCGGCATGCCCGGAAGATCCGCCGAAAATACATCTGAATAGTCCCTAACTACCGGAACAGACTCGATAGTAGGATTATCAACACTAACATCCCTCACATAGGCCAGATACGCATCACACCCCTTATCAACCATTCGCTGAGCTTTAAGGAATGAAACAACCCTGCTAGGAACATGATCCAAGGTACCTCTCCACTCTAGTCGCGGTAGACCTGGCATAGCCAACGTCATCGTCTTGGAATGACAATCAAGGATAGCGTGATAAGGCAACAACCAGTCCCATGCCTAAAATAACATCAAAATCCACCATATTGAGCAATAATAAATTGGCTCTGGTCTCAAAACCACTAAAAGCAATCAAACACGACCGATACATATGGTCAACAATAATTGAGTCACCAACGGGTGTAGATACATAAACAGGTAAACTTAGAGAAATACGGGATACACCCAAACACGAAGCAAAATAAGATGACACATAGGAATTAGTGGAGCCTGGATCAAATAAGACTGATGCATCTCTATGACAGACCGGACAGTACCTATGAAAACAAAATCTGATCCAACTGCCTCCGTCCTAGCAGGAATGGTATAATATCTAGCATGGCCTCCCCCTCTAGGGCAACCTCTACCTGTTCAACCTCCACCTCTAGCTAGTTGTGTAGGTGGGGTGGTAGTGGGTGCTATAATCATAACCTAAGGACCCGGTGGAGCACGATGTGCCTGAGAAATTTGCGGAGGTGCACTCCTCCTAAATCTGGGGCAATCCCTCACCAAATGACGAGTGTCGCCACACTCAAAACAAGCTCTCAGAGGAAGTGGCTATTGCGATTGGCTCGGGCCTGATCGACTGGACTGACCACTAGAAGCACCCCACACAGGATGCACACTAGACACCAGAGGTGTATAATAAGGATCCTGGGGCCTAGTAATGGCCGGAGCACCACTGGCGGCTGGATGTGCTAAATGAACAGGGCGACCCATATAACCCTGCCATGACGAGCTGCCACTGGGGCACGAGTACCACTATAAGTGCCAGACTCTCGAGACCTCTTGGCTTCTCTCTCCTCTCTATCCCGAGTCAGCATACCCTCCAACCTCCTAGCAATCCCTACTACCTACCGTACGCAATATCCATCTCCAACTCATGAGCCATGCTAAATCTGATACTAGGGTTGAGCCCCTCAATGAACCGACGAACTCGCTCTCAAACAGTAGCGACCAGGGTTGGTGGATGCGTGGCCAAATCACTGAATCGGACCACATACTCTGACACGGTCATAGCACCCTAGCACAAATGCTCAAACTCCGCGCGCCAAGCATCCCTGAGACTCTGGGGAACATATTCCCTCAAGAACATGTCTGAGTACTAAGTCCAAGTGAGTGAATCTGCCTCAGCCGGACTATCGAACTCGTATGCGTGCCACCACTAATAGGTTGCTCCTCTAAGCTGGTATGTAGTGAAAGAAACCCCATTAGTCTCCGCAACACCCATAGTATGGAGGATACGGGGGTACTCCTCAAGAAAACCCTAGGCATCCTCTGACGCCAAGCCACTGAAAGTAGGTGGGTGGTACATCTTGTACCTATCGAGCCTGAGCTGCTCTGCCTCAAAAGCTGCTGCCCTAACCTCGGGCTGAACTTTAGCTATTGGCTATATCGGTATGGTCTTTGGATCCTGGTCTACCTGAACCCTCTGCTCTGGGGTACCAACGACAGGAGTCTGTGCTCCTCCCCCAGTCTGAGATGTGGCAAGAGCAAGCGGTATCAATCCTGCCTAAGCTAAGGTGCTGAACATGCTCAGAAACTGGGCTAGAGTCTCTTAGAGAGTTGGTGTAATAACAGGCATCTCAGGTACCCTCCCTCCAACTGGAGCTACTGGTGGCTACTATCTGGTAGCTCGTGCGGGTGCTCTGGTTGCACGACGTGGACGTCCTCGGTCTCTACCCCGGCCCCAGCCTCTCGCGGCAGTAGCAGGGGGCGTGGGTGTCTGATCATCCGATCCAGTTGTACGTGTCCTCACCATCTGTGAGAGATTAGAAAAACAAAAGTTTAGAGTCTGAAGTCAAAAATCTCGCACGATAAGGAATCAAAAAAAGTGAAACTTTTCCTAACAGTTCCATAACCTCCCGAAGATAGGTACAACATATCCCCCACACCACACTTTATGTTGTGACATGTCCCCATGACACACAATTAAAAGCATAAGGTAAAGGAACTTCCCTGAATATCTAGTCGGGGTCTGAGTCGAAGTCGGGCTCCATTCCTAGCGCCCGAACAAATGCGCACATCCATGCAGACAGCTTCTTCTCAGCCTTTTTTGGATACACCCCACACTTATCTTACTCGCGCACCGCAACCTTCTCTTTCGAGCCCTTCACTTTCCACTCAACACTGGCAGCTAGTTTTCCATTTTGTACCCCCTTGTCACGGCCCCATTTTTCCCTCCGTAGGATGTCGTGATGGAACCTAGTCTCTAAGACTAGGTAAGCCTAACAATTTGTGGAATAAATGAACAATAAATTGAACTCCAATCTCAACAGATGATATATAAAAATAAAACTGCAAACCCACAATTTACAAACTCCCAAAACCCCGTGGAAACAAGTCACAAGCTTCTAAGAGCAAATACTAAGTGCCTCTATACATCAGAGTCTAAAAACGATAAGGAAATAAACATAGTAAGGATACAGGGGGACTCCGAGGTCTGCGGACCCTAGCAGATATACCTTGAAGTCTCCATGTGCGGTCCAACTCACTAGTATCTGGTCTGGTGGGAAGAACCTGGATCTACATAAAAAAATGTGCAAAGTATAGTATGAGTATGCCATAATGGTACCCAGTAAGTGCCAAGCTTAACCTCGGTAGCATAGTGACGAGGTCATGTCAGGGTCCTACTGGTTTAAAAGAAAGTAAGGCAGAAGATATAATAATATTTTGAAATGACTGAGAATTTAAACAATAAGAAGTTTCAGAAACATATCAGCATAGTAAATATAGGTTAAAAAATAGGGGCACTCCCGAGGTACCGCCTCGTAGTCTCAAATGTAAATATGCACGGCAGGGGGGGATCTCCCGAGGTACTGCCTCGTAGTTCCAAAGTAAATATGCAGTATAGGGGGATCTCCCGAGGAACCGCCTCGTAGTCCCAAAATAAAATATGCAGTACAGGGGGATCTCCTGAGGAACCGCCTCGTAGTCCCAAAGTAAATATGCAGTACATGGGGATCTCCCGAGGAACCGCCTCATAGTCCCAAAGTAAATATGTAGCAAGTAATCGAAGGAAACACGAGTTTTCAGCAAGGATCTTACAGTTAAAGATTTAATTCAAATCAAGGAAAACAGGTAATTCAGCTAAGCATGTTGCACAAATTGCAAGTAAGAGTTAAGGCCCGTAGACATGCGATACTAGGCTAAACATGATCACTACATATACTAAGGCAACTCAGTAAATGAATTTTAAAAGAAGACAACTCAATTAAGGAAATTCAAAAGATGACAAATCAGCAAGAACCGAACTTTCCATATTCAGCCCGTGTACGCACCAGTCACCTCGCGTACACGGCGCTCACATATCACAAATGGTTATGACAGTTCCAAAACCTCCAGGGATTTCCCTCACACAAGGTTAGACAAGTCACTTACCTCAAATCTCGCCCAATCAGTCAAGTAGTATGCCTTTCCCTTGACTTTCCAACTCTGATCGGCTCGAATCTAGCCAAAATAATTTCATACTATAAATATAACTACAAGAAACTAATTTAAATAATAAAACTATGACTTTAGCAATGAATCAAAAATTCGGCCCAAAAAGTCAATATGGGCTCACGTCTCGGAATCGGGTAAAAGTCAAAAAATACGAACACCCACTCGACCATGAGTTCGCCCATACCAAAATTACCAAAATCTGACACCAAATCGCCACTCAATTCCTCAAATCAACTCACCAAATCCCCTGCGGTCATCCTTGCGCAGGTGTGATTACACCAGAACCAGCCCAGCACCAGAAAATCTTCTAAGTCCAAAAATGATCTGTTAACCATTCGAAACTCACCCGAAGCCCCCGGGACCTCAACCAAATATACCAACCAGTCCTAAAATATCACACGAACTTAGTCGATCCTTTAAATTACATCAAACAACGCTAAAAAATGAATTACACATCGATTCAAGCCTAATAAATTTTAAAGTTTCAACTTCTACATCCGATGCCGAAACCTATCAAATCAAGTCTGATTGACCTCAAATTTTTCACACAAGTCATAATTGACATTACGGACTTATTCCAACTTCCGGAATCGGAATCCGACCTTGATATCAAAAAGTCCACTCCCGATCACACTTCCCAAAATTCATCAAATTTCCAACTTTCGCTAATTCACGCTAAAATGACCTACGGACCTCCAATTCAACATCCGAATACGCTCCTAAAACCAAAATCACCCTACGGCGCTATAGGAACCATCAAAACTCTATTCTGGAGTCATCTTCACATAATTCGAACTACGGTCAATTCCTATGACTTAAACCTCCATTTTAGGAACTATGTGTCCCAATTCACTCCTAAACCAAAGACAAATCCTCCCGGAAAGTCACAAAACCCAAAAGTAAAATAGATGAATCAATAAATAGGGGTTCAGGTCTAATACTCTCAAAATGACCAACCAGGTCGTTACACCCCTTTTCTCCATCCATCTTGAAAGTCACAGTCTCCTCACCCACTCTAAGCATGAATTTTCTCTCATGTATATCTAATTTAGCTCTTCTCGTCGATAAGAATGGTCATCCTAATATGAGGGGGACCTCTTTGTTTTCCTCCATATTCACCACTATAAAATCCATAGGAAATACGAACTTATCCACACGCACTAACACATCTTCTACTATCCCCTCGGGTATTAAAGTCGTTTGGTCTGCCAGCTGCAACGATATTGGTGCAGACCTTATCTCTCCAATCTCCTTCTCCAGTTTTCTGTAATTAGATAGAGGCATTAAATTGATTGAGACACTAGAATCACATAAAGATTTCTCAAAATTGATAGTTCCTAATGAGCAAGGTATAGTAAAACTCCCTGGATCTTCACACTTTTGTGGGAGTTTGTTTTGCAATATCTCACTGCAATGCTCTGTCAGCTTGACCACTGAAGTCTCCTCTATTTTCCTCTTCTTCATAAGGATCTCTTTCTAGAATTTGGCATAAGCAGGCATTTGTGAGAGCACTTCTGTGAATGGTAAGTTTACATGAAAATGTTTCAGCACATCCAGAAATCTCTCAAGCTGCTTGTCCAGCTTTTCTCTATATAGGTTTTGGGGGAAAGGTAGCGCAGGCATAAGCTTGCTCTCATCATGTTCCTCCCTTCTCGAAGTTTCTCCCTTCTTCTTTGTCTCAGCATTTATCCTGTCCTTCTTCTTTTTATCAACTTCATTCTTCAGCTGCTCCCTACTTTCTTTTTCAAGTTTCACATCATTTTGGATCGGGGTGGGATCTTTCAACACTTGCCCACTTCTCAAGGTTACAGCATTCAATGTTTCTTAGGGATTTCTCTCAGTGTCAGCTGGGAGAGTGCCTGGAACCCTCTCAGATAAAACTGTTGTGAGTTGCCCAACCTGTCTCTCCAGGTTTTGAAAAGATGTGCCCAATTCTTTGATAACTGCTCCATAGGCGTCCAGCCTCTCATCTGTCTTAATAAGGAAGGACTTCATTAGATCCTATAGACCAGGTTGAATGGGCTTTTGAGGCTGATATTGCTACCTCTGCTGATTTTGGAATGCTGGAGCTCCTTGTCCTTGGGGTCTAGAGTTATTGCATTCGCAGTACCCCCAGGTGAACTCCATGAAAAACCGGGGTGCCTCTCACCCATTGCATTAAAATTGTAATTTCCCACAGCATTCACTTTCTCAGCTGAGGCTTGACACTCGTGAGTAGGGTTTCATCTTCCACATATATCACAAGATGTGTGGGGCTCATTTTGTATCGAGGCTAAGGTCAGCTTTTGTATTTCTTTAGCTATAGCATCAAGTTGTACCTGCACAAATGTATTAGCATCAACTTGGTGAACACCAGTTGATCTTCTTCTTTCACCACTCTCCGGGGGCCACTAATTAGCATCTTTAGATAACTCATCAAGAATTGTATCTATCTCCTTTGGAGTCTTCTTCATCAACGAGCCTCCAGCTACATTGTTCAATGTTCTACGTGAGGCCGGTGTCAATCCATCTCAAAAATTTTGGAGTTGCATCCAGAGTTCAATTTCACTATGTTGACACTTTCTAACTATCTCCTTAAACCTCTGTCATTCTTCAAAAACAGTTTCAGTCTCTTTCTGGCAGAAGTTATGGATTTCTCTTCTAAACTTGCCCGTCTTAGCTGAGGAGAAATATTTATCAAGGAATTGTTTGGTCATCTCCTCCCATGTTCTAATCGATCCTGTGGGTAAGCTTCGAAGCCACTATTTTGCATCATCTTTGAGTGTGAAGGGGAATGCCCTTAAGTACACTGCATCTTCTGACACACCTTTATATTGAAAGGTGTTCATAATCTCCTCGAAGTCCATTAAATGTGTAATTGGATCTTCGTTCATCTTCCCTCTGAAGACACAGCAATTCTGAAGGGTTTGAAGCAATCCTTGCTTCAATTCAAAATTGTTACCTGCAATTGGAGGTGATCTAACACTTGATAACCCTTGATTGTAGACCGGTCTAGCATAGTCGCCCAGTGATCTCCCAGGCATAGGAGCTATATTTTCGAACTGGTCTGCAGTCAAGGGTTGATTTTGAGAAATTATCTGACCCCTCTCTTCTTCATAAATAATCTGTGCATCTCTAATGGCTGCTTCCTCAGCATCCCGTGCATCTTTTTCTCGTTGTTGGGCTGCCTCTCTTACAGCCAAATCTATATTATTTTCACTGTTCCCAACCTTTTGTGATGTCTCAGTGAGATCTATTTCTTTCCTCAGTTGTCACAGTTATTTTTCTATCTCTAGTTCGTATGGTAGCACTTCTTTAGCAGAAGCCCGAGTCATGCACTACTCTTAACCTATAACTTGCGCACTGTCAGCGAACACCAAACATAAAAAGAGAAAAAAAATATATAATAAAAAGAAAAATTCCTGAATTAGCACTGTCACACCCCTTTTCAACCCCAAAAAGATGATGTGTGTTATTTTATGGATTGTGGGTTAAAGATTTTTTCCAATTGAAGTGACAAATTTGAATAGGGATTATTTTATTTATAGAGTTGCCACTTGGAATTGATTTTTCGGTGTTCCAAGTCACCTTTTATTTGAATCCCTAATCAAAAGAAGGTTTGACTCTATTATTAATTGCGAAAACAAAGTCCGAGTATGGAATTCTGTTGACCGGAGAGAAGGTGTAAGGCATTTTTCGAGTCCCATAGTTCTAGCACGGTCGCTTTATTGACTTAAACTTGGCTTGAATTGATTTTAGATAAACTGTGTTTTATTGGATTTTCATATTTTACCTATCCACTTTTAATTATTAAAATTATCAAGGAAAAGATTTGAATAAAATTGTCCTTACCGCACCACGCGAACGAATGTGTGACCGGGATGAATTTTATTGATTTTTATCATAACCGCGCTACGCAAGCGAATACGCGATCATGATGAGGATTATTAGTACGCTATTACTTTTGGAGAAAATTACTACATTCGAAGAAAATAATTTTGAAATTTATTAAAAGTTAACTATTGCGCTACGCACATGAATTCGCGAGTTTAGCAATGGATTTATTAAATTAAAAATTAACTAAAACTAACGAGTATGGTATGACATAATTAAATTAAATTATTGAATGTTAAACATCACGTTACGCAAGCGAGTCAATGAAGTTAAAGCATGCCTACTAATTGCCTAGCGTCTAAATTAATTAAAAATCGCTTCTTTTTATTTATTACTTGTTCGACCGAAAAAAAATGATATTATTATTAAAAATAATTTCTAACTAATGTAAGATATTAAATCCGGGTAAGATTATGTTAAACTTTCATGGTATTGGGCCACTTATTTTTTTTAACAAAAGATAATTTATTGATTTTAAAGAAAATGTCCATCTTACTTTCTATTGTCATTGGGCCTACAGATTTTAGCTTATTTGGCCCATGTTGCTTAAGAGACTCGATGACCAAGACAACACAAAATAACAAGTATTCTTCTAAGCCCAAATTGCTTCTTACATTGATTCCAAACTAAAATTGTTTTTCATAAAAGAAACTTACATGCTAATTATTATCTTTTATCTTCTTAACCAACTATTTCTTAAGGACTAACATAATATTTCTACTCGTCTACACCAACATGGCACTATCAAATTACACCCATTAGCAACATAAAAACTACGACTAAATATAAAAACTACAAAAAAACGGTAATACTTTAATGCTAAAAAAAGAGCTATATTATTACATTATGTTGACTGTAATTCAAAGCATCAAAATATTTGAAGCTAAAAGTCTTTCTTAGATAATTATACATGAACCATGAAAGTAACTCACAGAAAAGATCCCAAACTAAACAAACATGGTTAAAAGTGGGGTCTTTATCTTTTCCTTAAACTAAGTAAACTTAACAGAATGTAATTTCAATCACATATATAAAGAAGAAAACGATAATTCAACTAATTTTTAACACATTTACATGATGATAACACTAATATAATATTCATCTTGAAACAAAATCAGATCTAACATATTCCATCAACCAAACTAGGATCAAATCCTTCTTATTATCATCAAGAATCTGCAATATAAGAATTTGAAAGTTACCTGGTTTGTAGAAAAATAAAATACAGCAGTGCAGCAACAAAAAATTTAACAGCAAATACAGTAGAAACAGCAGCAACTCAAGTGTTAAGATAACCTAGAAAACTCAACAAAGATGCTTGAAGCTGGTAGCTATCAACTTCACAAATTTCCTAAGGGATCTTTCCATTTTTCTCAAAGTTTTTGCACTCAAATAATACTCACAAAGCTCTAAAATTTCAGCTTGCTATATGTATTAAGCTGCTGATTTTTCTCAAAGATATATGTCTTTAAGCAACTCTTCAAGATGTGTGTAAGTGTAAGATCGGGTGTGGGGCCCTTTATAGGAGAAGAGCAGCCCTTTAAATAGGCAAATAAGTCAGATTTTTTGGACAGATTTTGGTTCACCAAAAGTCTGTCCAAAAGACTGACTTTGCGTGCTAAACACTGTTCAAAAACTGTCAAAAAGTATTGTATTTGTCACCACACAATGACTTTTGAGTTTTGTACTCTAAAGTCTTTGCACAATAAAAACAACCAAACTTGTATTATTCCTTTTTTAATTTCAGCTTTTATCAACACAAAATTTAAATACTCAAATCCAATATAAACAAATTCACTAAGCACTTGAAATTTTTATTATCAACTATCATGACTAAGCGAATAGTTATTTCAAAGCTAATGAACAACTAATTATCAGCGATTAATAACTATGAACAACTAAGCTAACACAACTAATAATAAAAATATAAATAATAATAATAAAAATAAAAAAAAATCATAAATCATGCTATACATAAACTAACTACAATACAATTAGATAAAATAGACAAAGGAAACGAGAATAAGGGTATACCAAACGAGGGCGTTCGGGGTGGTCGCCGGAATTTGGCCGAATTTTTAGTTGCCGGATTTTCGGGATGGAATTGACATCAATAGGTAGGTCTTGATGAGCTCTATCCGCTGATGTAGGTATTGTAGGGTGGTAGTGGCCGGAACTTCAAGAATTTGGGCAAAAAAGTGGCGGCTAAAGTTTCCTAGATCTAAAATTCAAGGAGTTTAAGGGGGTTTTGAAGGATTTGGTTTGGAGATATGGAAAGAGGAGGTTTGTGGAGATTACATGGTGTGAATTTAGGGGTGTTTGGAGGTGGTCCGCCACCAGTGGGCGATTTCCGGCGGTGGCAGTGGTGGTGGGGGGCGGATCTGGGAGAGAGAGAGAGAGAGAGAGAGAGAGAGAGAGAGAGAGAGAGAGAGAGAGAGAAGAGAGAGGAAGAAGAAAAGAATTATGTGGGAAATGAGGACAATTTTCAGATTTTTGAAGCTTTAAATACCTCTTGAGAGATCAAATATGGACCATTAGATCAAGGGGTGATCAATGGGTGAGATTTGATCTTGGGTCACTCAATGAAACGACGTAGGTTTGAGGCAAAACTATATCGTTTCAGACCCTTTCAGTGACAGCCCCTTATCTTGCACTCTTGACCACTTTCTCTTTCAAATTTGGCCTAATTCCCTTAATCAAACTTATTAAACTAAATTTATACAAATAAATTAATTAATTAAATAACTTATTCAAATGATCAATTAACTAGATTAATTCACCAATTGAATACTTAGTTAATTCCTAAAATGCGCAAATGAAGAAAGAACTTTTTTTTTGTTGGTATTTTTATGATAGGAAATATGCAATTAAAGACACAAAAAATGAGAAAATAAGTAAAATAAAAATATACTAATGACTTTAGGAGGTGTTAAAATAGTACAAAAATTAGGTATTCACAAGCACTATAAACTATTTCAAACACTATTGATTGCCAATCCCCGGCAACGGTGCCAAATATTGACGAGCACAAAACACACACTTAAATTATGCTCGCTAATCAAATATAGTATAGTATAATATCGTATCCACAGAGATTAGATTTAAACAGTATTCTCGTAGTTTCTAGCTTGGTTGCTATCCAAGATGATCAACAATTGATATTTATAAAATGTCTAACTAAAATTAACTAAGAATCTAAAGTTATTGACTAATGATAATCGAACCAAGGAATAAGCAAAGAAGGTTATCAATGGGAGAAGATAGGGTTTTGATAGGATAGGTGCAAGATAATTGTTTAGGATCTAACTCTAGATAATTCACTTCTAATGTTTAAGTAAGTCTCTCGAATTCACGCAATTATTAGTTCACACGCTATGCAAAAACTCCTCTCTTGATTAAGTCTTAACTTCATAAGATGAACCAATTTAAGCAGTTGAAGATATGCAAGAATGCGTAGTGGATTGGTCTTTAGGAAAACCTCTTTCGATTATTCTCCAAACTAGGTTTAATCAATGATTCAACTAGCCTCTTTCGATTACTTGGAAGAATCTATGAACTCAACTAACAATATAATGCAAAGATATCACAAGTTATGCCTTTCTCGATTACATGAACTAGTGAATATAGATGCAACAATTAAATCATCCAAAATGATTCAATACATTAAACTAGAGTTATAATCTACAAACAATCATCAACAAACCAAATCCATCAAACCCTAAAGAGAACTACTCCATAGATATAGAGAAATTCATCATAAATAAAATTAAAGTATAGGAAAACATAAATTCAATCCAAACTCGGGTCTTGAGTGAGGAAGGAATGATAAAATCCTTGTGCTTGTGTTCTTCCAACTCCTCCTTAGCCTCCTTAGGTCCAAAGTATGTCAAAAGTGTAGAAAATAATATTTTTCCATGTATTTATACCAAGTAGGGTCGGGCCCAAACTAAATCACCTTCTTCTAGCCGAAATAGGACAGTGCCTCTGTAAAAATTACACAGGCGCGCCGCATGGGGCGACGCGCCATGCGGGGCATTAGTGGAGATTTTCAGAGAGCTAATAATTTGACAGGCAGCAGGTTTTGTACAGCCGTGGTACGCCGCGGTTATGGGATTTTCTCATAGTACGGTTCAAACTTTGATTTTTGATATCCAGACTTGGTCCTCGACCCCGAACACGATCCCGGCTTAATCCCTTGGACTTTTACTCAGACTTCAAAGCTCCAAATAGCTCGAATTAGCTCCACAACATCTACATCACTCGGAATCACTCCTACAAGGCATAAAACACACAATAAGTGCGAAACACTACTAATTAAATCTCAAACACAAATAAAGTGTAGTGAATTAAAGTGCAATAAGCAACTAAAATATATAATTTTAGCCTACCATCACAACTCTGAGCCAACAACAAAGTTTATAACCTCTTGCGAACCTAAGGATTAACTTTAACCCTTGTAGCAATGCCATAGGCTATTGCGACTACTTCAAGTCAACTCTAACTTGAATGATACAACTCAAGTACCAATTATAATTTGCATCTAAAGAAAGCTGAAAGGTACAACTCAAAAGCTCCTAGTATAATTGAACTAGAATTAAAGACAGATACATGGAACTGGTTCTTCAATCTGGTTCATGTAGCTTCAGGTTCGTACTCTTGAAACTCGCAGGAAATGCTCACAAAATGTCTTGATATTTTGCTCTAAATTCTTTCTTAACTTCAGTATGTGTGCGATAGTTATAAAAGAGAACAAACTGATATATATATATATATATATATATATATATATATATATATATATATATATATATATAGAGAGAGAGAGAGAGAGAGAGAGAGAGAGAGTTAGTAGAATTATGATTAACTAGAAGTTTGATGCTTTACTCTTCTTTAGTGGAGAGTTTTAGTTATTTTCAACTTCTTACTCTTTTCTTATCTTGGATAGAGTTCTCTTCAAGTAAGGAGTCCTTCTCCTTATCAAATATGCAATCTTTTTGTTCAGGGATTATCATAAATAACCGCTTATACTTATCTCATGCACGTGCATGTCTTTTGCCTGATTTTGACTGTAACATGTGTACAGTGTCCATGGACATGGTTCATGCACGTGTTCTTTTGTCAACCATCAAAACCAATATCGCTCAGACCAACAGTATCCTTGGCTAGTTTACAAATAAGTGCTCTTAATGTTGCCGGTCTAACCCTGAACTGCCGATGCTTCATTTCTCAAAAAAAATTGCACAACTTGAAGATCTTGAATTTGATACTTTCTGCGCTAAAAGTTAGCAATATCTTAAATAGTAAACATGCCAATAAAATGGTGAGGGGGGTGTCACAGTTAAAAGGTGAGGTATGAGAAGGACCTACCATGTTTGGGGGGGAACATGCGCCGTTCCAGATTTGCTGCTTCTCTGTCAGTCATCCATCCTTTTCAATCATCACCCTAAAATGATAAAATCTTACAACAAAAAAAAGATAATGCTGAAATTAAGATTTCACATATGTCAAAATATTGACTCGTTTGTAGAACCACCTAAAATTGAATAGTTTAACGTGCTTTTACTTTCATATCACCGTATACTCACAATTTTACAAACCATTGAAACACTTCTCTACAAAAATTTTGAATTTAGTTATTTGGGGGTGATATGATTTTTTGTCGGATGTCAACAGAATATACCATAATAACCTACAATATTTTTAGTAGATACACTATCGTAGTTGTTTTCCATGAATACTGATCGACAGTTCAAGTATATTCGATACGGCTATAAAATATAATGCTTCTGCTCTGTCCAGATAAATATTTTTGGAGGCTTTTTCTTTTTGCTGTATGGTGAGTTGGTGACGTTCTTTTATTCTTTTACTTACGCTATGAGCTTTTATATTTTTAATTCAATTAGGAAATTACTTACAATGAAGCAACAAAATGCAACAAGTCGTCTGCCTTTGGTTGTAATTGAACATTAATAAACAACAACAATAATTCAGTAAATCCCACTAGTGGGGTTTGGAAAGGATAGTGTGTACGCAGACTTTACTCCTACCCTGGGGTAAAGAGGCTGTTTCCGATAGACACTCGGTTCCCTCCCTCCAAGAACTCTCCATCTTTCTCTTGGGCTGACTCGAACTCACAATCTCTTGGCTGGAAGTGGAGGGTACTCACCACTAGTGCAACTCACTCTTGTCAACATTAATAAACAAATTATACAAATATATCGGTTGCTAATTCACAGGAAAACAAATACATGTTTCAAGTGTAAATGATTCTTCTACGTGATGAATCTATTTTTCTCGACATGTCACCTGTTACAAACATATGCCTTGCTACGATAATCCCCTTCTCAATTCGGGTATGGCAAAACAAAAGAAAGGTTGATGAAACATGGCCAAGAACAGCACCTCTGCTCAAATGAGTATATCGAATCAAATGAAAGATTCATGTGACGTGGTCCTCAACAGTAATGGTAGCTATATCATCAACCCTTTTTAGTTTGTATGTCAAATCTCCTAAGAGATTTTTATTTAAGAGATATGAAAATAAAACAAAAGATCTTTGAAAGGTCACTGTTTTCTATTCAAATTATAAAGGACTATTGATGTAAACTAATAGTCCACCAAACTGTATAGATAACCAAGTTTTCTACTCGTTCCCATAGTAAGCAACAGACTGTAAAATCAAACAGTATTGGGAACCAGGTTCTATATCTGTTCCCACAGTAAATCGGCAGTAAATAAATAACACGCAATATTTACGTGGAAAACTCTTTGCTCAAGGGATTAAAAATCACAACCTACCCTAACAGGACTTCAACTCCACTAAACCGAGCAAACTTCAGATTACAATCTATTGCAATCTAGGAATTAAACTCTTAATCTCCCGCCCCTTATAATAACTCTATTGTAAGCCCTTTGCAATAACTCTATTACAAAGCAACAAACCTTGACTAACTCTAGTCAAGAAACTAAACCAAACAGCGGTTTAAATCTGTCCTACAAAAACGCTTCATGAAAGTAGAGTATGATTACAAATTAAGAACCAAAATAACAAAGACTCAATAAACCTAAGGACTTAAGATATCTTCAATCTATGGATCTGGTCTTTCAGGTTGCAGCAGCTTTGTTGTGGTAGCTAGCACTTGAGAGAGAAAAATCAATTTTAGGTTTTGCAAGTGTCGAGGAGTGAAATCATTTGCCTCATGTTAATAATATGTGTGTGAGAGGTTATCAAGGATGATGCAATAAAGTGTCCTTTAGTTTGGCCTTAGCAAGCTACAACTGTGTTGTTGTACTGCTGTCAGACGGTACAGTGCAGCAGCTTTTACAACTGTAGAGTTGACTGCACGACGACCAGAGGAACTGATCCTTATTTGTTCCCATTGATATTCCCTTATCTGATTTCATTGAGAATTGAACCAGACATCAAACTAGTTACTCTGAACGCAAGAAAACTAATTGTATCAGGTTTATTATCTGGTTCTCTCATAAAGTTTATCGAATCATCAAAATATTCAACTATTTCCGCGACCCCAAACAAAAGTTGGAAACACAGGTATCTCAAACTTTGACTGTTTAATATAACACAGCAAACTTTGTTTTTATATCATGAGGATCAAAAGTGTAAGACCACCACGTCGTTCTCCCCAAGATCACACAATTTGTTCCAAACAGAAGCCGTATGGATTTTATCCACCTTCTCTCCTGCTAATTAGGGTCCTGTTTATTAAAAAGACCTCTGCTGTAGTGTCCCCTTGTCAAACTGGCAATGAAATCGACAGATTTGGCTGCTTTGTTTGGGCAAATAACAAGCAAACACAATAGGACTTTGTGATACGTAGTCACATGATGATGATAAGCCCACCATGTGCACTTTCTGTTCATACACTTGGTTGCTAAAGCAGTTAGAAATTGCCCAACACAGCATTCAATTAGGTTAGATGTTTTCTCCTGTCCAACATCAGCCTCTAACCATTACCATGTGACAAAATTTCATTTTTGTAACAAACCTAAAACTAGTGACAGGTTACCAGAAAACAAATTCACGAATGCAATATGTAATCTACTTGTGGAATTCCGGCATATCACATGTTCTTACGGCATCACAATCAGTAAGAAAAAGCTCACGATATGGTCTGTGAATTGGAAAGATATTCTTGGATAGAACACGTCTAGGAAATACAAAGCTGGAAAGACTTTCCTGGATTCTAAGATGTCTAAAAATAAAAGTTGAAGAGATGTTTTCCCTTGATCCTAAGATGTCTACAAAATAGAGGTTTCAACAATAGATGTAGCCTCTTCTCAATACTTGCTAGTATCATGGGCACCTACTAGACAAATCCCACATCTGGTGATCCAGAAATACTAACTAATTATTGGCCATTAAAATGCAGAAACTAACTAGCCATGCACAACACAAACTACAAAGTACCAAGCAATTGTAAAAGTAGCATTGTTAATTCGATGAATACTACTGTCCAACTAACTTCATAAACAACTCAACAGTGTTACTGATAGCAAAATGAGTGACACAAACACCTGTCTATGTGAGAATAATAATGTGATTAGCAGTTACAAACCCTCGGCAGGACATCGAGCATGAACAAGGCAAATTTGTATGTTCATATTTCCTCAAGTCTGGGAAAAGGTTAAGAAGTTTCAGATAAATACCTAACCCACAAGAGCGGCCACAAAGACGGCGAGGGTCACAACTGAAGAAACTAAAGAACACACGCTAAAAAATAGTAGGTGCAGGAATCTCCACACTTCAATTACAGCTGATCATGAATACGAAAACCCAATGGAAATCAAGTTTCCATATGGAATCTGAAGCTACATAACTTACAATATGCAAGTATAAATTTCTACCCCTATCGATCAATGAACGCAGTGGTTTATTGAAAGTTTTGCCAAATAATGAGTCTTCCAGATATTCTATGATCAAGACCTGAGTAGTTTTCCGCACATTCAAAAAATAAACAAAGACCTCAAGACGACAATTAACTAGCCAAAACTAATGATACAGGAAGTTCATAGGAATTTATAGCTCTCAACATAGGCTTGGATAGAACTTGGCTGACTTCTTGAAGGCAGTAAGGTCTTTGATGACCTGCACAGATGCTACAGGTGAATCCGCATCTTTCCAGTCAGTGTTGCAACCCCATACCCGAACAGAGAGTCTCCGGCACTTGGGGGATGGTCGTCTTAAATAAGTATGGTACCACTCGACTAAATCACTTTTTTGGATGCTCCGCAGCTCCTCTGCTTCCTTCTCAGACATGTCAAACATGTACCTGAAATCAGTGAAACAGAGATGAGGTCCATACTAAAATTGAAGCTATTTCTTTTTCTATTTTCATTTGACAAAGGCTAGCTGCTTGGAGTTGAATTAACCTGATTCCGAGCCAGTTTGCGGTGACATCTATGAGGGCATACTACGTTATAATACTTCATGTGAATATATACATACATATAGTCTACAAATCAACCCCCCCCCCCCCCCCAAAAAAAAAAAAACAGTTTAGCAAAGTACAATCACCTCTTTGATAAACTACTATATTAACTATAAACTGTGCTAGCATATCACCATTAACAAAAATATAATAAGCTTCTACGTTATTATTACAACTTACAGTGTACTGCCATGTTCATAACATAATAAGCTACATTAAGAATTGAAAAGCTGCTTTTTTTTTTTAGAAGGTAACAAGTTTTGTGTATATATATATATATATATATATATATATATATATATATTGACTGCATTAAGGGGAAAACAGTCACCCAAATTTACAAAAGGTGGGATAGGAAGATCCAGATTCCCTAATGTAGTATAAGGTTCCTAAAACTTCAACAATGGATTCTGGATCTTCCGGATACTCTTGTTTACACCAAAAGTGGAAAAGGACTAAACATTGCATTTTCAATTTCTTGATAATGCTTCTTCTGTCTTCAAAACATCTTTGGTTTCTCTCTAACCAAACTGTCCACCAAATGCAGGGTGGGACAATCTTCCATCTCTCTTTCCGGTTAGGGGGAAGCATCTTAGAACATCCAGTATACCCCTAGGCATTACCCACATGATCCCTTTCAGATTAATGAAAATCCTCCATATTTGCTCTGTAGGATTACAGTGCAAAAAAAGATGGTTGATTGTCTTAGTTTCTTCACCACATAGGTAGCATCTGGAGCATAGTTGAAAGCCTCTCCCGATGAGATTGTCCCAAGTCAAAACTGATTTTTTAGCCAACAGCCAAGTAAAGCAGGCATATTTAAATGGAATTTTGCCTTTCCAAATTAGCTTCCATGGATAGGAACCAGATTTCACTGTGAAGTTTCCTTGCTTGTTCCCTTGCCATAAGATACAATCTTCAGAGAATGTTGTCCCCTTGAACTGATTCAATGTGTTGCAGAATTCTGTTATCCTTGCAATTTCCGAGTCATTAAGTAGTCTTCTGTAGCCGAGGTTCCAACCTTGAGTTGCCCATATCTGTACAACAATAGCTCATTGTTGTAGGTTCAAGTTGTAGATGTCAGGGTATAGCTCCTTTAGTGTGTTTTGGCCAAGCCAGTTGTCTTCCCAAAAAGGAAGTTTTCAGACCATTACCTATTCTGAAGTTGGCTTTGTTTCTGAATTTTGGCCACAAGTTCCTGATAGACTTCCAAAGGCTTACCCATAAGGACTGTTCACTGGCCTGGTTGTCCAATTTCCTTTACCCCATATTTCCTTTTGATTACTTCCTTCCAAAGTGAGGTTTTATTTGAAGCATATCTCCAACTTCATCATCAAGCTCTGATTCTGTATTCTCAAATTCCTGATTCCTAATCCCCCTTGTTTTTTGCTCATTATTGAAGTATCTCATTTGACCAAATGAATTTTGTTGTTGTCACTATTGCCTTCCCACAGAAAGCTTCTTCTCATTGCATCTATTGTTTTCACCACATTAACAGGGATGGGAAAAAAAATATCATATAAGTAGGTAAGGCATCAAGTGCATTGTTAATCAAGATTAGCCCGCCTCCCAAAGATAAGTATTGACTTTTCCGGTTGACAAGCTTCTTTTCACATTTCTCCGAGACTTCATTCTAAATCCTCTTTGACTTGCTCTTGGCACCCAAAGGCCCAGATAAGTAGCAGGCAGTTCCCGTATCTTCCCTCCCGGGATATTAGTCAGTTCTTGAATTCCATTTACCTCATTAAGTGAATAGAGGTGGCTTTTGCTGAGTTTCTGCATCTCCAGGTTCCCTTGAATAGTTTTGCTCCAATTTCTATGTTTGTCTTGCAAGGCTTTCAATTTGAAGGCTAGGATGTAATAAGGTTTTCCTTCACATGTAATTGAGTTCCACCGGTCTTTAACTCTGTCTTTGAATACATCTGTCTTCAACCACCAATTTTCAAATTTGAAATAAGATTTAATTGGCTCCTCGTTCCCACATTGCAGTAAAAGTGAGGTGTGATCAGAAGTCACTCTGTGAAGAATTGATTGTTTTATGTTTCTAAAGCCTTATCCCAGTCTTCAGAAATCAAAAATATGTCTAGTCTAGTTGCAGTATTATATCTGACTCCTCTTCTCCAAGTGAATCTTCCTCCAAACAATGGCAAGTCCACCAAGCCCATATCTTTAATGAATTCAGAGAAATCATTCATTGATCTAGTG
This sequence comes from Nicotiana tomentosiformis, assembly GCF_000390325.3. NCBI lineage: Eukaryota > Viridiplantae > Streptophyta > Magnoliopsida > Solanales > Solanaceae > Nicotiana > Nicotiana tomentosiformis. Next base: position 87,048,013 of record NC_090818.1, read on the forward strand.
AATCGGGTACAACCTTTTCTCTGAGGGGAATCGAACTGTGTTAAAATCCCCACAAATGACCCAAGGGCCAGAGAACAAGCCCCTAGCTGCACCAACTTCCCACCAAACCTCTTCTCTTCCCTGTCTATCATTTGGGGCATAAACACTAGTTAAGTGCCAAGGTGAAATCTTGAGTTCTCCCAATGAATTTGCAACAAATAGAAAAGGATCCCAAGCTGCTGATTTCCCCATCCCAAATCCTGCTATCCCACATAATTAAGATGCCTCCACTGGTTCTACAAGCTTCTAATTGTGCAAATTTCTCCCATCTGTTTGCCCAAAGATCTTTTACAATTCCCATAATGTCTCCTTCTATATTGGATTCTTGAAAGCAATATATATCAGCTTTCCGGGTGTTGATGCAACTCTTAATCATTCTTCTCTTCCTTGCCCTGTTTAAACCTCTTACATTCTAGGATATGATGTTGACTTTCATTGATCTTTATTGATAAGGAAAACCCCTGCTTCTGGTGCCATTGCTCTGAAAGTTACTCCCTATATCCAGACTTTTGAGCTCTTTGGAACCTTTTATTTTTGGAGTTGATGCCACCATAAATTATGAGTCACCCTTGTTTGTTTGCCTCTTATGATCGATCTTCATGAATAACTGTAGAGCCTCCTTTTCACATCCTTCGAAACCTACACCAAATTCTTTGCTTAGTCTGATGATGTTCCGGTGACTCCAAATAAGAGTGTCCAATTCAGGGTCCTTCTCAACTTCTTGGTTTTGAATATTCAGTGGTTCTACCTCTTCAATTGCCCAGGTCATTTCTTCCCATGTTACGATGATTTGCATGTTGTTAGAGTTTTGTATGTCGATCGAGGAACTTGCTATTTCTTTGGCAGAATTCATGCTGTCTTCCTCGCTGCCTGCATTATTTAGGGTTTCTATGTTTCTCTCTTCTTCTGATGTTATGGTCGTGTTCTCTAGGTTTGGTTCTGTATGGTGGGTCGCGTCTTGTAGAAAGGTTGGAGAATGAGAGTTAAGCACGTATTTCTTCAACCAGTGGGTCGGGCATTATGTCTAATTTTAAAACCTTTAGTCGACTTGTCCTCCATGAGACTTAGGGCCAAAACGTCAAGGCCCAAATTCTTTTTTTAATTCGAACCGAGGCCTTGTAATTAACGGATCAGTAGTAGGGCCAGCCTCCTCACGGGCCAGAACACGTGTGACCTTTATAGCATTAGACATAGGATGTACTTCGTTAGAACAACCCACCAACCCCATCCCATGGCTGAAGTCTTGAGCCCCTCCCCCTAGATCTTTCTCCAAACTGCCATTGCCGGAACAGAATCTCACCGGAGCTTCGCACCAAGTATGAATCAAGAAGATAATCCCTGCATTCTCTATGTCAAACATCTTCGAGATTAGATCTCCATTCCCTTTCACCAGCAACCTCGCCCATTTCAGATGATTTCTGAGTTCCATTCCGTTTCTTCTTCATTCTGAATCCAACCGCCACAAAAGTCTCCCACTTCTCTGAAAACTTTCTGAGACCACAGGTGTAATGGCAGTCCACTAACCTGATCCAGGTTTTGCCATTTGGAGACCACCATTGAAGGATAAACTTGTGGAATTTCCAGTACCAGACTCCCTTATGTGTTCTGCAATTTTCTTCGAAGGAAAGCGAAGAGGAAGCGATTATAGCCCATCTCATAGATATTGACTCTGTGTGACTGCTTCCAAGTGCTACTAGCCCATTGACGAATTTCTGAAAGAGGGGGAGTGTCAGAGATCCCAAAAGGTAGACTACCCACCACACTCCTGGAAAGGAGTTCGTTGTGAGAAGAGTCGAGTCCTTCCAAGAAGCTGATGACACCACGTTTTTCCTGAATATTGGCTTCGTTTATTTCTCTAGTAGTCCATTTATTTCTTCTGATTGTTTCGGTGTAAAGAAGACCTTCAACTGCATTCCTGGGAGTAAATGTAACTGCCTTATGGGCTTTAAAATTAATGAAGTTTGAGATCTTAAATGCAATGTCCATCCACCCCGTATTGAATGCCAATTCTGATATAATAATGGCTGATCTTCTACTGTCCAGAGACTTGCCTAGCAAGCCAATAATACTGATGTAGCAACCATATTTGTTGTAGTTTTTCGAACAGAAAAATTCTGAAAGGTGATCTTGGATTTTCCATTGTCTAACTGAGTTTCCTTTTGTTTTCGAAGCTTCCTTGATGGCAAAACATAGCCATTCCATCGTCTTTTGGCTGAAAAAAGTTCTCTTGATCATGTTGCGACTTCGTTCTGTCCAGTTGTACCATGTCTCTTGTTGTAGTTTTTCGAACAGAAAAATTCTGAAAGGTGATCTTGGATTTTCCATTGTCTAACTGAGTTTCCTTTTGTTTTCGAAGCTTCCTTGACGGCAAAACATAGCCATTCCATCGTCTTTTGGCTGAAAAAAGTTCTCTTGATCATGTTGCGACTTCGTTCTGTCCAGTTGTACCATGTCTCTGCCCTTGATGCATCCCTGGTAATATCATACGATTTGAAACCCACAGATAAATATATCGTATTGTCATCCATTACGGCTAAGAAAAGAAAATCCGCTTGACGTTGCCGGCGAAAACCCTTTGAAGGTGGTGTAGCTAGCTGGAAAAGTTAGGAGATGTTAACCTCGGGAAAGGTGACTGGGAGCATCCAGCAAACTTGATTTCGCCGTACTTAAAAGATAATAAAAAAATATCGGTGTTAACATTTTTTGAATTGAAAAGCTTTTACATGATTCTAGATGTTTACATTAACTATACTATGATTAAAATATAACTAATCACCTAAAATATTAGGATATACTGCAAAAAATAATGCACCATCACATTCCAAAACTCTTCGTTATTAATAGGTGACATCTAGATACCCAGCATTGTGCAACATGGCATAGACCAAATACCTTTTATCAGTAATCTGACCCCAAAGGCGATTTGTTTCATATGCGAGCGATGGATCTTTCTCCAAAAGTTTTGCTATCAACCCACTTCTGTAGCTCTCAAAAGATTTATCATCGAGGCCGTCCTGTCAATTGAAAAATGTTCAATAATGTGCTTGAAATTAAACATCGCCAAATTGCAGCCGTGCAAACATCAGAAACCCTATCTTCCTATTCATCCCATCCCAGCACCCAACGAATAACGTAAATTAAGATTCAAATATATAACCTTGGGACATATCCTAGTCATGAATAGCATTAGGCATATGCAAAGTCTCTGATCAACAACTAAACAATTCAATCCTACCTAGGAAGTTTCAGATCCTATACAACTTAGTTCATCTTAGCTGCGCTCTAATTCATAATCCTTATTGTGCACACATGAATTCCTAATTCCAAAACATCCTCAAACAGCAGCACTTGCTACTAATATCCTACTCCATGCAACACATATCTCAACACAATGTACAATTTTGGTATTTCAAAACATGTGTTATGAACCATCTTCTACTTTTCGGAAAGGTATTATGACAAAACCTAAAGCAGCAGAAGAGGCAAGTAGTTAAACAAAGCATAGAGCTACTCACGAAACTCTAAACAAAACTAAAGTTTACGCTTACCAACAACTCTTTCACACCATCTATGAAGTTGTCAATCCTCCCTTGTAAGTAGACAGGATCATAGTCAGATGACTGAACACGGAAACAGAACCCCATTATGCGATATGTTACACGTGCACTACAGTCAACAACATAACCAAGCTGCTCCTTTGTCCTATTTCAGAGTAGAAAATGTAGTCAATCAAGTGACAGTCCTTAAAGTAGAAATCCATAACTGCAAACAGATTATGGACATGTTTGCTGGTTCACACATAACCAGGATAAAAGCACACATAAAAAATGTTTTCAAAGATACAGGAAGCGACTGAAAATAAAAAAGATAACCTAAAATTAATATAACATAAGAACACTTGAAGATGAGTCACTCAGAGTGTATAAGAGGTAATGAAATATGAACACATCCAGAAAAGGTTCCATTGGAAAATATCAAAGATACGTGGAAGGAAAATACTTGACCAGAGAGGCGGAAGGTGGGTCAGGATTCAAAGGAACTATAGAAAATTCCAGGCAAAGCATGTATAACGGATTCAAAGGAACTATAGAAAATTCCAGGCAAAGCATGTCAGACTCACAGAATATGAGTCGAAACACTTTTCACAAGAAAGTTGTATTTAATTTACTCTCTCACTTTAAGGACGGTTTGGAGGAGAAGAATCAAATGATACACCTGCAATCTCAGTACGTATTGAAGCCTCAACAGGTGGTCATACAAGAGAGAACAGTCTCATTATACCTTAGCTGATTAAAAAGTGGCTCCTCCACAAGTTCATCAAAGAGATCTATGACTGCTTTTAATTTTATCAAGGAAGTGTCTTCTTCAGGTTCAATCTGAAAATACAGCTGCAGACAAAAAAAGCATAGATCACATGATTCATCGGATTTATGGAGGAACCAAAGAGACTGAAAAGAAAAGAGAGAGAGAATTAAAAGAAGAGAAAGATGCATAAAAAATCATGTTTAATTACCTCAACCACAGAGTTTGTTTCCAGTTTATTTTTTACTCTGATATCTCTGACTAGGTCAGCGGCGGCTGGAAGACACATAACATACTCTTTATGCCTCATCTCAGATGGTAGCGGTTGTGCAGAGAAATTACTTCTAAAAATGTTTGATATGTTTAGTGCTTCTTCCTCCAGCAAATTGCCATGACAAAGGCCCTCAATATACAGCTGCAAAAATAGAGAGGTTAGTGACAAATGATTTGCCCTCTAGACTCTTCATTTTTATGACATTTAGTGTGAAGTGCAACCTGTGTACAACCCCGCATCAGCCAATAAATAGTCAGACTAAAGGTGGATTATCATTTTCTGCCAGACTCAAAGTATTTGTAATATTTCTCGTCCATTTACTGGACATCCTTATCGATTCTAGCAAACATGCAGCTACCGTACTTAATGTCATACCCCAGCCTTAGCAGAGGGCCTTCTTTAGATTTAGCATTCTGCATGTGATTTTTATTTTTCTCATAAACTCCATAGACCTCTCATCTTCATAGCTGAAAGAATCCCAAAAGACCAAAGGTTTGCCAATCTCCTGATTTCATTTCCAGCTTGTGGATCCTCCAGTTACCAGATATGTCCCTTGTAAATATCAATAACCTAGAAATACATAACTGGTAATGTTCCTTGCCAACAGAATTCAGTAACAAAGAGCTAAAGGAGTAGCAAGCAACAACAGGGAACCAATCAAAGCGTCGATCAGTAGTTGCATGGTAAAATGCTAAAAACTGTTGCATCGATGTAACTGGTTAAATCTGTTGGTCTTCATTAGAATTTGCAATAAATAGTACATTCAGTCATATATTTTGGTAAGTAACCTTGAGTATTATTTCTCAGCTCATTTATCCATTGTGAGTCATTTTGAGGCAATAATTAGCCAAGAAACATGATACCAAAACCATTATCCTATCTTTTGCAGTTTTGCTTAGTCTAAGACCAGACAGCGTGCCTTCGCCTTCAACTATTGCATATATACACAACCATTCACTAATAACATCATTAAAAAAAATAAGGCTCTGAAAAAGGTCAAGGCCTTCACATATAACTGTCAATAAGTCAATTACAATTTACAGATCACTTAAAGATATTAAACTTTAACTGGCATACCTGGGAAAGAAGCTCTGGAATGAAAGCTTTCAGCTCAGCGAGAGTCAAGTCATTTAACAAGAACAACTTCTCTTCCACGTTCCAGAAGCTCTGACACAAGACTTGCAATCGCAGGTATGATGAATGATTCAATGGTTTCATGTTAGTGTTCTTCAAAGTTCTTTCCATATCTTCCTTGATAACCTGTCAAATTTCACCCTTATTGCAAGAAGCCAAGAAATAAAACACCTAAATCTCATTTAGAGCAAAATCATTATCACAGACAGAGAATGTATGCTCAAGCATGCAACACATTTAGCTTATGCTAAAGATGATAAACAGTTACCGTTGCAAAGAAGCCAGAAAGATCTTCAGCAACAAAGACGGGCTTTAAACATAGAAGCCCATTCAACATGTACCTTACTGTCCACAATAACTTAGGCTACAACTAAAGCTATACAACTACTACTACTACTACTACTACTACTACTATTACTACTACGCCTCATTCCCAAGCAAGTTAGGGTTAGCTATATGCATCCTCTCTGTCCACAATGCTCCATTTAAGCACATCTTCGTCCAATACTATATAAATAAATTTGAAATTAAAAATAAAAGGTACTACAGTCTCAATATGTTTTACAGGCATATAAATCTCTAACACTAAAAGATTCCTAGAAATATTGAACCAAAAACATACTAACATGACTAAAGCTTAATCCCAATTAATTGGTATCGCCTATAAAGATCTTTTTTCTTTCATTGAGCCCGATTTTTTGCTAAGTTTGCATGGATCAGGAGAAAAGCCTTTGTAGGAACTCCCCAAAGACACCCCTTCATTAGAAAAGTTAGGGAAAACATAACAACAATCTGGACACAGTTTCCAAACGCTACCTTTACACATATTCAAAAATTGAAACATTCACTAAGAGGAGAGTGAACGAGCAAGTTAAAAATGAAAGAGCCGAGGATCATCAAAGAGCCATCCTTTCACTACTCAAGAATAGAGTATTGAAGAAATGGAAACATTTCCACATTTTCTTCCTTCAACTATACCCACAAGAAAAACATCATTTCGTTTTGTTTCTGATGCGTAAACAGGGACGCAAAAATTCAGTAATTGAAGTGAATTTCAGGAAAATCCTTTTGCCACATCGCTTTTTATTTCTGTCCCCCATATTCTCAAATAACAGCAACAATAAATGACGAGAAACATAAGATCCAAGCAAAAGAACAAGCAAAATTGAAGAAAACATAAATCAAAAGAAGCATTTTCAAAGCATTCGCATATACCATGAAGCGATCATCCCTGGGCAAAAATGATTTTGTCATTGCCAAAACCTTCGATAAAAGAACCGGAAGCTTATCATTGAAGCCATAGACCTTAAGTTCCAACTTGTCACCATATAGAGAAACAGAAGTTTCCAATTTAGCCACGCTAGCCTGCATTTAGATGCAACAACAGCCAAATACCACGAAGGAATATTAGTAATTCAAAAACTAAAAATACCACTATTAAGAGAAATTTGATGGTATTACATCTGCTCTTAGTAGTTCTTATGTAATTGAGCAATTTAGAAGCTGTTCATATTTGTAGAAGGGAACAATCAAGTAAATAACCTGATATATAATCTCATTCAGCTCGTCTTTTAGAAGGTGAATAAATAATTCAGTCAACAAGGCATTCTTCAAATTACCGTAACCCCCTCTTAGTGTGATACGGAAATATGTATTGGCACGAGGAAGCTTAAATGTCTTATCCAGCTTGTACCAGAGCTTCATCAGCGGTTCCTCTAGTATGCATCGTGGTTTAGTGTTTTTCGAATCACAGTTAGCCTTCTCAGCACGTATTGAAAAATCAGATGGAATAAACTCATTCTTCGCAGGCAAATGTAAGCAGATACTAATTTCTGAAGGGTCCTTCCACAATTCAAACAGAAAAGATGGAATATCTTCCTCCGCATATCGTGACCCAAACCATGGTTCCTGCTGAACATCTGAGAGAGAAAGGAGGACATTAAGAACCACAAAGAAAAGGGGCAAACCCAGAAAGAATAAAAGAGACAATTCAGTCTATACATTATGGCTTTCTTTTTTTCAAAATGGGGAGGAGGAAGGAATGGAAAGGAGAACGGGTATGAACATGAAGCTGTGTCCCAGAAACAAAATGGCTTGCTAGCTGAGGTGCCTCTGGAGTTCTGCTCATTCGACTAAAAATTAAATGTGTCTAATGCATGCATCAGCAGTACAGGATAGATATATAATATCAGATACAAAACTCAATAAGAGAACAAGTGCTTTCACCAAAGATCACATTGTTGCACATGAAGTGAAGTTTTACTTGCAAACTTTATCTGAATACGATATGTAGGGCGGGGAAGTGGATCAGTTATCTGCAGAAGCCCAACTTGTTGCATCTTCTCTATCAAATCCAGTAATGCAAATTTCATATCTTGGAGCCAGTCTAATGATACATTTTCTTGGAAACATATTTGGAAAAGTAGTACAGCTCTGAGGTTCAAATTCTGATACGGACAGCATATACTGGGATAATTTGACTTTGGTATAATCTTCAATTCGGAGGATTCAGATTAGCAAACTGATACTTATCAAAAATAAAACAAAATAAAAAACTGAATCTTTGTAAGAAAGAGGAAGGATCAGCTAATCATCTTTTTAATGTTCTACCATCTTTTTATGGCATAGAACCTAACATCATAAGCCTTGAAGAGCAGAGCTTTGAAGACAGTTTGATTTGCCTGACTGGGGTTCTACCGAATAAAAGATATAGAGGATTTTTTGAAAAAAGAATCTTTACCATTTACAGCATGATATCCATTTAGATTATCCTCTTGGGTTAAGAAACCTTTTGATCAAGGAGCTGATGAGCTTTTCAATTTCATTTGAACTCTTCTTTATTATTCCCCCACCTCCTCTTTTGAATGCTTTACATGCACTGTTTTAGTTGCAGTTTTTCATATCAATGCATATCCCGCATTATCATTACATAAAATAAACTAATGGAAATTACACAAAAGAGCTCAAATCACAACAAATTCCAGGCAAATCCTTCTTCCAGTCAATTGAATCGATACTCTAAGCTATAACCTGAAGAAAGTATCACCAGACACCTTTTTAAACCCCATATCTACACTTTTTCTTGATTAACAGAATTCGGTACCAAAGTCATCTTTTACAGGACAAACATGCTACTTTAAACTTGAAGTACTTAGAAAAATGAGTTGTGGAAGTTACCATCTGACTTCTGAAAAGACTTCGTTACAATGTCAACTCTCATGTTCTCGGGCCTGAAGAAATCTAAAACATACTTTATAAACTCGGGATCCCAAAGATCATATGCATAGTCACCATAAATGACATGCTTGGGAGGATAAACAAGCAAACCCTCTGCAACAAAGAAACTATATTAGCAGATACGAGAAATATGATTGAGATATAGATAACTTCCGATGTTACACATCACACCCTACTATATAAAGAAGGAAAAGGATGAAAGAGATTCTGAACAATTTCCCACAGATAAAATAAAAAGTTTGTTGCAAACAACTAACTACTCTGCAACCCCCATCAAAAGGGTGAGCATACTCTTTTTTTTTTCTGAGATAACTATCGTGTTTGGCCTTGCTTGCTCGAACCTTGATTATTCCATCCTCCTGCTAGTAGCATGCACTCATACTTGTGTATCTCTTTTAGTCAAGGTAGAATTCTAAAGGAAAGAGTTCAAAGCTAATCTCCATTTCTTCTTGAACCCTATGGGCTACGGGAAACGAAGGAGGCTTCTCCTTGTCACAAAAGAAATATTCAAAGTAAAGTTTTCGGCTAACCAATTGTGCTTAAACGGTTGCTCCATACCCCTCACCTTCAACTGCTTACCTCATGTTATCCTAAAATTTCTTGAGATTTGTACACCCTACGTCGATGCACGTGTTAATAGATCATCATTTCATCCAACATTACCCGATATAACCCACTTTGTATACAATTTGTAAAAGATCAGATTGCTTTTTCTATGTCCTCTCTTTTCCCCTCTCTAACCGCCACACAAATCTGGAAAAATCTAGACAAGCATCGAATTCATCCGTGTTTTTGCATTCGGATTAGGAGGGGAAGTCTTGGAATCTCCGTTGTTAAAATCTTTTAGTCCATATCTTCAAAGTTGAATCTGAAAATTGTGAGTCCTATTGATTGTTAGTTGAAAAACTCGATTTGTTCTTGTGTTTGGAGCTCAAATCAATGTTAGAGTATTGATCTTGTAAGATTTGGGAGGTGAAAATCAGATTGAAAAGTAACCAACCATTGTTGAACAAGCTTGAAGAAGTGGGATTGAATTTCAAAACCGATTTTTGTGTGAAATTTCGAGCGGGTGTTGTTTAGACATGTTGAAAATAGTCTAACGAGGTTGTCTACAAAATTTCAAGTCCTTTCAAGGAGATTTAGACTGATTTTGAGGAAGGGGAGCCGTGGCGTAACTGGTAAAGTTGCTGCCATGTGACCATGAGGTCACGGGTTCAAGCCGTATAAACAGCCTCTTGCAGAAATGCAGATAAGTCTGCGTACAATAGACCCCTGTGGTCCGGCCCTTCTCCAGACCCCGGGCATAGCAGAAGCTTAGTGCACTGGGCCGCCTTTTTTTTATACACTGATTTTGAACAAGAATTGCCACTGAACTCGAAGAAGAAGTTCATCTATGCAGCTAGCAACGTGTTATACACTTTTATACAATTTCATACACTTTATACAATGTTGTTTTTATTGGTTACACTTTTATACAAGGTAGATACATTATTTAAATGTGTAAATACAGTATAATAATGTATAAGGGTGTATAAACACTGTTGCAAAAAAATGCCGGTTATGCTTATGTAAACGAAAATACGCTATGTTGCGAACTCGCCAAAATCGTTGCCTCACCCGTGTCGGATCCTCCAAAGATACACTATTTTTAGAAGATCTGACCACACCCGACAACATTTTTGAAGAGCCCGGGCAACAAAGAAATATGCGGCGACATGGGTACAAAGTGTTGTTTTGAGCTGTATATTTTTAAAAATCTCCTAAATTTCTTTGCTAATGTCTTTTTATAAGTAAACTTTCTTTGCTGAAGTTTCCTTTCCAGAAGTAAGATATTCTAGGAAACATTTCTCTTGTGCTATTTAATGGATCCTTTGAGTTGGTGAGAACACTATATGAGAGTGCTTACTGCTTAGAACACATATTTTGAAGGAAAAAAAATTATTTAAAAGAAAAAAAGAATAGATTTAGCAGCATGCAACAGTTTGAATTAACCAACTGTCAATTTCAATATTATAGAGAGCAGAAAGAGACTCAGAAAATACACAAGGAAAGGTAGATAACCTGCAAGTTCTGCAGCATAATCATCTTGAGGTTGCTCCTCCGCGTATCTAAATTCCACATTTGCAGTATCTTGGAGTTCCTTGAATATCCACTCTTGAGGAGAATTTTGACGTAGGAGCTTGAGGTATTGATAGACAAAGCCAATGATCTCAAAGATCTGTATAAAAGAAATATTTACATATTAAAGCCACCAATCAAGCCAAATATAGATGATTATGCACTCCTAAAGATATAGTTGTAGGTTACTAAAATTATAGGAGATGATGAGAAAGCTACAGTTTCAGGCATCTTGCCACCAATCAAGCCAAATATAGATGATTATGCACTCCTAAAGATATAGTTGTAGGTTACTAAAATTAATGGAGATGATGAGAAAGCTACAGTTTCAGGCATCTGAAAGAGTATCGATTCAACCTCATTTAACTCGGGAAGGTTTATAGTTTAGTGGTACCTGTGAGAATTTCCTACAAAATAAGTGTGGGTTCAATTCTTACTGTCCCCTTTCTGCTTGCCCCTTCCTCTATCCCCTTATGTAATAGAACAAAATAGTTATAAGAGAGCCAATGGTTTTTTCCCTTTCTTTTTCTTTTTCTTTTTCTTTTTTTGATGAAAAGATATAAGTTTCATTGAAGAGCGAATGTTAAGCCTATAAGGTCTAACGTATCCACACACTAAATGAGTGTCGCAAGAATGCAAATATTAAAGATGGATGTGCGGTCAGACAAGCTTACACAAGATGAGAAATGATCACATACGGTAGAAGGTACAAGTAGCACACATAGGATAAAATGATAAACTATCTAAAGTGGAAAATTTGTCGTCGTTTATTTTGATGATATACTTATTTATAGCAAGGATGAATATTAAGATGTGTATTAAGAACTGAATATTAAATGATTAAGATTGTTTATTTTTTAACATCCTCTCTATCTCTATAAGGTAGGGATAAAGTATGCGTACACACTACCCTCCCCAGACCCTATTTATGGGATTACACTGGGTTTTTTGTTGTTGTATCTAAAGTGGGAATAAACGCCCTGGAACTAGGATCCAAATCCTAGCAGGAAAAAAACACTAAATGATTTTTTATCATCTGCCTAATCTTTGGTGGGAGATGTGCATTGTACTTGTGCTTGTAGCAGGTACCTAGTGGATTAGTTGAGGTGCGCGCAAAATGGTCTGGACACCACCATTATCCCCAAAAGAAAAGTGAGAGAGAAGGTAGCTTGAGATCGTACGGTCATATTCTACATCGATCTCCAAAAGCACCGGCCTGTGAGTTTGAAACCGTGGTAATTGAAGGTATTAAAAGAAGAAGAGGTAAACATAAAATTACATGGAGCCTTGGAGTCCACGAAGAACAAGCGCAAAATAGCGTGATATCAACTAGTTCTAATTAAGGTTTAGTTCGTTAAGAGTCTTTTAGTCATGGTAGAAATTTGTAAGCCAAAAGAAAATGTAATGAATTTCTAATGCTAGAGAACCCAAATCTTCAAACATTAGATTGTTAGGGGTCTCAATGAAGCCACGTTTAGCGCGGACTTATATTGCTGACTCCAACTAGCTTAGGATTGAGATATTGGCATTGTTGTTAATCAAAAAGCTATAATTTCCCTCTTACGGATTTTATGGATCCGGTACCTAAATGTTCGTTTTCTCGTTTAAGCGAGATTTAAGCCACTGCGAGAAAGCACGGAAGAAAAATATATTATTGATATTCAATTAAGTGTTTTACAGTAGCCCTATTTATAACTATACACAATATATATTCTACTCTTATTCCATGTGGGACTAGGGTTATTTACATAACTATCTAACACTCCCCCTCTCAAGCTGGTGCATACAAATCACATGTACCGAGCTTGTTACATATGTAACTAATACGAAAACCAATGAGGGACTTGGTGAAAATATCTGCAAGTTGATCAATATCTCCCGAGAGTATCTTTTCTCTAACGAAGTGACAGTCAATCTCAATGTGTTTAGTTCTCTCATGGAACACCGAATTTGATGCAATACAAAGAGCAGCTTGATTATCACACACAAGTTCCATCTTGCTGATCTCACCAAATTTCAACTCCTTGAGCAAATGTTTGATCCAAACTAGCTCACATGTTGCTATAGCCATTGCTCGATATTCTGCTTCTGCACTAGACCGAGCAACCACATTCTATTTCTTGCTCTTCCAAGACACCAAATTACCTCCTACTAAAATATAATATCCAGACGTAGAATGTCTATCAGAAGGTGATTATGCCCAATCAACATCTGAGTATCCAACAATTTGCTTATGGCCTCGATATTCAAACAATAATCCTTTGCCCGGAGCTAATTTTCTAAACCAAAGAATGCGAACAACTGCATCCCAATGACTATCACAAGGAGAATCCATAAACGACTCACAACACTCACAGAAAAGAAAATGCCAGGTCTAGTCACTGTGAGGTAATTTAATTTACCAACCAACCGCCTATATCGTGTAGGATCGCTAAGCGGCTCCCCCTGTCCTGACAGAAGTTTAGAATTCGGATCCATAGGAATGTCAACGGATCTACAGCCTAGCATTCTTGTCTCCTCATGAATGTCTAAGGCATACTTCCGTTATGAGATCATAATTTGTGAGATCATAATGCCTGAGCTAGACTGAGCAATCTCAATACCTAGAAAATACTTTAATCTACCCATATCCTTAGTCTGAAAGTGCTGAAAGAGATATTACTTCAACTTACTTTATCGTCAACATAAACCAACAGATAAATACAGAGATTTGAAGCTGAATGCCGGTAAGTGATCAGCTTCACTACGAGTCATGCCAAACTCCTGAATAATTGTGCTGAACTTACCAAACCAGGATCGAGGAGACTGTTTTAGACCATAGATTGACCGGCACAACCGACATACAAGGCCACTAGACTCCCCATAAGCAAAAAAACCATGTGGTTGCTCATTAGAAACCTCATCCTCAAGGTCATCGTTAAGAAAAGCATTCTTAATGTCCAACTGATAGAGAGGCCAACGGCGAACAGCATCCATGGACAGAAAAAGGCAGACTGATGCTATTTAAGCCACGGCAGAGAAAGTATCACTGTAATCGAGCCCAAATATATGAGTATACCCTTTGGCAACAAGACGAGCCTTAAGTCAATCAACCTGGCCATCTGGACCAACTTTGACTGCATACACTCAACGACAACCAACAGTAGATTTACCTTAAGTAAGAAAAACAAGCTCCCAAGTACCACCCATATGTAAAGCAGACATCTTGTCAATCATAGCATGTCACCATCTTGGATGAGACAGTGTTTTACTGTAGACTTAGGGATGGGAGAGAGGACAAAGATGATACAAACGCATAACGAGGTGATGACAGACGATGATAACTTAAACCAACATAATGGGGATTAGGATTAAGTGTGAACCATAGACATTTCTGAAGTGCAATCGGTGGACTAGGAGGAGACAATTCTGCAGTAAGAGCACGGTCAAGTGCAGGATGTGAATCAGTTGGGCCTGATGCTGGATGTGGACGACGATGATAAGTCAGGAGTGGTGGAGTTGCCGAAGGTTGAACTGGACTAGGTGATGAAACTGGAGTTATATGTGGTGAAGTTGTACGTGGTGGAGCTGGAGTTAAAAAGGAAGATGAATGGGAGACTTTTCTTTACTCTTAGTTAGATGGAGTTGGAAAGGGAAAGACGACCTATGTAGACTTAGGGATGGGAAAGAGGACAAAGATGATACAAACGCATAATGAGGTGATGACAGACGATGATAGCTTAAACCAACATAATGGAGATTAGGATTAAGTGTGGACCATAGACCTTTCTGAAGTGCAATCGATGGACTGGGAGGAGACAAGTCTGCAGTAAGAGCACGGTCAAGTGCAGGATGTGAATCAATTGGGCCTGATGCTGGACGTGGACGACAATGATAAGCCAAGAGTGATGGAGTTGCAGAAGGTTGAACTGGACTAGGTGATGAAACTGGAGCTATAGGTGGTGAAGTTGTACGTGGTGGAGCTGGAGTTAAAAAGGAAGATGAATGGGAGACTTTTCTTTACTCTTAGTTAGATGGAGTTGGAAAGGGAAAGACGACCTCTGGAAACCAAGTTCTTCACTTGAAATAGTGGATATCAGTAACTCCTACGGGAAAACTGAAGAAATATCTGGGAAAATATTGTTCACGCACAGAAAACACTGTAGCTCGCCGGAAAATTCCAATGTTGTCGGAATATGTAGGAAATAGTACTGGTGGACTCGGAATCACTATGCCAGTAAACTGTCCTGAAGGAATTTTGTCGGAAACTTGCTGGAACAGGTCTTATGCACCCGGCGCGTGCACAGAGCTCGCCGAAAAATTTCATGTTTGTCCGGCGCGTGAGGGCGCATGGGTAGGATTTTCCCAATGGGTTTTATGGGGTTTGGTCGCGGGACTACGGCGGACCTTGTGACAGTGTTGATTTGTGCACAACACTGATAAATAGTGACTTTGACGCAAACAGTCACTTATGCCACTGGAAAATTGTGCGGTGACTGAGTTCTTTCTTCCCGGATGTCGCTGGAATGACACAATGAACTTTTCTCACCGATGCTCTGATACCATGTGGGAAAACACGGGAGAAAAATATATTGTTGATATTTTATTAAGTGTTTTACAATAACCCTATTTATAACTATACACAATATATATATGCTACTCTTATTCCATGTGGGACTAGGGTTATTTACATAACTATCTAACAACTACTAAGGATCTAATATTATGAACTGAAGATACTTCTGTCTATCAACAACATTAAATTGTGTCTTTCCACATAATTTATCCTAAAATCTCTATAAGCATCAGTGATTATGAGAAGTTTGCCAATTGACTACACTGTTCAATATAGAGTAATGATTAGAAAAATAGGTGAGGCAAAGTAAACAACCTTTTCCAAGCCAGAATCAGTTAGATGTATTGACATGCCAAATATGTATGCGAATGAGGAGCGATGCATTCCTTCATCACCAACACCAGCAGAAATTGATGTTACCCAGCCTCTAGCTTTTAGGGAGAAGAGCAAGGAACCTTTTCCTTCTGAAATATTATAATTTTCTCAATGGTCAGATCTCAATAAAATGTGGATACCACTTTGACTAAGTAAAAGCACACTTGTACAAGTACATAATTTGAATTTCCCAGCCACAAAATCATCAAACGAAATATGTGCCAGTGAATCCAAGTGTGATAACAATACTACAACAACAACAACAACCCGGTATAATCCCACTAGTGGGGTCTGGGGAAGGTAGTGTGTACGCAGACCTTACCCCTATCCTGGGGTAGAGAGGCTGTTTCCGATAGACCCTCGGCTCCCTCCCTCCATGAACTCCCCACCTTGCTCTTGGGATGACTCGAACTCACAACCTCTTGGTTGGAAGTGGAGGGTGCTCACCACTAGAGCAACCCACTCTTGTCAACAATAATACAGGATAAATATCTTAGTGACTTTAAGGTCACCAGCCAAAAAGAACTCAAACGATGAATATGACATAAATTTTATTGAGAAAGGTAACGGTATATCATCAGCACCAAGGTGGTGCTGGTATCAATAGTTACAATTACAAATAGCATCAGCTTCATGCAGCGTTATATTTATATGATAGTGTTTTCTTAGCCCAGGATGATGTCTTACTAATGTATCATTTATCAAATTATGATGCTGGTTGACCGCACTTGAGCACATGACAGTCAGTCAACCAACTGCAAGCAAAAAGCTAACAGAATTTGCAGTCTGAAAACAATAAAATAAAGAGAAGAGAAAAGCAAGCCAATATGCAATAATTATAACAAGGTGCAGTGCAGTATATCCTTGATATGAAGCCAAAAGAACGACTGTATCCTTGATATGAAGCCAAAAGAACGACTGATAAAACTTACCATGGCCAAGGAGATGAGCCAGATAATCTTCAGCTTTCTTCAAGTACCCTTTCCGGAGAGAAGGCAACGTCCATGATAAATCAAGGATATGAACATCTTTAACTGCCTCTAACCAATAAAGTTTGCCAACTCTCCAAATCGGAAGTTCAGTTCTTCCGTCTGGATTTACCAGAGGACCTTTCTTGACACTGCTAAATAATTCAAGAACCCAACTTTCAAGGAGATCTAAGGACTCTGCAATATTCAGAAATGTTAAAATTAGCACATAACAACTTGCACTGAAAAGTTATGTAGCTACTCCATAACTATATGTGGGACAAGCTAAAATAAAGCATATCAGAAACATATTAATGGAAGATTTTAAAATAGAATTTAACAGCATCCAGAGTGGAGATTATCCACACTAATGTGGCCAGTATGTGTATTGAGACCAGTTTTGTACAGTGATTAATACTCTCTGACTCAAACTCGTCATCTAACAACAAAATCCTTGTCGAAGCGGGTTTTAGCCTAAAAACATATAATCATAACTTATTGACTTTACTATTCTGAATCGCAAAAAATTACCTCCCCCTATAATAACCAGTTTCATGGATCCACCACGATAGTTGTCATGGTATAGTTGTAGAATTTGTTCCCTCAAATTCACTCCTCTCTCCACTGCATCAGCAAGGCTCTTTTTATTCCCTTCACAAAGTCATGAGAAGATCATGAAAAGACAATTAATATTACATCCAAAGGGAAAAGAAAAATAGCGATGGTTTTGATGTCGTAAACTTACCCCAAAAGAACCGGTTAAAGGGATGGCCAGGCGTAGATGTATGGCACTGTAGTTGTTGCAGGCGGCAGGAATCATTTTGTAAGACCTGATTAAATTCTGTATCCCAAGAGTCAAATAACAGCATTTCAGTTGGTAAGATGTGTCGGTTGATGAGATTAACAAAATTATAGTATTGCACACCTGAGTCCACAGCTTGTACCTCCCGCTCCATGGCTTCAGCTTTAACCAAAGGTGAAACGAAAAACTGGGAAAACCTGAGAAGGAAACATAGTGAGAGTAAGAATAACAACCTTTCACGTTGCTTCGTTTTGATTGAGGGGGGTGGGGGTGATAAGCATCTTCACCTTCAAAGATGAAGTTAAGAGAGGAAGAAGAAAAGGCTACTTAATGTACTCCCTCCATTCAAGATTTAAGTTTAAATTAAATATACTTGACCAATCAGAAACAAAAGATTATATCAGGGTTATGTGGAAAGTACTGAAACAACTACTTCTTCTGTGAAAAAAGTAGAGTAGCTATTTAAATGGCAAATCAAGGTCAAAGTTTTCCTATTAAGAGTAACTCCCAAGTATTTCCACAAGGGACGAATCGGAGAAAGTCGAACTTTTGGGACAGAGTATTGGTCAAGTTCCAAATGTCCACATTGCACCAGTACGATCCAAAAGAAGTTAACAGCAACAAACGACCATGTAGAAGAAAACCATACCATGATAGAATAACTTCACTTGTCTGTGTTTGAACTATTATCAGGGGATTAAGAAAGATCATGTGCTAGAAATGTATAATCTTTACAGACAATATAATTCCAGCTTAAGCTTCAATGAAAAATCATATTTTGACTCGTATCAGGCATCTGCTGCTTTTTTGTGCACCCTGCAGCATCTTTCCTTGTACTGCGCCAGACACACAGCCATATGCAAATAGCATCAACTTTCTGGGGTGTGGTAAGAATGATGCACCGCACATGACTGTCAGATGCCATTATGTCAGGACATAATAGGGCCTATTGTTCAAAAGGACATGGGAAAAAAAAAAGGAACTTCTCTAAGTTTTGGGTTTAGCAGTAATTTTTACTTTAACATATAGGAAGTTGCAAAGACATAAAAAGAAAAAAGATGCTCCAGACGAGACTAGTTTCGTCAGATAACTTACATAATTAACTAATGTTAGAGGCTCATAAACTTAAAATGAGATGTAAAACACGCATTTTACCTTCTCAGGGCACCCTTAAGGCAATCCTTCTTAACTTCAAAATGGTAGCAGGTGTGTTCTGTTTCTGTGTATGCATTTGAACATCCTCCACGCTTGGACAAGTAACTGTCATACTAGCAACGAAAAGAGTCAAAACAGAGATCCACATTCTCAAACTGACTTGAGAATTGGCACTTCATTCCTCTGCACCATGGAGTCATATTTCTTAATGCTTTAAAATTAGCATGAGATATGAGAAATTGCAAAGAAAACGTAAATGGGAAGAAAGGATGACAATTTCAGTGAGATTGAGCAATAACCCAGTAAAGGATACAACAAACATATCCAGAAGCAAGAATAGAACAACATACCTCATTTTCATCTGGAAATTCAGTGCTTCCCATGAATAGCATGTGTTCTGAATGCATAAGAAATATGAAGAATTACTTGAGGGTCAAGATGCATTATATCAAAATATAAATTGCCAAAGTCAGTTGTGCGATATGGTCTCCAGCATTATTGGCACTGGTGAATGAGAAAGTTGAATTTTAATATTAATTGGTTTGGATAGGAGGAAAAGAAGATAAAAAAAAGGAAATTGCAGATAGAAATAAGAATATTTGTTTACTAATGTGGTTTAAGAAGAAGAAAAACAAAAAAAGAAGGTAGGGAAGAAAGGAAAACCTGTATCGCCTCACATTCAATTAGTAATTGCTAGGGGGAAAAGGGTAGAGTATAGAGGACAGGCCAATTATCGGCTAAATTTCGAACCGTGGGGGTGCTGGCCCTCAGAGATTTCTCGATGACAAAAAATAGAAGTGTTTTCATCCAAATGAACCACGTAAGAAGGAAATCTTTTGACATTCCATCCTTTTCCTTCTCTCCTATCCCCCAAACAAAAAATCCTACTCTACTTTTCATCAACACAATCATATTTTTGCTTAAGTGTCTCATGAGCTCAATCATCACGATCATAAACCAAACTTCCATTTGATGATTAAGCAATATGTTAAAAGTTCATCCATGAATTGGACATCTTGCAGCAATTTTTTTGGAAATGGAAAGAGGTATCCTTTAAGTAAAAAGCCAAGAAGTAGTATTCACGGCTTCAACCCCAGCAGCTTTTCAGATCTTTGCAATTATGGTGCCTAGTGTTTTATCACATTAGCCAAAGAAAACTATCTGATTGATATGATTATATAGCATCATTCGAGATGCACGATTCTCCCAAAAAAGAAAAAAGGAGATCAATCTGCCTAAGTAAGGAGTCCCTTCGGGACTTGGTACAAGTCACATCACTCGAAAACGAACAAATTAAGGGCAATCAATACTTTAAATTATCAATAATTTATTTGAATTTTTATATGGACTCATTTATTCAAATAATTGTGAACTAAACCTCTTATAGGTCCTAAACCAAGTGGCATGTGATATATAATTCTAACAATGTAGCTTTAATATGATTATGCTCCGCTGAGAGCTGAAGCCAGTAGTGGATGTCTGGCGTTAAAGAAGTTACAAGTGTAAAAATGTCAAGCCAAGAAAATGAGGAGTTCAAACTTTGATTTCCAGACAAGGTTCGGTAATATTCAAGCTGAACTATATAATTCAAAAAGCAATGGTAAAGGAGCATAAGCCGAGTTTGAAAGTTAGGAGGGGCATCAAACTGTGCAGCAGAGGTTTTTTGCGCGAATCTGACAGTGAATCCCCTGCACACCTACTTTTGCATTATTCATATTCATGGGAAGTATGGACCTTGTTCTAAATGTATTTGGGGTGTAATGGGTGGCTCCAGCATAACTGAAATCAGCAGTACAGAGCAGGAGGTCGCAGAAGATAAGGAAACAACTACGGTAATACACATGGAACACTGTCCATTTCAGCATTTTTTGGTCATTGTGGCAGGAAAGAAACAACAGAGCTTTTTTAAAACAGGCATAGAACAATAGTAATGAAATATAGGGTCTTGCAATTGCTATATTACTGGCCCTTGGGTGTAACATGCAGTAAAACCAAAACGTAAAATATTTTATAAACTTTTTGGACTCCCTACATGTTTAAGGTAAGAGATAGTCCTTTTCTGCTGTACAGATTGGCACCTTCTTGGTGCAATCAATGAAAGTATCAACCTGGTAATTGCATACATATGAAATGTAAAAAGAGAAACACTAAAAAAACAACATACCTAATATAATCCTACAAGTGGGGTCTAGAGAGGGTAGTGTGTACGCAGACCTTACACCTACCTTGTGGAGGTAGAGAGGCTGTTTCGGAAGACCCTCGGCAAAAAGAACACTAAAAAAGGAACACTAAGAATTGGCTTATTGGGTGCATATGAGCCGAGATCACAGTAATATGCACCGAGTCTAGTGTGATTAGAGCATAAAGAACTCAATCGGAGACTGGACCCTTGAGTTGATTCTTGACCAATTATGAATTAACCTTGCTTTAGTTCTTTGCAATTCTAACAAGGGCTAAACATCCCTACAGAAGTTGCTATTGTTCATAAATCTCGATTTGGAATCATATTGCAAATCATCATAAAAGTTATGCATGTCAGCTAAGCTCATCTTCTCGATGGAATAACATCTCAATTTTCAAAAACAATCAATTGAATAAAATCTCGTCAATCTGCGTTAGTGTACAAATCACAAATGACATCAAAGAACTCTCAATCTGCTATTTCTCTTTCTTTACTTCTCCTCCAACTATTCTCACTGCATAATAGCTAGCCAAGCAGCTCTCGGTTCATTATTTAGGTTGTTGAAATCACTCCTTTACTTTGCCATTCTCAGCACATAAAAATTAGACTCTCTCCACCCACTATGTAAGGTCTCCACATGCTTGTCCAACAAGAAGTAGGTCTGCCATTTCCAATATTTCCACAAGTCATAACAACAAATAAAACAAACTAATACGAGAGAACTATTACATCTGGTTTGTTCACTATGCCTCAATCGTCTTTACCCACGAGACCACGTTAGTAAAAAGCATTCAGTTTTCCCTTTTCACTTCCTTTGACAGTTAAAAGACTTGTCGTGCTTGCTATCCATTCAACACTCCACTCCTCTCCCATAAATGATTAGAGAAACCATTAGCTTAGTCAAGTACTATTAAAAAACCATCCTAATTTATGATCAACTAAGTAGATGTCCAAGCTTCTTTTTTTTTAATTTACGGCAATGGTGTCCTCGCCAGCTTGCGTGCACTTTGACTATGCAACAAGATACCTGCTACCTCCCAGCACAGGGTACCGGGTAATTTTATGCTTAGGTAGATGGAAAGAAATTGCCTAGTGTTTTTTACATAACGTTCAAGCAAGAGTCAACAACTTGTACTCTTGATGAACAATATAATCAATGAGCTTCTCTAGGGGTTTTCAATCAATAATGATTTGCATTACCACCACACGAACTATGAACACAAAGTAATTTAATAATATAATAATAATATGCAAAACTAACCAAGAAAATGTGCAAGACCCTGAGCATCATAAGGATCAACAAAACTGCCCATTCTCACACACATTGCAGCTGCTGCCTGCAAAATGCCACCAAATAAACTGAGAATTTAAAAAAAAAAAAAAAAATTGAATAGCAACATATACCTAATCAATAGTCGATTAGAATTAAAAGAAACAGACCTTTTTCTGTGAAGCACCTTTACTCCCTTTGTCCTTAACTTCACTATCTTCTTCATCAGCGCCGTCAGTTTCTTCTTCGTCAAAATCGCTATCTTCTGTTTCTTCTTCATCTTCGTCTTCACTTCCTTCGTCTTCTTCGGACTCGTTGTTTTCGCTTTCGGAATGTTCTGGAAGTCCATCGGGGTAAATATCAGGATCGTGAACTAGAAGAGCACAGAGGCCATTAGGGAGTTGCATGTATCTGTAGAGACGCTTATCGTGCGGCGACTTTTCTACTAAGTCATCAGCTGTCAAAGTACGGCCGTCGCCTACCGCCATTGTTTTCAATAAGATTTTCTGTGAGAGAGAGAAAAGAGATACCAGTGCTTTCTTTCTACTCTCTCAGCACAGAAAGTGTTGACGTCTGTTGCAGGTATTGTCTAGGGTCGCGTCGGTCGGTGTTTAAGCAATCTTTACGCTGACCCGCTTTCTAGGGTCTATTCCGGCTCCAAGTTACGAACCTAAACCCTCCCAATAAGATTTTCTTTTTTATAATTTTTTCCAAAACAAATTCCAATCTATCCGAAGTTAATATTAAAAAATTATGTAATTACTTGCTTTACAATCTAATCCGTTATTTTAACAAAATACTCATCTTTTTCAATATTCAACAAAATATTGTCCAAATGCCTATAACTTAATATTAAAAAATAACATAATTAGATAGTTGCTCTCCAATAACTTTGGAACTTGTAAGATTATAATTGAGAAAAAGACACTAAGAGCCCCTTTCAATACTTATATGACCACAATGCTCACTTTTTTAAAAATATGACATAATATGCTCCTTTTAAAAAATTTATTACTCGGATACCTTCTCCCTTGTATGCCCAAGTTTCACCTAAGGCCCTTCTTTCTTTTTTTTTTTAATAAATTCACTTGCCATTGTGCCTAGGGCTAGTTTTTATAAACGGCAAAGGGCCAAATATACTCATGTACTTTCGAAAATGGTCTAAAAATATCTCTCGTTATACTATTGGGTTATCTATACCCCTTCTGTCATACTTTGGAATAAATATACCCTTATTTTAGATGGAGTGCCACGTGGCAACACCAGATGAAAACGACCCATTTCTTTTTTTTACCCAATCCGTTTTTAAAAATCCATCACCCGACCCGTTTTAAAAAAATTTCAGTTTTTTAAAGTATATATTTTGTAAAAACTTAATTTCTTTTTGTAAAAACTGATAAAAAAATTACAAAATATATATTTTTAAGTTTTTTTAGTTTTTTTAAAGTATTTTTGTTGTAAAAACTGGAAAAAAATATATTTTTTGGTAAAAACTGAGAAGAAAAAAAAAGACTCTCCTAAAGCAGTAGACTACGCATTAGTTTAAAAAAATGAAAATATTTTGCAAAATATTTTTTTTTCAGCTTTTACGAAAAAAATACTTTAAAAAACTGAAAAATATATATTTTTGTAAAAACTGGAAAAAAAATGGAATTTGCAAAATATATATTTTTCAGTTTTTAAAAAAAGAAATTTCAGTTTTTACAAAATATATGCTTTAAAAAAACTGAAAAAACTGAATTTTAAAATGGGTCAGGTGGTGGATTTTTAAAAACGGATCGGGTAAAAAAAAAGAAATGGGTTGTTTTCATCTGGTGCTGCCACGTGGTACTTAATCCAAAATAAGGGTATATTTATTCCAATGTATGACGGTAGGAGTATAGATAACCCAATAGTATAACGAGAGGTATTTTTAGACCATTTTCGAAAGTACAAGGGTTTATTTGGCCCTTTACCGTTTTATAAATATCTAAAGCAAAAAACAAACGGCAAAGGCCCAAATATACCTCTCTACTTTCGAAAATGGTCTAAGAATACCCCTCGTTATACTATTGGGTTATCTATACCCATGCAGTCATACTTTGGGTTCAAATATACCCCTCATTTAAACGGAGGGACACGTGTCATCGCCATGTTGGTCAATTCTAAATATCTTCTAATTAATTAAAAAGACCCATTAATCATACCCGAAAAGTAATTTTTTAAAGCAATTTTTTTTTGTATAAACTGAAAAAACTAAAATTATTTTTACTAAAAAATAAAAAAAACGAAAATATTTTTTTTCCAGTTTTTACAAAAAAACTGAAAAATATTTTCTAAAATAATGTTTTTGAAAAAACTGAAAAAATAAAGAGCTGAAAATCAATTTTTTAAAGCAATTATTTTTTGTAAAAACTGAAAAAAACAAAAATAATTTTTTTCCAGTTTTTACAAAAAAAGCTGAAAAATATTTTCTAAAATAATATTTTTGTAAAAACTGAAGAAAAAAAATTTAAAAAGCAAATTTCTAAAGCAGTATTTTTGTAAAAACTGAAAAAACAATTTATTTTTTTTCAGTTTTTAGTTAAAAATATTTCAGTTTTTTTCAGTTTTTAATTGCTTTAGAAAATTGCTTTTCAGTTTTTTTTTTTTGTTTTTACAAAAATATTGTTTTAGAAAATATTTTTCAGTTTTTTTAAAGCAGTTTTTTTGTAAAAAGTGGGAAAAAAAATATTTT
This sequence comes from Nicotiana tomentosiformis, assembly GCF_000390325.3. NCBI lineage: Eukaryota > Viridiplantae > Streptophyta > Magnoliopsida > Solanales > Solanaceae > Nicotiana > Nicotiana tomentosiformis. Next base: position 87,073,140 of record NC_090818.1, read on the forward strand.
CATTTTTTCAGCTTTTAGTAAAAAAAAATTTTTAGTTTTTTTCAGTTTTTACCAAAAAAAAATTATTTTCGGGTATGGATAATGGGTCTTTTAAATTAATTAGGAGATATTTAGAATTGACCAACAGTACGATGACACGTGTCCTATGATTGCAAGGGTATATTTGAATCCAAAGTATGACTGCAGGGGTATAGATAACCCAATAGTATAACGAGGGGTATTCTTAGACCATTTTCGAAAGTAGATGGTATGTCATCCAAGTCTTACACAATGCAGGGAAATAAGGCTTGAAAATACATATCTCCTATTACCATGATTAAAATGGATCAACCATGGTAGTACATATTCAACCATGAAAAGGCTACTTATGGAAATTATCCATAAGAATATATCATCTTGAAAGCTCCTGTCTATGTACGCGCGCTGCAAAGTGTTGTGCATTGCCAAAATGTTTCATTGTTGCCATGGTGTTCCCTTTGTTGTATCTTGCTCATCCCAGTCCCATAACTTGCTCATGTTACATGTAAATAGTATACTCATATCTGCCTTCTCATAAAGCCAAACAAAATTAGCCGCATCCTCAAACACGTCCAAAATCCAGCAATTTTGCGCATATGTTGAGTAGCGCCGTTTGCTCCAACTTTCTTGTGGTTTCCAGTTATACATCACTGATTTTGCTACCTTAGGCCAATACCGGGTAGTTGAGTTAATGTAATGCATGTGGTTTTGATTCCACAATGCATCACTTGTACCCAACTTTTGGCATTCAAAGTCGGTACTTCGTGAGATATTCCAGTTAACAAATCTGGGCAGGCAACTCCTCTGTTTCTTTGTCCTTTGTATTGCTGCTGCTGGCCATTTTGTTTGTGATATGATGTCCAGCACTATATAATATTGAACCTCCAGCATTCCATTCATGTATGTGCAATCCAATACAAGGTTGTCCATTTCCAATTCCTCATTATGCAATATTGATTCGAAGCTTGTTTCCATGTTTGTGCCTATCATTGACACTCCCAAATGAGCACTTAGTGCTAATACCACCCATTGAGTTTGTATCAAATGATAGGACATGAACACAGTAACATCTCCTGCAAAAAAGAACACAATGTTAGTATAAAAAATGACCCTCATGCTCTCCTCCATAAGGATTCGAACATGGTGGTCAAGGATGTGACCTCCAGTGAACTTCTTCCCCTTTGCTGATCTCTCCTTTCCCCCTCCTAATTTCTTGCAACTCTTACTTGTAGGTATGGGCATTGCATCTTATTATTATTTACCAATCTTCTTCCTTGAACATCCAACTCTCCAAAGCAATGGCATTCTATAGGGCCAATGTCTAAGGCATAGTTCGCAAGGTGATCTGCTAAGCTATTACCCTCTCTAAGGGTGTGTGCTACTGTCACATTACACCTCCCCATCAATTACTTGATCTCCTCCACATAAATGGCAATAGCCCATGGAGCATTCCACTCTCCAGATACTACTTTCTTAAGCATCATTGAATCTGTGTGAAGATCGATCAGCACATAGTCATGTTTAATGCAATACCTTAAAGCTTCGAGCATTGCTCTTGCTTCAGCTTCATAATTTGTCCCCTCTTGAATCTCCTTACCACATGCATATATTATATCTCCATCTTCATTTCTTAATACAAACTCAATAGAACTTCTACCTGGATTACCCCTAGAAGCTCCATCTATATTTACCTTAACCCATCATGGGCTTGGACATTCCCACATCACCTTAGTGACCTTCAAATTAGGCGTATACTTCTCCATCATATAAATGAGTTCTGGCCATTTATGAGGTACATGATGAAGCCCATGTTTTCTGTATTTGATAAGTGACTGAAGAGTAGAAGAAACTTGATAAATAACCCTGCTCACGGTCACAGTATCCCCATATTTATAGTTATTCCTTCGCTTCCAAAGTTCCTAAATTATGATAGCTAGCAATGCTTGCATTATTGCAGGCAGAATTTTGGAGGCACTTCCATGCTCTAGTGGTTGCCGGATCTACCCACCCACCTAGGTTTCACTCTATTTCCTCCTCCAAGGAGGGGCAGCAATGTATTGATACTAAAACTTCAATCCAGAACTTCAGAGGCTGCGATTCCAAGTTCTATCGCTCCTCCCTTGTCATGAAATTTTGTTATTTTAGCTTAATAGTACCTTCTTGACAATCTATTTTGATCTTGTACTTGTTTGTATTCACTGTTGTTTGCCCTAGCACTGTCGAACTAATTGCATAAGCAAGAGCTTTGCTTATCTGTTTATAAATTTATCTTGCTATTTGTTTGTTTGTGCTTTCACTTATATCATAGTTCTACTTTACTCTTTAGTAGTTTTGCCTCTTTTTTTGTGACTGTTAGTTGTAGATTATATTTTTTTTTATTTCTTATATTTTAATTCGTCACATGTTTTAATGACTTTTAGTTTTAGAGTATATTTCTGTGATTTCTTGTATTTTAATTCGTCACTTGTTTTAGGGTAGTGCTTGTGTGGTGTCCCTTAGATTATAGTGGCTTCGATCAACGATGATAGGATAAGGTCTTGTCCTAGGGGGTCCTTGAAGGGGAGGGGCAAAGGGGGTAAGAGGGCTAAGGGAGCCACCGAGCCAATAGTTGGGTCTTGGAACATTGGAACTTTGACTGGGAAGTCTATAGAGTTAGCGAAGATTATCCAGAAAAGAAAAACTAACATAATTTATGTTCAGGAGACTTAGATGGGTAGGAGCTAAGGCGAGGGATGTAGACGAGGTTTAAACTATGGTATTCTGGGAGCGCGAGGGGCAGGAACGGGGTAGGCATTTTGGTTGATAAGAACCTCCGGGAACTAGTGGTGGAGGTTAGGAGAGTGAACGACAGGCTGATGTCTATTAAGCTAGTTGTTGTTGGATTTACTTTGAACATAATTAGTGCGTATGCACCCCAAGCAGGCTTGGATAAAGAAGTCAAAAGACGTTTCTAGGAGGATTTGGATGAGAGGGTGCGTGATATACCGCACATTGAGAAGCTTTTTATTGGAAGTGATTTTAATGGCCACATTGGAGCAACGTTTGGGGGTTATGATAATGTGCATGATGGCTTCGATTTTGGAGATAGAAATAGAGGAGAAACTTCAATGCTAGATTTTGCTAGAGCGTTTGATTTGGTGATAGCAAATTCGAGTTTTTCGAAGAAAGTGGAACACTTGGTCACCTTTCGGAGCTCAGTGGCCAGGACCCAGATTGATTATCTACTATACAGGAAGTCCGTTAAATATCTTTGCATGGATTGCAAGGTCATCCCGAGTGAGAACCTCACGACCCTTTATAGGCTCCTGGTCATGAACCTTGAGGACACGAGGAAGAAGAGGAAGAGGGAGGTGTATGGCCAACCTAGTATCAAGTGGGAGGCCTTGACTGAAGACAAAGCACATGAGTTGGGGGTTAAGCTGTTGACTATGTGGGCTTGGAGGAGTGGTGGGGATGCGAGCACTATGTGGACTACGATTGCGTAGTGCATTAGGAAAAGCTGCTAGAGAGGTATTAGGAGTTTTGAAGGGCTACTCTGGTGGTCATAAAGGAGACTGGTGGTGGAATGGAGAGGTCCAAAGAAATATAGAAACCAAGAAAGGGGCATATCTGAAGCTAGTGGAAAGCATATACGAGGAGGAGAAGAGGACAAATAGGGAGTGATATAAGTTGGCTAAGAAAGAGGCTAAGTTAGCAGTTACGGCAGCTAAGACTGCATCATTTGGTCATTTATATGAAGAACTTGAGGGTAGAGGCGAGGATAGAAGGTTTCTCAGGCTAGCCAAGGTGAGGGAAAGGAAGGCACGTGACTTGGACCAAGTGAAGTGCATCAAGGATGAAGAATGTAGAGTTTTGTTGGATGAGGCACATATCTGTCGGATATGGCACTTACTTCCATAGTCTATTGAACGAGGAGGGGGACATGAACATTGTACTGGTAATTTGGAATTCTCCGAGAGTCGTTGTAACTTTAGGTATTATAGGCAATTAGAATTGAGGAGGTTGTGGGGGCTATGAGTAAGATGAGCAGGGGCAACACGACCAGGCCAGATGAAATCCTAGTAGAGTTTTGGAAGAGTGTGGGCAGGGCGGGCTTGGAGTGGTTCACTAGGTTATTTAATATTATTTTTAGGACAAAAAAGATGTTTGATGAGTGTAGGTGGAGCACAATGGTTCCTTTGTAAAAGAACAAGTGTGATATCCAAATTTTCAACAACTATCAGGGTATCAAGGTGCTTAGTCATACTATGAAAGTTTGGGAGAGGGTTGTGGAGCTAAGGGTGAGGAAGAGTGCGTTTATTTCTGAGAACCGGTTTGGGTTTATACCGGGCATTCGACTATGAAAGCCATTCACCTTGTTAGAAGATTGATGGAACATTATAGGGAAAGGAAGAGGGACTTACATATGGTGTTCATCGACTTAGAAAAGGCTTACGATAAAGTCCCGAGGAAGGTTCTGTGGAAATGTTTGGAGGTTAGAGGTGTAACTGTGGCCTACATTAGGGTGATTAAGGACATGCATGATGGAGCGATAACCCATGTGAGGATTGTGGGATAGGACTCAGACCATTTTCCGGTCATGATGGGGTTGCACCAGGGGTCGACAGTCATCCCTTCTTTGTTTGCCCTGGCAATTAACGTAATGACACGCCACATCCAAGGAAAGGTGTCGTGGTGCATGTTATTTTCAGATGATATTGTTTTGATTAACGAGACGTGGGGCAGTGTTAATGCAATGTTAGAGGTGTGGAGACAGACCCTGAAATCTAAAAGTTTCAAGTTGAGCAGGACCAATACAGAATACTTGGAGTGTAAGTTCAGTAGTGTAACTCAGGGAGTGAAAGGGGAGGTGAGGCAGGATTCACAAGTCATCCCTACGAGAGGAAGTTTTAAGTACCTTGGGTCTATTATACAAGGGGATGGTGAGATTGACGAAGATGTCACACATCGTATTTGGGCAGGATGGATGAAATGGAGACTTGTTTTCGGTATTTTATGTGACAAGAAGGTGCCACCAAAACTTAAAGGTATGTTTTATATAGTGGTGGTCAGACCGACTACGTCATATGGGGTTGAGTGTTGGGCAGTCAAGAGCTCCCATGTCTAGAAGATAAAGGTAGCAGAGATGAGAATATTGAGATAGATGTGCGGGTACACTAGGTTAGATATGATTAGGAATGAAGTTATTCGGGACAAGGTGGGTGTGGCCCCCTATTAAGGACAATATGCAGGAAGCGAGGCTTAGATGGGTTGGACATGTAAGGAGGAGAAGTACAGACGCCCCGGTAAGGAGGTGTAATGTGTTGACACTGGAGGGCCTAAGAAGAAGGTAGGCCGAAGAAGAACTAGGGAGAGGTGATTACGCAAGACATGGCGCAACTGCAACTGACCGAGGACATGACCCTCGGTTTTGTCCCTTCTTGTTTTTCTTTTCATTAATGTGGTGCTTATACTTTTCTAATCTAAGGGTCTATTGGAAACTCTCTCTATCTCCATAAGGTAGGGGTAAGGTATGTGTACACACTACTCTCCCCAGACCCCACTATGTGAGATTATACTGGGTGTGTTGTTGTTGTTGTTGTATACTAGAATCCAAAATATGCCATGATTCAATAGTTTTCACAGTCTATTATGATTCAACTGTAATAATAGTATACAACACTGTATATAGAAATATCGTGAATACCATTCTACTGGACAACACTATAGCACGCAGTCGCCTGGGAGCTTCAGAAATTCCCTAAGTCATTTTTGGGTCAAATTGCATGATTCCAAGCCATGGAGTTCGTTCTCCAACACAAGAGCAACCTCTCCACCAAATTTCAGAGAATTTCACCGCCGGAATCGTCAGTTCTAATCTTCTGCAATCCGGTGAGCAACAGTTGGTCGCAGACGGTGCTCCGGTGAACCAAATGACCCAAGTCCAATGCCAAATGCCTCCTGCTATTCAAGAGATTATTCCACACCCTTCAAACCCAATTTTCATTGAACCAATCCCCATAACAAAGAACACTAACAATGCGAACACATCAGGTGTTTGATAGAATGACACTTTCATTTCTGGGCCAAATTGTGGCCAACTGATCATTGGAAATCATTCTACAACACCTAAGGAGCAGGCCTGCAATGTTTCAGACCAATCCAACGTGAGAATTGATCACCACGATTAGCTAAAGATCCCAGAAACGTACCAGTTGGTCGGAGATGGTAATCAGGCGATCCAAAATGGCCAAGGTCAATGCCAAATTATTAGTTATGCTGAGGAGATTGATAATGTTCAATCAGACTGCCACTACAATGAACCAATCGACGCAACCATGCAAAAAACTATTACATCAGCCTTAACTGTCTTAGGCAATTGTCAAGAAAAAACACAAGCACACTCTCTCCAACGTAATGATCATACCCTCTTTGCCACACAGTTTTCTAACTTAACTATGTACTACTGTTTTATCTGTGCCTCCTATAGAACAAAACCAAAAGGAAACCTTTGCAACCAATGTGTAGACTGTAACCCCTGCCTCCCTTCTTCAATCTCATAATTTTACACACAAAGATCCTAAGGAAAAAGGTTTCACAACACCTGGTGCTTTACAGGGTGTTAAGAATGGAGAACCAAAGACTCAAACTAACCAACAATAGTCCAAAATGCTAGGGGTAGGCGTCGGTTAGTTCGGTTCGGTTTTGTAGAAGTTCGGTTCGATTTTTTCGATTTTCGATTTACGATTTTAATAACCAAATCCGAACCAAAGTATTTTCGGTGCGGTTCGATTTTCTTGTGGTTTGGTGCGGTTATTTCGATTTGATTTTTCGATTTTAGGTTAGAGATCCAAGAAGGGCAGCTAGAGTATGGCTTGGAACTTTTAATACAGTAGAGGATGCAGCTCGAGCTTATGATAAAGCTGCTGTTGAATTTAGAGGTCCTAGAGCTAAGCTTAATTTCTCATTTGCTGATTACACATCAATTCAACAGCACATACTACCACTTCAATATCTTGTTCAAAGCAGCAACAACAAGAGCCGGTACAGTTAGAGCAGGCAAATAAAACGAATGTTAGTATTGGAAAAGAAGAAGAATTCTAGGATCAATTAATGAAATGGGATAATGAGATTCAAGAATGCTTGAACATGATGGATTTCAATGGCCATTCTTCAGATTCTGCTGGAGGGAGTATTGCTCATAGCTTCTAATGATCACTTTCAATTAAACAAGAATTAAAAAGGAAAGTAGAAAAAGAACAAAAGAATTTGTTGTATACTAAGGTGTTCATGCCTATTCAGTTTTATAAAATTTGAGCTATTATACTTAAATGAGAGGGACTCATGCTTCAAAAAACTTTGGTTTTTCGGTTAACCGAAAAACCGAAATACTAAAATCGAACACCGAACCGAACACCAAACTTTAAAAAAATATAAACCGCAAACCGACCGAAAAATCGAACAAACCGAACCGTATAAATCGAAATTATCGGTTCGGTCGGTATTATGCCCACCCCTACAAAAAACCTCCCCCTAACCCCACAAATAACAACCCTAAGATCTCAACAAACTTTAATCGACCCACCAAGAAGATAACCCTATAGAACCAAAATTCCCAAACACCTGCTACTATTCCATTGACCTCTGCTATCAACAAATACGATCCCCAACCTTCAGGGGCAAAAGAACAACCCCAAAAGATACTAAACAATGCTGAACCACCCCCACCCATAATCACTCAATCATATGCCATTAAGATAAGAGTAAGGTTCAAAGCTTAGAGAACCCCAATGTCCTTCACCCCTCCTAAACTTATCACAAAGCAAGGTATGCCTGCAGTAATTTTCAAGAAAGAAGACTACATGGTTAATCTAGCTGCTAGATGCAAGTATACAGTGGTAGAAAAATTTTTCAATACCATGCCCAGAATGGAAGTCATTAGAAGAAGCTTTATAACCCAAACTGAACTTAAGGGAGAAGTCAAGATTGCCCATTTCAATGCCAAGACTGTTCACATTGATTTGAATAATAAATATGATTACGCTATATTTTGGAATAAGCAATTTATGTACATCCAAGGCCAAATGATGAAACTTGAAGCATGGAACCCTCTCTTTAAGCCAAATGAATATTCTCTAATGGTGCCTGTTTGGATTATCATTCCTGAACTTCCATGGTACTTTTATTACATAGAGATCCTTACTGCACTATCGTCTCATATTGGGAAAGCCTTATTTCTGGACCTTGGATCATTTGAAAAAATAAGAGGAAGTGTTGCTAAGGTTAAAATGTAGATATACCTCAATAAGGACAAACCACATCATGTTTGGTTGGGTTATGATGAAAATCAGGATGAAAATGGTGATGGTCAATGACTAGAGATAGAGTATGGGAGCATTGCTCACTATTGCTCCTACTGTAGGCTCCTAGGTTACAATACTCATGCATGCTCAGAAAAAGCCAAGCATGAAGATGTGCAGAAGAAGAAAGAAAGTGCAACAACCAATAAGAAAAACATGCAACAAGAAAAGACTACAATAGAGGCACACCAAGCACACCAATTACCAAAGCAACAAAACCAAGACACTCAGCAAAAGCTGGCTCCTCAACACCAATAGCAGGTCAGACATCAAAAAGCTGCAGCACAAGATAAGGAGGAACACCAGAACTCAGGGTTAAATCCTTCACAAGAGGAATGGCAAACACAAAAAAGCAGGAAATTCAAAGAAATTGCACAGAACAACACCAAAAAGCAACATGCAATGTATATTTCTAAATAAAATAATGTTCAGCAGCAACAGAATCCACCAAAAGAAAATGCACAATAGGCCATCAAGCTATCGGATATGACCTCTAACAATCCTCCGGCTCAACTGGAGAGGAGTAACTATTCTAATGTCCAGAATCCCCCTAATTCCCCTATTCCCCCAAGTGATGAAGTCAATGGAGGAATGGAGGTTGGTCAGGAGGAAGCCTTAGAAACTAGAGATGGGGCTCCAAATAAGGGGGAGGGGGGATTCCTCATGTTCTGCATGAGTGTGCTAAGGCACAAATGACTGAACCTAGGTTGGACCTTGCCACTGCTACCACTAATGATGCTGCTCATCAGGTTCCTTTGGTTACTGTCACCTCTGAGGAAGAAGTTAAAGCTCAACTAATAAGAAAGGCAACTGGCAAACAACAAATTATGGAGAAATCACCTGCTAAACCCAAAAATAAGAATAATCCTAGCCAAAAGAAGAGAAGAACTCTAAAAAAAAAAAGGAAATGGCAGTAAGAATCCAACAAGATACTGATGCCATTCAATAAAATACCACCACTAAAGATCGTCATATGGCTGTTGACTCTACTGAACTACAACCTCTTTTAGTTGATAAAGGAGATGGTGGCACACATACTTCAGTAGCTGAGAAGAGGCTTAATGTGTTTGAAGACAATTTGGTTCCCCCTTCACAAGAACAAAGGCAATTTGATAGTGATACTCCTCTTCCTGGAGAGTTTTCTTTGAATAAATATTCCTTTGCTGGCTTGGAAAATGATGAGTACAGACCTATTTTATCAGAGGATGAGCTTGAAGATGGTAGGGATGGGGATGATGAGTACAGTGATGAGGAAGATCAACTTGGTAACCTCCTTATCAAGGTTGTCAATGGAGATCAACATCAAGACAAACTCATAGATAAATAAAGACCAAGGTTTAAACAGCCTGCACCAAGATTAACTAGAAGTAGAGCAGTTGCAGCTCCCAGTAACAACCAAAAGTCCCAAAAAACTCTAGTTCTTAATGATTAGCACAATCACCTGGAATGCAAGAGGTATCAGAACCTCTGGAGCCATAGAAAGACTTAGAATTCTGAAACAAATCCACAACCTCTCTTTCATTGTTGTTCTCGAACCATTTCTTAATACCAATTACCTCAACTACTACAGAATTCAGCTTGGCATGCAACATGCAACTTTCAATGTCAACAATAAGATTTGGACTTTCTGGAACCAGGATTTCAATGGTACAGTACTGGACACTGATGAGAAACAACTGACTATTGAGCTAAGACATGTTGAAGCTGGCCAAGTTTTTCATATGACTACCATCTATGCTAAATGCAAACAAAGCATGAGAAGACCTTTATGGAATACTCCAAGGCACAGATCCTCTTGTGATGTGCCTTGGTGTGTCATTGGTGATTTTAATGTTATTGCCTCTGTTGAAGAAAAGATAGGAGGTCTCCCTTATCAGATGAAGAAAAGCATTGAATTCTTGTACATGACTGAAGACTGTGGCTTAGTGGATCTTAGATTTTATGGCCCAAGATACACTTGGTCCAATGGAAGGGGTCCTTGTTCCATTATCTGGAAAAGACTAGACATGGGATTTGTTAATGACAATTGGTTAGCCTCTTTTCCTTCCACCACAATCACACATTTAGCTGCTACTGGATCAGATCACTCCCCTTTGTTAATGGAAATGCATGTGAGACAAGAAGCCAATCACAAGTACTTCAAATTTTTAAATTGCTGGGTTGACAATGACACCTTTTTGCCTCTTGTTCAGAAGACCTGGGAGGTGGAAATTATAGGGAATCCTATGTGGATCTTTCATCATAAGCTCAAAACTACTTCTAAAGATTTGAGCAAGTGGTCCAGGGAACAGTATGGTGACATTTTCCAAAAGCTAAAAGAATTTGAACAAAAGATGAAAGAAGCAGAAGAGAGATGGTTAAATTCCAATGACCCTGCAGATAGAATAATCCTGTATGAGATCCGAGCTCAATATGTAAAGTATTTGAAAGTTGAAGAAGATGTTTTGAAACAAAAGACACAAATGCAGTGGCTCAAAGAAGGTGATGCAAATACAAGATATTTTCACAGTCTCATAAGAGGGAGAAGAAGGAAGCTATACATTCATAAGATCAAAGATGAGGATGGCGACCGGATATATGGAGATGAACAAATTGGCAATGCTGCTTGTTACTATTTTGAAAAACTCTTTACAGAAGGTAATGGTTTTATCAGAGAAGATCTTCTCAACTGTATTCCAACCATTCTCAATCAGGAAGATAATGCAGAACTCATCAGAGACCCAATCATCCAGGAAATCAAAAATGTGGTTTTCTCAATGAACCCTACTAGTGCAGCTGGTCCAGATGGCATGAATGGCAAATTCTACCAATCATGTTGTGAAATTATCAAAATGGATCTGTTTAGAGTTGTACTGGCCTTTTTTGGAGGAGCTACTATGCCAAGATATATCATAAATGCCTGCCTTGTTCTTCTACCTAAAGTTGAATTTCCCAATTCCCTTATAGAGTTCAGGCCCATCAGTTTAAGCAATTTCATTAATAAAATTATTTCCAAAGTCATCTGCACTAGACTTGGCCCTATCTTACCTAAGATTATCTCAGCCAACCAGTCTGGATTTGTTAGAGGAAGAAGCATCACTGAAAACATAATGCTAGCCCAGGAGATAGTTCAAGGCATCAACAAACCTAACCAGGGGGTCAATGTAGTTATTAAACTCGACATGGCAAAGGCATATGACATAGTGTCTTAGAGTTACACATGTATCATGCTTCGAAGAATGAGATTCCGCGAAGGTATCATAGATATGATTTGGAGAACAATATCAAACAACTGTACTCTATTATGGTGAATGGCACTAGACAAGGTTTTTTCAAATCCACAAGGGATCTCAAACAAGGGGATCTACTTGCTCCTACTCTTTTCATTTTGGGTACTGAATTATTATCTAGAATGCTGAACAACTTAACTCATGACCAATTTTTCAATGGATTCTATATGGAGAGGAATGGTCCACAGATAAACCACCTCAGCTTTGCTGATGATGTGATCATTTTCACATCTGGTACTAGAGCTTCCTTATAGAGAATAATGACCGTTTTGAGGGATTATGAAACTTCAGGCCAGAAGATTAATAGCAATAAGAGTCATTTCATGGTTCCACCTTGTGTTTTCCATTACAATGTCACCAGAATTAAGCAAATCACTGGCTTCAGTAGAAAAGAATCCCCCTTACCTATTTAGGATGCCCATTATACATAGGAAGGAAGAGAATCATACATTTCAATGGCCTCATATCCAAAGTAGTCAGCATAATCAGAGGTTGGCAAGGCAGACTCCTTTCATATGGAGGAAAAGTCACTCTAATTAAGTATGTTCTGCAATCAATGCCAGTTCACCTGCTATCTGCAGTCTCTCCACCAAAGATTGTTACGAAGCAAATTTAAAAGTTGGCAGCCAATTTTTTCTGGGGTATGGAAAAGGACAAGAACAAATACCACTGGGCATCATGGAGCACGGTGTCATTTCCATTTAATGAAGGTGGCATTGGAGTCAGATCTATTCAGGATGTCTGCAAATCAATGGAATACAAGCAATAGTGGAACATCATATGTAAACCATCATTGTGGAGTGAGTTCCTCATGGCCAAATACTGCAAAAGATCACATCCAATCTCTAAGAAATGGGACACTGGCCAATCTCAAGCTTGGAAAAGTCTTATGACCAACAAGAAAGATGTTGAACAACATATTTAATAGAGGCTTCATTCAGGTAATGCCAGTTTTTGGTGGGACAATTGGCTTGGTACAGGCCCTCTAGCCTCACACAGAACTGGAGGTGGCAGACCTGGCAAGATTGCAGTCTCACAATTTTGGGATTCAGGGCAATGGAATGTATGAAAACTCAATGAAATAGCCCCCACCCCATCAAATTGATCACATCCTTCAAGTTCCTATTCACTACAACCAACAGATCCATAATAAAGCCATCTGAACTCCTAATGCTTCTGAGAATTTTACTTGTTCTTCTGCTTGGGATGTCATAAGGAAGAAGAAATAACACCTGATGTCTAACAAAAATACTTGGCATAAAAAACTCCCATTCAAATGGTCCTTTTGTCTATGGATAACAATCAGGAACAAATTACCAACAGATGATAGAGTTATTGCATTTGGTAATCCTACTGTCACCAGGTGTGTATGCTGCGTCAAACCTCAGGCTGAATCAATTGATCACATCTTTAGTAATGGTCACTTTGCAAGAGCAATTTGGAGCAAATATACATGCATCACAGGAATGCAGATTGAACACCTACCCCTGAACCTTACACTGATGAAATAGTATCTACAATAAAGCAAGAATGCAGTACATCAAATGCTCATAGACACCACCTCTACTATCATCTGCTGGAATATTTGGAAGAACATATATAATGCCAAATATGGAGGCAGACCTTCATCCATGACCAAAGTCCTTTACTCCATTGACTCTGATATTCAACTCCTCTTCAAAACTAGTTACCCCCACATAAACTGGCCCTCCAAATGGAATGCTCTATACATTATGGTTGAAGAGCTAAAGCATGTCACCTCCATCACCAAAGTTGTGTGGAAGAAGCCATAAGAAAATTTTGTGAAAATTAACAGTGATGGTAGTGCTCTCAGCAATCCAGGAAGAATTGGTGCTGGTATCATTGTAAGAGACTCACAAGGTTCCTTTACCCATGCCATAGCCAGCCCCCTAGGTGAAGGCACTAATAACCTTGTAGAAACTGAGGCTGAAATTATTGGTGTTTAGTGGTGCATGGATAGTGGTTTCACCAAAATTCACTTAGAAGCTGACTCTGCTCTGTTGGTACATTGGATCAGCAACAACTCTAAACCACCACGGACATTACAGATGCACATACAGAAGCTGAAGGATCTCTGTCAACACTGTGAGGAATTCAGATGCTCTCATGTATACAAGGAAGCTAACTTTCCAGCAGATTCATTATCCAAACTTAGCCATGACCTCCAACAAATAAAACACTACAACACTGTACTTGATCTAGCTTCCCATATCAGAGGTAACGTCATACTTGATCAGTTGGATACCCCTGCCTTCAGGCACAAATTGACAAACATAATTCAGCAATCATCTGACAATGCTTCCACTTCCAGCTCTTCTAATGCTTATGTTTAAACACCAGGAATACATGGGGACAGTCCTATCAGTCCAAAACAATTGTTCAACGGAAATACAAGGAACATGATTTGCTGAAAATAGGAGGGGAGTGAACACTGAAGCACCAATTTACACTAACAATCTTCCCCTTTTTTGCAGGTTCATTATATTGTGGTATGCAATGTATCTTGATCTTTCTTCTAAATGTGGTTTCTACATCTGAAAAGGATCAAGAAATGGAGGCAGACCATTGGATTATGATAATTGCACAACCAAATGAATCCCTTAAGCAAATGTGCACCACAATAATCCCACCCCAACACAACACAGCCACTCATTACCTTACAAACCACAACCAACACAACTTGCCACTCAGAACTCATAAGAACTTGGGTGACAGTTCCACCACTCAACCCCATAAGAAGGAAGAATTTAAGGATCATCATATGCAACATCCTCAATATGATGCAACTGTTTTACATGTCTCTTTGACCAATGTCCTACAACTTCCCTTTCTTAATCCATAGAACACCCTCATCACTCACAAACCAACCTTTCTCAATGTTCCCATAACACACAAAAACCTGAGAGCTGACTCCTTTCTTCTAACCTGTTTACTATTTTTTGTAGGGACTAAGGACAAGTTTAGATTATTGCTGCATCTGCAAGGTGTGGTATTAGCATCTCTGATGCTCAATATCTTGCAAATGCACCAATCCTCTTGGACCTGTCATAGGGAGCCTGTCAACTTGACACAATTCAGACACAAAAACACTTACAGAAACAGTGCTGTAGACTCACACTAGACACTTCAGAAATCAATTAAGCAAACACTGAAACACCCCACAATTTCATCAACCTATCAGCAGCAGTACTTAGCCACCAGTTCTCAGCAGCAAAAACTCCCCTACTACATCAGCAACTCCAGAAGCCACAAGCCATCACTTCAATATACAAGCCCCAAGATTGTTTTGGGTGATAGAAACAGGACATTGCTCATAACATCTAGAAACCTCTTGCTCCCACACTCAACCTCACCTCATACTTAATCTCTGATCTCAGACTCCACAAGAACCTGGCAACAGAGCACCCTGTGGAAAATAAGGAGCCTTGAAGCTCCCTCTTTGCTAACATGTTTGTTCAATTTTGTAGGTACATTGAGTAGGCTTAGTCAATTGATGTGCTTTCAGGGTATGTTATTAGCATCTCAGATGCTCATTCTACTGAAAGTGCACCAATTCACTTTAGTCTCTCAACATGGCTATACATACACAAACAAGTTAATCTTCAATAACTGGATGCATGACTATATGGACAACACTTTCAAGATGCCTACATGACATGAATACCAACAACTTCACATATGCTACCTCCTTTTTGCACATCCCAACTACTGCCAGAAGACACCAACACAACTGCCACTACATTATCAACTAGCCTCTTACTATATAGCTATCTGTAGCAGCTTATCTTATTATACACTATCATCAGTGCAGATCCTCAGCTGGACACATCTAGGGGCCCAGACCTAGCTACCATGCATTTTCTCCCCATCAATTACCAGCAACAAAAATCCACACAATGTACTAACTTTCCTAGAAGCCAAAAACCTTCAGTTCAGTTCATTTGCTTCAATTTTTGGATGATAGAAGTAGGACAATGTTCACTCTCTCCTTTCAAAAAAAACCAGACAGCATCAACTCCTTTGCCCAAATGTATGGGCCTTTTTGATAGCTATCTTCAACTGGGCTTTCATTGACCTCAATTTCAAAGCAAAGTTGAAGATAGTCTCCTCTACATACACATGTTTTCGGCCACACTTTCTAGGGAGTTTCTACACCTTCTCTAGTTATTGAACTTGTTGTATATGAAAGGTAACCATCCAACTCATTTACGTAGTAGATTTAGGCTCAGTTTTGCATGATTGTATTGTTGACCTAGGCTTACTTCACATGGTTTTTGTATACCCAATTGCCTATCAATGTTGGATAGACAATTGGTATATCATCTTAGGTCTCAATACACATAGCTTTCAGGTTTTATTTGATTTTCAGATTAGGACGACCAGGTGTACTTTCATCGTATTCTGGAGGTGAGGTTTATGCCCCCCTCCTTTGTTGTACTTTATTTTACATATATGAAAATCAATGTTCCTAAAAAACATTTAAAAAAATGATACTGATAACCTGATTCTGTAATGTTTGAGACTCATCTTGTCTTGTGAGGCCATAGTTTTGATTGAAGTCTTTGTATATGTAGAAGTTTGGCATGAACCTTTGTTTATCCCTCATGGTTTTATATTTTGAACACTATTTTGAAGTTATACTTAGTCCTCTCTTTCCCCGGTCATTTTGGATTGAATCTGGTATGGGAGAAGCCTTATATTGTTACTAATTGAGTGCAATAACTTGACTGCACCATTGTCTGAATCTTTACTAAGGATCTCAAAGGATTCAAGTGATGTTATTAACCTATGTGTATGCTCATGATAGTGTCTGGTGTCAAATTAATATGTGATCAATGTTAAGACATTAGCATCTGTATCCCAAAGCTATTACAATTCTAAACTATATGCCTTATCTGTCTGTGATATATATGATTCCTGTTGTCTGATTCTTTTTTAGCAACAATAGCGTAAGTGTTCCTGTTGTTATATGTTCTTAGAAGTCTTACTTTTAAACCTGTTCAATATGGGCTTCACTCACTTAATACTGAAGTATAGGGACTGTTTCTATGTGTTTTTCCTGTGTTATTTTGCTAAGGAAAAATATGCTTATGTGGTAGGAAATGTCATAGTGGTTGGTTAGCATTGAAAGGGCCTCATTGGCATTTAAACCTATAGGGAAGAATTAGTCGTTAGCGGTTAAAGCTATTTGGGAGTAGAGTTTAACTCTAGGTTGGGCTGCTCTCTCCGACACAGGCATTGCCCTGGGTCTTGAGACCCTTGGGAACTTTGAAGTGTCGGAGGATTCAAAGAGGGCATCGGTCTTGAGTAGAATTCTCTCCTTAGCCTTTAATTCATTGATGTTTATTACTCTCTTTGGGTTTGGTATTTAATGACAACGAAAGGTGTTCAACGTGGATCATTTACTAGGCATAACCTCCACATTAGTATGACTTTTCTTAATATTTAAATACTGCCAGTGATCTTTACTTTTATTATTTGCTTACGAATTTCATATATGATTATGTATATATTGTTGTCATTCTAATGACCTCTCTTTTTTGGACGTGTACAATGATCTAGGCCTGCTGAGTTCTGTAGGAACTCATGCCCAAGTCCAGCCTTGCTATGTCCAAGAGTCTGCCCTCGCTCGTTCCTGTTACTGCTGGGCCTGCCTTTTGACGCCCAAACCTCCCAGAGTCACTTCTTTCCCTTCACTTCTTTATTTAGTGTTTTCGTTATTCTCCAGTTGCACTATGTCGTTATTCTTTGCTATGTTTCCTGTTGTTTTATGTCATATGTATATGACAATTATATATTGGATTGAATACTTTATTTTATCTTTTAGCTCACATAAAATAACTTAGGCAAGCCTTAAATAATTTAGGATTAAAAGAAGCATTGGTTAGCAACTAATCCTACATCCGCTAGTCATGAACTATTATTCAACTTATTATGCTTCGCTAACTCTTCTCCTAAAGATTTTTGAACCCCAAAGGCTTAACAAAGGCAGCAGTCCCTCTTTCAAAAAGAAAAATCAGAACTGTCGCGGTTTTAATTCTTAAAAAAGGGAATCAACTATTTCGAAAAGGATCGAAGTGCTGCTGCCCCAAAAACAAAGGCTTTCAAACAGTTTTCTATTTATAACCAAGGCACATCTTAGGATTATTTTCTTAACACTTTCACCACATTAAGGTAATATGAATTTCCATGAGTTAGGAAATAAAGTGCACTAAATTAAGCTTCTTTTTAAAATACTTTTATAACAAACGTTCCACCTTTCAAAGTTCTTTTTCAAGTTTATATATACTAACACTAATTTCCTAAAGGCTTTTATTTAAATCTATCTTCTTTAAACCATACTCTTCCCTATAGATATTATGCCCTAATATATGGTAAGCTATACTCTTTGAATACTAGTTAAGGCATAATACAAACAATTAGTCCCAAATTTAGTCTAAGTCCTATGGAGCTACCTTAGGTAGATTTTAAGGGGTGCCTAACACCTTCCCCTGAGAAGAACAAGAACCCTTACCCATAACCTCACCGGTTAGCAGACCAATAAAGAATATAACCTTTAATAATTAAATAGGTACCCTAGTATACCTTTAAAAATTAGGTGGCGACTCTATTTCATCAACAACAGAGAAACCACAAGTTTAATCTTGTTTTGACTAGTAAAAAATAGGGTGCAATAAATGTGTAGTATACCGAAAATACCATTTAACCTACTTAAACAAAGTATACCATAATTCATTAGTAATTATGGTATATTGTATAGTATACCAAGAATACTAGAAATACCTTTTAATATACTCAAACAAAATATATATTGTTCAATAGTAATAATGGTATACTACATATTATACCAAGAATATTGTAAATACCAGTTAATATACTCAAATAAAATATACCATGATTCAACAGTAATTATGATATACTGTATAATATAGCAAGTATATTGAAAAGACCATTGAATATACCAGTAATCATAGTATATAAAAGCTCAATATTAATTATGATATACTATACAATATACTTTGGTATCTTATAATATCATTTGACATTTTCGTAATCACAATATTCCAATATAGTATACTGGTATACTAAATAGTATACCCATTCCTCAATTAACCACAAATCAAAGGTATACTCATATACTAAATAGCGTACCATATGTTTAAGTATAAAGCTAAATCAAAGGTATATTCAATAATATACTGTGTAAAAGTATGTTATTTAAAAGTATACTACATAAAAGTATAATATATAATAATTGTACACAACAACAACAACAACAACAATAAAAAAACCCAGTGTAGTCCCATAAGTGAGGTATGGGGAGGGTAGTGTGTATGAAGTCCTTACCCCTACCTTGAGAAGGTAGAAAGACTGTTTCTAATAGACTCTCGGCTCACGGAAGATAAAAAGATAAAAAGGCACATGAAGGATAAAAAGGAAGGAGTAACAACAAGCAGCAACACAACAAACTAATCAAAAAATCGAAGCGAAAGAAACGACAAGTAATAACAGAAGTATGCGAGTAAGAAAATACAAGACTAACAATAAATAATGCACTAAAACCATTGGTATGAACAAGGCAAACGCTCGACTACCTATCTTTATACCCTAATCCTCGACCTCCACACCTTCTTATCAAGGTTTATGTCCTCGGTAAGCTGGAGCATTGCCATGTCTTGCCTAATCACCTCTCTCCAATACTTTTTCGGCCTACCTCTGGCTCTCCTAAGGCCCTCCAACACCAACCTCTCACACTTTTTTACCGGGGCATCTGTGCCTCTCCTCTTCACATGTCCGAACCATCTAAGTTTCGCTTCCTGCATCTTGTCCTCCACAGGGGTCACACCCACCTTGTCCCTAATAACTTAATTCCTAATTTTATCTATCTTGGTGTGCCCGCACATCCATCTCAACATCCTCATTTTTGCTACCTTCATCTTATGTACATGTGAGTTTTTGACTATCCAACACTCCTACCTATACAATATAGTCGGTCTAACCACCGCTCTGTAAAACTTAAAAGTTTTGGTGGCACATTCTTGTCACAAAAAATACCGAAAGCGAGCCTACATTTCATCAACCGCGCCCCAATATGATGTGTGACATCCTCGTCTATCTCCCCGTTCCTCTGAATAATTGACCCAAGGTACTTGAAACTTCCTCTCTTGAGGATGACTTGTGAATCCAGCCTCACATTCCCATCCGATTCAAGAGTTGTACCACTGAACTTTCACTCTAAGTATTCTGTCTTAGTCCTGCTCAACTTGAAACCTTTAGACACTAGGGTTTGCCTCTAACCTCTAACCTCGCGTTGACATCGCCTCGCATCTCATCAATAGTACAATGTCATCCATAAACAACATGCACCATGGCACTTCCCCTTGAATGTGACGCGTCAGTGCGTCCATCGCCAGGGCAAATAAAAACAAGCCGAGAGCTGACCCCTGCTGCAACCCCATCACTACTGGAAAGTGGTCTGAGTCCCCTCCCGCTGTCTTTATCCGGGTCTTAACTCCATTGTACATATCCGTAATTGTGCTAATATAAGCAACAAGTACACCTCTAGCCTCCAAACATCTCTACAGAACCTCCTTTAAAATTTTATTGTGAGTCTTTTCTAAGTTGGTAAACACCATATGTAAGTCCCTCTTCCTCTCCCTGTACTGCTTCATCAACCTCCTAATGAGGTGAATGGCTTCCGTAGTCGAATTCCCAACATAAATCTGAATTGGTTATCGAAAATAGACACACTCCTCCTCACCCTCAACTACACCACCTTCTCCTAGACTTTCATAGTATAACTTAGTAGCTTGATACCCTGATAGTTATTGCAATTTCTAATATCACCTTTGTTCTTGTACAAAGAGATAATCGTACTCCACCTCCACTCTTCCGGCATCTTATTTGTTCTAAAATGATATGAAATAACCCAGTGATCCACTCCAAGCCTACCTTACCCGCACACTTCCAAAATTCCATCAAAATTTCGTCTGGTCCGGACGCTCTTCTCCTGCTCATCTTATGCATAACCCCCTCTTCCTCCTCAACCTTTATACGCCTATAATATCCAAAGTCTTGACGACTCTCGGAGTGTTCAAATCACCCAACACAATGTTCCTGTCCCCCTCTTCGTTTAATAGTTTATAGAAATATGTCTGCCATCTCCGTCGAATAAATGCCTTATCCAATAACTCTGTTTTCCTCGTCTTTGATGCACTTTACTTGGTCCAGGTCTCGGGCCTTTCTTTATCTCATCTTGGCTAGCCTGAGTAGCTTTTTATCCCCACCTTTGCCCTCAAGTTCTTCATACAAATGCCCAAACGATGCAGTCTTAGCCAAAACGTCAACTCTTGGTTAAACTTATGAAATTTTTAAACGTCCAAATTGCCAACTTTTGGCAAAAAGAGCCAATTCATCCTAGGAACTTAGGAATTGAATTTATGGCATACGCTTAAGTCCAAAATCATAATACGAACATACTTGAACCATTAAAACATCGTTCCGGGGTCATTTTCACAAAAGTCAAATCTCGATCAATACTTCTAACTTAAAATTTCAAACTAGGAACTAAGTGTTCCAACTCAACCCAAAACCTTTCTAAAACCAAACCAGCCATCCCCGCTAGTCAAATAAAAACAAATACACATACGGGAAGCTTCAAACTGGGCTCAAACACACAAAATGGCCGGTCGAGTCATTACATTCTCCCCCTCTTAAACAAACGTTCATCCTCGAACGAGTATAGAGACATATCTTAAGTGCCAAAAGGATGAGGATATCGGCTCTACATTTCATGCCCGTATCTCCTAAGTCACCTTCTCGGACAATTGACCTCTCTACTGAAATTTCACCAATGCAATGTCCTTCGGCCTCAACTTCTGAATCTGCCTATCCATAATAGCTACCGGCTCCGCAAAATAAGTCAATCCTTGTTCAACTGCACCAAGCTGAAATCTTACACATGTGGCGGATCCTCATAGTACTTCTGGAGCATGAAAACATGGAACACCAGGTGAACTCCCGATATGCTGTGCGGCGAAGCAAGTCTGTAAGCCGCCTCATCAACTCTCTCTAGAATCTCAAAAGACCAATATATCGAGGGCTTAACTTTCCCTTCCTCCCAAACCTCATCACACCTTTCATGGGTGAAAATCTGAGTAGAACCCTCGCACCCACCATGATTGCCACATCACGAGCTTTTCTATCAGCATAACTCTTCTGCCTTGACTGCACTGTACGAAGCCGTTTCTTAATCAATTTCACCTTCTCCAAAGTACCACGAACCAGATCAGTGCCGAACAACCTAGCTTCCACAGGCTCAAACCAACCAACCGGATAACAACATCGCCTCCCACATAAGGCCACGTACGAATCCATCTGGATGCTCGACTAATAGCTGTTGTTGTAGGCGAACTCTACTGGCGGTACAAACGGATCCCACTGACCACTAAAATCAATGACACATGCTCGTAACATGTCCTCAAGATCTAAATAGTATGCTCAGACTGTCCGTCAGTCAGGGGATGAAATGTCGTACTCAACTAGACCTATGTACCTAACTCACACTACTCTAAAGAGTAGGTAGTCATGACTGGAATGAAGTGGGTAGACTTGGCCAGCCTCTCCACAATAGCCCACAAAGCATCAAACCTCCTCAAGGTCCGTGGTAGCCCAACTACAAAATCCATAGTGATACGCTCCCACTTCCACTCCGAAATATCTAGCCTCTGAAGTAAACCGCCAGGTCTTTGATGCTCATATTTGACCTGCTGATAGTTCAAACATCGTGCCACATACTTAACAATATCTTTCTTTATTCTTCTCCACTAGTAGTGCTGCCTCAAATTTCGGTACATCTTCACAGCACCCGGATGAATAGAATACTGCGAACTATGGGCCTCCTCAAGAATCAGCTCCCGCAACCCATCCACATTAGGTACACAAATCTAGCCCTGAAGCCTCAATACCCCCATCATCATCAACAGTCATTTCCTTAGAATCATTATGATGCATCATGTCCTTAAGGACAAGCAAGTGGGGATCATCATACTGACGCGCCTTGATGCGCTCAAACAAAGACGACCGTGTTACAAGGCAAGCAAGGACCGTGATAGGCTCCGAAACATCCAACCTCACAAACTTGTTAGCCAATGCCTGAACATCCAAAGCTAACGGTCTCTCCCCAACTAGAATAATAGCAAGACTCCCCATGCTCTCAGCCTTCCTACTCAAAGCGTCGGCCATCACACGAGCCTTCCTGGGATGATAATAAATGGTCAATTATAATCCTTTAGTAGCTCTAACCATCTCTATTGGCTCAATTTCAGATCATTTTGTTTGAATAGGTGCTAAAGACTCCTTTGATCCGTGAACACCTCATAAGACACACCGCAAAGATAGTGCCTCCAAATCTTTAGCACATGAATAATGGCTGTTAACTCCAAATCGTGCACTAGGTAGTTCTTTTCATGGGTCTTCAACTGAAGCAAACTGTAAGCAATCACTTTACCATCCTACATCAACACATACCCAATGCCAATCCGTAAAGCATCACAGTAGACTGTATATGAACCCGATGCTGAAGGCAAAACTAGAACTGGAGCTGTAGTCAAGGCAGTCTTGAGCTTTTGAAAGCTCTCCCCATACTTCTCAGACCACCTCGGTGGGGAACCCTTTGGAGTCAATCTAGTCAAGGAGCTAGAAAGGACGAGAAACCCTCCACGAAGCGGTGATAATACCCAGCAAAACCTAGAAAACTCCGGATCTCAGTAGCGGTAGAAGGCCTAGGCCAACTCTAAAATGCCTAAATCTTCTTCAAATCAACCTTAATCCCCTAACTGGACACCACGTTACCCAAGAATGCCACCGAGTCTAACCAAAACTCGCACATGGAGAATTTAGCATATTGCTTATTCTCCCTCAAAGTCTGGAGCACGATCCTCAAGTTCTGCTCATGCTCCTCCCGGCTACGAGAATACACTAAAATTTCATCAATGAACACGCTGACGAAGGAATCCAAATACGGCTGAAACACGTTGTTCATCAAGTGCATGAAAGCTACTGGGGCACTGGTCAGCCCAAAAGACATCACCAAGAACTTATAGTGGCCATAACAGGTCCTAAAGGCCGTTTTAGGAATATATGAAACCCGAATCTTTAACTGATGTTACCCCGATTTCAAGTTAATCTTTGAGAATACCCTAGCACCCTGAAGCTGGTCGAATAAATCATCAATATGGGGTAGTGGGTACTTGTTCTTGATAGCAACCTTGTTCAATTTCCTGTAGTCAATGCACATCCTCATAGAGCCATCTTTCTTCTTTACAAATAGAATTGGAGCACCCCAAGGTAAAACACTCGGTCTGATGAAACCGTTATCAAGAAATGCTTGAATTTATTCCTTCAATTCTATCAACTCAGCTGGAGCCATGTGGTACGGTGGAATAAATATGGGTTGAGTGCCCGACACTATGTCAATACCAAAATAAATATTCCTATGGGTGGCATGCCTGGTAGGTCTGTTGGAAACACATCTGGGAACTCTCTCACTAACAGAACTGAATCCATGGTAGGAGTATCAGCACTAACCTCCCTTATAAAGGCTAAGTACGCCTAGCACCCCTTCTCAACCATCAATTGTGCCTTCAGAAAAGACACCACCCTACTAGGAACATGACCTAAAAAACCTCTCCACTCCAATCACGGCAACCCCGACATAGCCAATGACACAGTCTTAGCATGACAATCAGGAATAATGTGATATGGTGACAACCAATCCATGCTCAAAATTACATCAAAATCCACCATATTAAGTAACAGAAGGTCAACCCTAGTCTCATAGCCCCCAATAGCGACCAAACAAGAACGATAGACACAGTCCACCACAATATAATCCCTAACAAGTATAGACACATAAACAAGAGTATCCCAAGAATCACGAGACATATCCAAATATGAAGCAAAATAGGATGACACATACGAATAAACATAATCCAGATCAAATAAAACTGAGGCATCTCTATGACAAATTTGAACAATATCTATAATAACAACATCTGATGCAGCTGCCTCGGTCCTACCAAGGAAAGCATAACAACGGGCCTGGCCTCCCCCTTTAGGACATCCTCTATCCGCCTATCCTCCACCCCTAACTGGTTGTGCAGGTCGATTAACAACTGGAGCAGAAACCATAGCCTGAGTACCCTGTGGAGGTCCACCTCTCTGAAGTCTGGGACAATCTCTCACAATGTTCCTGGTATCACCATACTCGGAACAACCCCTCTATAGGCATGTATGCTGGTACTGAGTATGCCCTAGACAACTAGAATAACCGTTGTAGGAACCCCGTGCAGAAGGTGCACTAAAAGATGGTTGTCCAATATGAGTACCCTGAGGTCCTTGACTAGCTGGAGCGATACGAGTAACCTAAAGTGCAGACTGAACTGGTCGACTGATAAAGCCTCTACCATGACGAGGTGTAGCTGAAGAGTGGGAACTACTAAATCCTCCAAACCTCAAGGCCTCTTGGACTCCCTATCCCCTCTCTCATGCCCGCAGATATGCTCCAGCTTTCTAGCGATCTCCACAACTTAGTGAAATGGAGTCTCAGTCTCCAACTCATGTGCCATCCCAAATTTGAGGTTGTAAGCGAGTCCCTCAATGAATCTATGGACTCTATCTCGAAAAGTGGAAACCAAAGCAGGCGCATGACGAGATAACTCTATAAACCTCATAGCATACCTTAACACAGTCATACTCCCCTGGCGTAACTACTTGAACTTGTTGCGCAACTCATCCCATCGGGTCTGTGGAACAAACTCTCTCAAGAAAAGATGAGAGAACTGGGACCAAGTAAGTGCTGTTGCACCAGCTGGCCTGCCTTCCTTATAAGTCTGCCACAATCTATATGCCAACCCCATTAGCTAGAAAGTAGAAAGGTCGACCCCGCTCGGCTCTACCAATTCTGTAGCACGCAAAATGCGGTGACATTGATCTAAGAAATCATGTGCATCCTCAGAAACCCCTCCACTGAACTAGGGAGGATGGAACTTCCGAAACCTCTCAAATCTCTTCTACCCCTCAACTGACATAACTGGCCCTACCTCGGGCTGCAACGCAACTACTGGCTATACCGGTATGACACCCGGTGTTTGATATACATGAGCTGGCTGCTCTAGTGTATGGGCGGTGAGAGTCTAAGCTCCTCCCCCAACCAGTGAATTAACTGGTGCAACCAGGATAAACCCCGCTTAATCCAAAGTCCCAAACATACTCAAGAAATATGCCAAGGTCTCCTGGAGTCCCGGTGTAGCAATCGGCTGCTCAGGTGCATGCTTAACATCTTCAGACGTATAATACTTAACTGTAGCTGCTAGTGGCTCCAAAGCTGATGATCTGGAAGGTGCTCTAGCTGTAGCACATGCCTCTCCTCGGCCCTAGCCTCTCGCGGCTCTAACAGGGGGCACGGGTGTCTTATCATTCGATCCGGTATAGTGTGTCCTCACCGTCTGTGGAAGAATAGAAAGACAAAGGCTCAAACTCCGAAATCAATAAATTTGCACAATAAGGAATGAAAGAAGTGAAATTTCCTAATAGTTTTGTAGCCCCTTGAAGATAAGTAGAGACGTTTCTATACCGATCCGCAAGACTCAACTAAACTTCCTTATGACTCGTAGAACCTATGGACCCAGGGCTCTGATGCCAACTTGTCATGACCAAAATCCCACCATAGGGGTCGTGATGGCACCTAGTTCCTAAGACTAGGTAAGTGTATCACATAACGATAACAATCCGAATATAACAACTTTAAGAATTAAAATTAAATATGAAATATGATAAAACTGCTGAAACATGGATACAAATAGCAACTTCCCAAAACCCGGTAATACTGAGTCATATGCTCGACATGGAATACATAAAATGTCTCAAAATACATCACTATTTAAAATACATAAACAATAGAGAATTGAAGTAAGATGGTGACTCCGAGGCCTACAAATGGAACATCAGGGATACCTTGAAGTCTCCAACAACTCTAGCTCAACTCTCAACGACCAGCTCGATCCGAAGTGCCTGGATATGTACAAAGAATGTGTAGAAGCGTAGTATGAGTATACCACAGTTGATACCTAGTAAGTATCAAGACTAACCTCGGTGGAGTAGTGACGAGTTTCAAGTCTAGATACTCACTAGTCAAATAACATGTGCAAGATATCAACATAAAATTGACAACGAAAAGCATAACAGAACAAATATCAACAACCTCAAAGAATGTTAACAACAACTCAATGTAGAATAATACGTCTTTACCAATAAAATATCAATGGGAATGGGGCGTGTGATAACATATCAAATCAATTAACAACTTGTAAAACTCAAGGCGGAACATTTAAGAAACATGTACATGATCAAACATCAACCCTCGGTTCCAACACATGAACAATAACCAAGGAACATCCCGATATATCACATAACATCCCCAACAAAGCCACCCTTATGTCGCCACATGCACATAATAAATGAAATGCATCCCTTATGTCATCTCATGCACATAAATAGTCACCCTTATCTCGCCACATTCACATCACAAGCCACATGTGTCACAATATCCCAAAACAACAATACCCCAAAGTCACATCAAGATATAGCCCATGACTCAACAACATTGTGTACAAGAATAATAACAATAACATAGGAGTACGAGGAGTATTCAACAACCAAGCATGTTTCATATAATCAACAACCCCAATTAAGGGAATATTAATAAACTGAGATCTAATCCGGTCATATACTACACATACGCCGTGTACACACTCGTCACCTTGAGTACACGTCGTTCCACATAACACAAAATATGCAACTTAGACCAAATCCTAATAGGTAATTTCCCTACAGAAAGTTAGGCAAGATTACCACAAAATCCCCAATCAATATTCTAAAAATGCTTTTCCTTTATAATTCACCTCTGCTTGACTCAAATCTAGCCAAAACGACTTAATGGTATCAAATAATGCAAGAGAAATCAATTTCAATTAATAAAGTTGAGATCTTTACAAAATTCCAAAAAAGTAAACAAAAGTCAATCCCGGGCCCGCCCAGTCAAAACCCAAGTCGAGGGGTATATCTTGATTATCCATAACCCCACGAGTCAAAATATATGATTATTTTTCAAAACCGAGTCCAAATCGACTTTCAAATCTCAATTTTTATTTTTAGAAAATTTAATAAAAAACTCCAATTTTCATTCATGGATTCATCAATTAAATGCTAAATCAAAAACGAGATTAATGAAAAATAATCAAATCTGAGTCAAAACCCTTACCCAATCTAAGTGGGTGAAACGTGCCTCAAAAATCACCTCAAACCGAGCCACCAATCTTAAAATATGAAATAATGAGTCTGAGTCCTGAAATCCCAACTATTTGTTCAATTGTGATAGTCGCATTTGCAACCTTGGGTTCGCAAATGCAACCCTTGGCTCGCAAATGCAGAAACTGACCAACCAAGGTAAGGTCGCAAATGCGACCAACACTTTGCAAATGTGAAGTCTGCCTCCATCACAAAGGCGATCAAATGACCGCAAATGTGATCCCCTGCCTAGGTCACATTTTTCGCAATTGCGAGGCTGGCTTCGCAAATGTGAAGCCTGCAACTCTCATCCCACCTTCGCAATTGTGACATGTCCATAGCAAATGCGGCTACTGCATATGCAAACTGCTGCTTGCATTTGCGAGACATGCAGCATTAGCCAAAACACGTAAATCTGAAACAAGTTCAAAACACTCTGAAATGCATTTGAAACTCACCCGAGCTCCCGTAGTTCCCCACCAAACATCCACACAAGTCTAGAAATATCATACGAACTTGCTCAGGAGCTTAAAACACCGAAATAACATCCGTAACCACTAATCAAACATCGAAACACATAAAAATCTTAATGAAACTCAAGAACTTCTAAAATCACAACCAGCGTCTGATTCTGACCAAACCAACTCAGAAAGACACCAAACTTTGCACACAAGTTCCATATGATAAAACGGACCTACTCCAAGTCCCAAAAACTAAATCCTACCCGATAGTTATAAAGTCAAATCATGGTCAAACTTATGAAATTTCTAAACTTCCAAATTGCCAACTTTCAGTAAAAAGAGCCAATTCATCCTAGGAACCTCCAAATTCAATTTCAGGCATACACCTATGTCCAAAATCACCATACAAACATATTGAAACAATCAAAATACCATTTCAGGGTCGTTTTCACAAAAGTCAAATATTAGTTAACACTTTCAACTTAAACTTCCAAACTAGGAACTAAGTGTTCCAAATCAACCCACCTCCCCAACCATCCACGCAAGTCAAATAACAAGAAATGCATATATAGGAAGTTTCAATAGGGGAAATGAGACAAAACGACTAGCCCGGTCATTACACAAATGCCTCTCCACAGTTGGAATAAATTCAAAACTACCCATGCTCTCCACATTTCTAATCCAGGGCATCAACTGCCATATTTGTCTTCCCCGAATGATATAAGATAGTGATATCATAATCCTTCAACAATGTCAACAACCTCCGCTGCCTCAAATTCAAATCATTCTGCTTGAACAAGTGCTGGAGGCTTTGATAATCAGTTTAATCCTCATATTACATGTCGTAGAAGTATTGCCTCCAAATCTTTAGTCTGTGCACAACCGCTGCCAACCCCAAATCATAAACTGGATAATTTTTCATATGCGTCTTAACCGTCAGAACGTATAGGCAATCACCCTACCATCTTGCATCAAAACCGTACCAAGCCCAATGCACGAAGCATCACAATACACAGTATAAGGTCCTGAACCTATGGGCAACACCAACTCTGGAGCCGTAGTTAAAGCAACCTTGAGCTTCTAATAACTCTCCTCGCATTCATCAGACCTTTTAAAAGGAGCACCTTTTTTAGTCAACTTTGTCAATGGAGCTACAATTGATTAAAATCCCTCAACAAAGCAACGATAGTAGACTATCAAACCCAAGAAACTCCGAATCTCTATAGCTAAAGTAGGTCTAGGCCAATTCTAAACTACCTCAATCTTATTAGGATCAACCTTGATACTATCACTAGACACAACATGACCCAAGAATGCAACTGAGTCCAACCAGAACTCACACTTCTAAAACTTGGCATAAAGCTAACGATCCCTCAAAGTCTGTAGTACAAACGCCATGTCTTGCTCATGATCCTCTCTACTACGAGAGTAAACCACAATATAGTCAATGGACACAATCACATATGATTCCAATTAAGGCTTGAACACTCGGTTCAGCGGATCCATGAACGCCGCTGGAGCATTGGTCAGGCCAAATGACATCACCAAGAACTCATAATGATCATAACGAGTCCTAAAAGTTATCTTATGGACATCCGAAGCATCATAGCCAGATCTCAAATTAATCTTGGAGAACGCCTTGGCACCCTGAAGCTAGTCAAACAAATCATCAATGCGAGGCAATATGTATTTGTTCTTGACTGTAACCTTGTTTAAATGTCGATAAACAATGCACATTCTCATAGAACCATCCTTCTTCTTCACAAATAACATTGGCGCAGCCCAAGAAGAAATACTCGATCTAATGAACCCTTTATCAAGAAAATCCTGCAACTACTCCTTCAATTCCTTCTACTTAACTGGAGCCATATGGTATGGTGGGATATAAATAGGCTGAGTGCTCAGAACCAAGTCAATATCCCTATTAGGTGGCATGCTAGGTAAATCTGTAGGAAACACCTCTAGGGACTCCCTCACAACCACTACCGAGTCCATGGAATGAACCTCCGCACTAGAATCTTGAATGTAAGACAAATATGCTAAACATCCTTTCTCAACCATGAGGTGAGACTTAAAAAATAAAACCACCATACTCGTAGAATGGCCAAGGGTACCTCTCAACTCTAGCCTATGTAACCTTGGCATAGCTAAAGTCACAGTCTTGGCGTGACAATTCATGATAGAATGATATGGGGACAGCCAATCCATATCAAGAATAACCTCAAAATCTACCATATCTAACAAGAGATCAACTATCTATCAAAAACCACTAATAGTTACAGCACAAAACCAGTACACTCGATCAACTACTATAGAATTCCCAACTGATGTAGACATAGAAACATGAATATCAAGAGAATCACGAGGCAAGCTCAAGTGCGATGCAAAATATGAAGACATATATGAATAAGTAGAACCCGGATCATGAAACACAGAAGCATATCCATGATAGACTGAGATAATACATGTGATGACTGCATCAGACGACTCCACCTCATGCCTACTAGGAAATGTATAACAATAGGGCCAAGCCCCACTATCTTGTCCTCCTCCTCTAGGACAACCTCTAACTAGCTGGCTTCCGCCTCTAGCTGGCTGACACCTACCTCTACCTGGCTAGGCGCGTGGTGTAGTAACTGGTGCTGCAACAATGACCTGAATACCCTTATGTGCTCTACCCCGCAATCTTGGGCAATGCCTCCAATATTACATGTATCCCCACAATCGAAGCAACCCTTCAACCGGTGTAGCTACTGAGTTTGAAGCTGTCCCTAACGATCGAAATTATCACCATAAAAACTCTGTATTGGAGGTGCACTGATAGGATCTAGAGACGCACTAAATGGTGGCAGCTCAGAACAAGGACCATAAGTACCATGACAACCTGAAGTACCACTAGAAACCTAAAGTGCTGACCAGATTGGATTGATAGAATGACCTCTACCAAAAGGAACCTTGCCTCCAGACGAGGCACTACTGAAACTACCAAAATGATAAGGCCTCTTATCAGATGTTGCCTCTCTCCCCTGGCCACAAATGCGCTCAATCCTTCTAGCAATCTTAACTGCCTAAGTGAATGAAGTCTCATTCTTGGTCTCTCTAGCCATATGATGTTTGATACCATAAGTAAGCCCCTCTATTAACTTCCACATCATCTCCCTCTCAATAAGGATAAAGATAGTTGCATGACGAGACAAATCAATAAATATCATCACATACTAGGTGACTGATATACCATCCTACTGGAGATGCTCAAACTGGCTGCATTGCTCATCCATTTGAGTGAGTAGAATGAACTTCTCCAAGAAACAATGTGAAAGCTGAGCCCAAGTGAGAGAAGGTGGCCCTTTTGGTCTGACCAACTCATATGTCTGACGGAATCAACCGAGTCACAATTTCCACGATGCACGCCCACACGCCCATCACCTAGTATGTGCGTCACCTCAACACCAACAACATAACACTTCTTTCAGGGATTTATACCCTCAGTACTAAGTTTAGAAGTATTACTTACCTCAAACTTTGCAAATCATAACTCCAACAAGTGCTTGCCTCGCGAATCGGCCTCTGAGCGACTCGAATCTAGCCAAAAACAACTTAATACAACCAATAGAAGCTATATAAATAGATTCCATACGATAAAGCTAAGTTCTTTAACCAAAGTCAAAAAGTCAACCCCGAGCCCACGTCTCGAAACCCGACAAAATTTACATAATCTGAACACCCATTCAATAACAAGTCCAACCATACCAAAAGCATCCAATTCTGACCATACATCGACCCTCAAACTATCAATCTTACTCTCCAATACATGGGTCAAAATTCCCAAATTCTAAATTAGATTCATGATAAATAGGTGAAATAATCAATGGGTATTCAAAATACATGGATAAAAGTGACCAAAAATCACTTACATCTTCAGTCTAGGTTTAAACCCCTCCAAAACTCGCCTCAATCAGAGCTCCCAAAGTCCAAAAATAAAGAAAATACTCTAACCCTCGCTTTTATCTATTCTGCCTGGCATTTCGCATCTGTGAAGTGAGGAGCCGCACCTGCGATTCCGCTTTTGAGGAGAAATCTTTGTTTCTGTGATGTCCACATAAGCTCCTGACCTAGCGCACCCGCGGTCCCATCTCCGCACCCGTGGGACTGCATCTGCGGTCACTCCATGAAGGCGGAGATATGCCAAATTCCCCAAACTCTCTGCCCGGCGACTCAAGGCGTCGACCACTATGTTGGCCTTCCCCAGGTGGTAAAATATAGTGATATCATAGTCCTTAAGTATCTCCAACCACCTCCGCTGACGCAAATTAAGGTCCTTCTGCGTGGACAAGTACTACAAACTCCGGTGGTCAGTGTAAATCTCACAGGGAACACCGTACAAATAATGACGCCAGATCTTCAGGGCGTGAACAATAGCTGCTAACTCGAGATCATGAACTGGATAATTCTTCTCATGCACCTTCAACTGTATAGACGTGTAGGCAATCACCCTACCGTCCTGCATCAATACCGCTCCAAGGCCAATCCTCGAGGCATCATAATAGACAGTGTAGGACCCCGAACCTGTAGGCAATACTAATACTGGGGCTGTAGTCAAAGCTGTCTTGAGCTTCTGAAAGCTCTACTCATACTCCTTGGTCCACTTGAACGGAGCACTCTTCTGGGTCAGCCTGGTCATAGGTGCTACAATGGATGAAAATCCTTCCACAAAGCGACGGTAATACCCCTCCAAACCAAGGAAACTGTGGATGTCCGTAGCTGATGATGGTCTAGGCCAACTCTGCACTGCCTCCACCTTCTCCGGATCTACCTTGATCCCATCAAAAGACACTATGTGGCCCAAGAATGCCACTGAATCAAGCCAGAATTCACACTTAGAAAATTTTGCATACAACCTCTTCTCCCTCAAAGTCTGAAGCACGGTCCTTAGGTGCTGCTCATGATCTTCCCGAGACCGGGAATATACCAGGATGTCGTCAATAAACACAATGACGAAGGAATCAAGATAGGGTCGGAATACACTGTGCATCAAATGCATAAAGGCTGATGGGGCATTGGTCAGCCCAAATGACATGACAAAAAACTCATAGTGACCATATCTGGTCCTGAAAGCAGTCTTCGGGATATCCGACTCCCGAATCTTCAACTGATGATAGCCAGAACGTAAGTCAATCTTGGAAAACACCCTGACACCCTGTAACTGATCAAATAAATCATCAATGTGAGGCAAAGGGTACCTGTTCTTCACTGTAATCTTGTTCAACTATCGATAGTCAATACACATACGCATAGAACCATCCTTCTTCTTCACAAATAAGACCGGAGCACCCCAAGGTGATACACTAGGCATGTTGAAACCCTTATCAAGCAACTCCTGCAACTGCTCCTTTAACTCCTTCAACTCACGAGGAGCCATACGGTATGGAGGAATAGATATGGGTTGAGTGCCCGGCAACAAATCAATGCCAAAATCAATATCTCTATCGGGCGGCATGCCCGGAAGATCAGCTGGAAACACATCTGGGAAGTCCCTCACTACTGGAACCGACTCAACTGTTGGGATATCAATACTGACGTCTCTCACATAGGGTAAATACGCATCACACCCCTTCTCAACCATTCGCTGAGCCTTAAGAAATGAAATGACCCAGCGGGGAGTATACTCTAAGGTACCTCTCCACTATAATCTCGGCAAACCTGGCATAGCCAGCGTCACGGTCTTAGCGTGACAATCAAGAATAGAATAATGAGGCGACAACCAGTCCATGCCCAAGATAACATCAAAATCTACCATACTGAGTAATAACAAATCGTCTCTGGTATCAAAACCACTAAGAGCAATCAAACATGACCGATATACGCGGTCCACAAGGAGAGAATCTCCCACATGAGTAGATACATAAACAGGGGAACTCAAAGAACCCCGAGATATCCCCAAATATGGAGCAAAATAAGAAGACACATATGAATACGTAGAGCCTGGGTCAAATAATACTGATGCATCCCTATGACAGACAGGGACGATACTTGTGATGACTGAATCTGAAGCAACGACCTCTGAACGGGCTGGAAGGGCGTAGTACCTGGCCTGGCCTCCCCCTCTAGGGTGACCTCGATCTCCCCGACCTCCACCTCGAGCTAGCTGAGGAGGTGGGGTAGCAGCTGGTGCTGAAAGAATGGCCGGAGGACCTGGTGGAGCACGTGGAGGCTGATAAGTCTGTGGAAGTGCACCCCTCCTGGCTCTGGGGCAATCTCTAAACAGGTGATGAGTGTCACCACACTCAAAACAACCTCTCAGAGGATGCGGCGGCTGAGACTGACTCGGACCTGGCCTGCTGGACTGGCCGGTAATAGCACCTCGAGTAGGAGTCATACTGGATACTGGCGGTGCATAATAGGGCTCCTGAGGTCTAGGAGGAGCTAGAACACCGCTGGCTACTAGAAGAGCTGAATGAACAGGGCGACTCACAAAACCCTTACCATAGCGTGCTGCTGGTGCACGAGCTCCTGAATAATGACCAGTCTCTCGAGACCTCTTGGCCTCTCTCTCCTCTCTGTCCCGGGCAAACATGCCCTCTACTCTCCTGGCAATGCTTACTGCCTGCTGATATGTGATGTCCATCTCGAACTCCCTGGGCATACTGGTCCAAATATTGGGGTGGAGTCCTTCAATGAAGCGACGAACCCTCTCTCTGACTGTAGCAACTAGAGCCGGTGCATGGCGAGCTAACTCACTTAAACGGACTGCATACTCCAACACAGTCATAGCACCCTGACACAACTGCTCAAACTCTACGCGCCAAGCATCCTTGAGGCTCTGAGGAACATACTCACGTAAGAACATCTCTGAAAACTAAGTCCAACTGAGTGAGGCTGCCTCGTCTGGACTTTTCAGCTCATAGGCACGCCACCACTGATATACTGCTCCCCTCAGCTGGAAAGTGGTGAAAGAAACCCCACTCGTCTCCACAATGCCCATAGTGCGGAGAATACGATGACACTCTTCAAGAAAACCCAGAGCATCATCTAAAGCTAGTCTGCTGAAAGTAGGTGGGTGGTACTTCTTGTACCTCTCAAGTCTGAGCTGCTCTGCCTTAGAAGCAACTACCCTGATCTCATGCTGAACCAGAGCCACTAGGGGCATAGGAATATACTCTGGGGCCTGATGAACCTGGACCCTCTGCTCAGGAGTGCGGGCTACGGGAGTCTGTGCCCCTCCCCCGGCCTGAGATGTAGCGGGAGCTATCAGAAATAGTCCAGCCTGAGCTAGAGTGCTGAACATGCTCAAGAACCGAGCTAAAGTCTCCTGGAGGGCTGGAGTAGTAATAGGGATCTCCGGTGCTGGCCCTCCAGCTGGAGCTGCTGGGGGCTCCTCTGACGCAGCTCTGGCTGCACCGCGTGGTCGTCCTCTACCCGACCCCGGCCGCTGGCGGCTCTAGCAGGGAGCTCGGGTGCCTGATCGTTGGTCCTCCCAGTATTGGTCCTCACAATCTGTGAGAAAGAATAGAATAGAATCTTAGAATTTCTGGTGTCAATAACTCGCACGACAAGGAAATCAAGAAATATGATTGTTCTTAACAGTTACATAGCCTCCCGAAGATAAGTACAGACGTCTCCGCACCGATCCACGAGACGCTAATAAACCAGCTTGTGACTCGCGACTCCTATGAACCTAGTGCTCTGATACCAACTTGTCACGACCCAGATTATCCCTCCGTAAGGTGTCGTGATGGCACCTAGTCTTTACGACTAGGTAAGCCTAATATTGCGAAAAATATAAAGAAACACAACATTTTAAAGATAAACAACATATTATAAATAGCCAAGAGTAGTACCACTCGGCATATACAAAATTGTTTCCCAAGACCCGAAATATTACTAAGTCATAAGCTGCTATAATCTATGTATCTCTATACAAAAGTCTGAAGATAATAAAGAAAGTCTCTAGGCGAGGGAGTAGAAGGGGACTCCGAAGATCTGCGGACACAAGCAGAAGTACCTTAAAGTCTCCTAGAATCAGCAACACGCACTAATCCCAAGGCTGATAGCTTTTACCTGGATCTGCACACGAAAACATGTGCAGGAAGGACATGAGTATACCACAATAGTACCCAATAAGTGCCAAGCCTAACATCGATTGAGTAGTGACTAGGTCAGGTTAAGGCCCTACTAGAGTAAATATAATAAATTAAACAGTAAAAGATATAAGTGAAATTTACGGTAACATAGTTAAAGAAATTCTAGAAAATTTAACAGTTAAGGGAGACCTCGGCTCAAAACAAGGTAAACACAGTGGGAAAATCTCTCGAGATACCGTCCTGTAGTTTCAAATGAATATGCAGTACATGGGGAATCTCCCGGAATACGTCCGTAGTCCCAAAGTAAATATGCAGTATATGGGGATCTCCCGGAATATGTCCGTAGTCCCAAAATAAATATGCAGTACAGCGGGATCTCCCTGAATACGTCCGTAGTCCCAAAGTTAATATGCAGTGCTGGGGGATCTCCCGGAATACGTCCGTAGTCCCAAAGTAAATATGCAACGCAAGATGAAATGACAGGTATGACATCGAGTTATACAGTTTATACTGGACACAGATAGGGCAAATGAGGACTTAGCTAAACATGACGCACAGAATGTCAATTAGGCAGTTAAAACACGTAAACATGCTTTTCTAGTCTAAACTACACAATTAAACATATTAGTACGACTTAATAAGAAAAATAATTTATGATTTAAGAAGGTTAAACAGAATTTTGCAATAATAGCCCATGTACGTACTCGTCACCTCATGTACACGACGCCCACGCACCAAATAATATCAAGATATCCTAAGGGGGAAGTCCCCAACACAAGATTAGGCAAGCCACTTACCTCGAACCGCTAAAATCACGTCGATAACACATTCTTGCCACGAGTATCCGACTCCAAATGGCCCGAATCTATTCAAATAAATTGAATAATGTAAATATTACTACGAGTAACTAATTTAGCTAATTAATTCGAAGCTAAAGCGTGAAATTAGGAAAAATACCCAAAAAGTCACCCCGGGCCCACGTCTCGGAATCAGGTAAAAGTCACAAAAATACGTACACCCATTCTCTCACGAGTTACTCGTACCAAAATTGTTCAAATCCGATACCAAAATCTTGATCAAAACCCCAAAATTCGGCCTAAGAACTTTTTCTCAATCTTTTACCCCAAATCCGAAATTTAACGATGAATTCAAGCATAGATTGACGGAATATAACCATAAAGGAGTTAAGAATCGTTACCCAATCGATATCTCTATAAATCCCTCGTCCAAAACCCGAGCTTCCAACGTAAGTTTTTGATAAAAATGGCATAACCTCCGTTTTTGGAACTTTAGTACTACCCAGACGCGTCCTTCTTCGCGAACGCGGCCACACCCTCGCGTTCGCGAAGTAAAATATACTTCGGCCCAAAAATCCTCCATCGTGAACGTGATGCACATGTCGCGAACGTGAATACCACTCATCTTGACCCTTCGCGAATGCGGGATCTCCATCGCGAACGCGAAGCACGAAATCTCACCTGCCTCCAGTTCTTCTTTGCGAACGCGAGGACCATGTCGCGAACGCGTAGTTTCGAGGTTCCATACCTTCACGAATGTGAGAGCGACATTGCAGATGCGAAGAGTAATTCAGATGCCCTTCCCATATACCTTACGCGAATGCGAGGACTCCCCCGCGAACTCGATGAAGGAAATGCCTGCAACAGAACACCAAAAATCTGTTGCTTCTCTAAGTCCAAAGATGACTCGTTGAGCATTCGAAACACACCCGAGGCCCCCGGGACCTCAACCAAACATACCAACCAATCCTAAAACACCATACGAACTTAGTCGAGCTCTCAAATCCCATCAAACAACGCTAAAATCACGAATCACCCTCCAATTCAAACTTAAAGAACTTGAAACTTCAAAATTCTACAACTGATGCCAAAACTTATCAAATCATATCCGATTGACCTCAAATTTTGCACACAAGTCATAATCAACATTACGGACCTATTCCAACTTCCGAAATTGGAAAACGAGCCCGATATCAAAAATTCCACTACTGGCCCAAAACTCCAAAAATTCGACTTTCGCCATTTCAAGCCTAAATGAGCTACGAACCTCCAAAACACAATTCGGACACACTCCTAACCCCAAAATCACCTAACGGAGCTAACAGAACCGACGTAATTCCATTTTGGAGTTGTCTTTACATAGTTCCGACTATGGTCCAAATCTTAAGGCTTAAGCTCTTATTTAGGGACTAAGTGTCCCAAAACACTCCGAAACTCAAAACCAATAATCCCGGCAAGTCACAATAGCTGAAAAAGATTTAGGGAAAGCAATTAATAGGGGATCGGGGCTATTACTCTCAAAACGACCGGCCGGGTCGTTACAGGTTGTGGCATAATTTAGTTGAGCCTCATTCACTATTTTACTGGCATAGTAAGTGGGACAAAAGATCTTATCCTTTCTCTGGCCTAAAACAACTCCAAGTGTTGTATCACTAGCATCACACATGACCTCAAAAGGTTGCTTCCAGTCCAGGGACACAACTACAAGGGCAGTTGATAACTTTTCCATAAAGGTCTCAAATGCTTTCAAACAATCACCTGAAAAATCAAACTTAGTATCTTTCATCAAGAGGTTAGTCAACGGGTTTTTAAATCTTTGAAATGTCTTTTATGAACCGTCTGTAAAAACATGCATGACCTAAAAGCTTCTAGTTCCTTTAACCGTTGTAGGAGAGGGTAATACTTCTATAAGATCAATTTTAAACTTATCAACTTCTATCCCTTTAGCAGTTATTTTATGTCCTAAAATAATTCTCTCAGTAACCATAAAATGACATTTTCCCAATTAAGAATCATGTTTTTTTCTTCACATCTCTTAATACTAAGGTTAAATGGTGAAGACAATCCTCAAATAGTTTACCAAAGAGTGTAAAATCATCCATAAAAATCTCCAAAAACTTCTCTATCATGCCAGAAAAAATTGCACACATGCGACGCTGAAATATAGCAGGGATGTTGCATCGACCAAATTGCATTCTCCTATAGGCATATGTTCCATGAGGACATGTGAAAGTTGTCTTGTCCTGATCTTCAGGTGCAATTGGTATTTGGTTATACCCTGAATAGCCATCAAGAAAATAGTAAAAACCATATCTTGCCATTCTTTATAATATTTGATCAATAAATGGTAAAGGAAAATGATCTTTAATAGTGGCATCATTGAGACATCTGTAATCAATACAATGTAACGACCCGACCGGTCATTTTGAGTATTGTAGCCCCATTTTGTCATGCCCCAAACCTGGGGTGGCGAGACCGGCACCTGGTGCCTCACTTAACCGAGCATACCAACTTGAGACTGAGGGACTCTGAACATACTATGTCATACTTTGGCCATAAGGCCACATTGCAAGACAATTTGTGAAACAAAATATAAAACTGAACGGAGACTAGCTCTGACTGAACATTAATATAAAGCTGGGCCGACAAGGCCGTCATAACTACTACAACTAACAAACCAAAAAAATATACATACAAGGCCTACCAGCCCAACATACTGCACTGACTGAGAGGATATGTCTACAAGCCTCTACTGATAATGTATTGTGGTCGGAACAGGGCCCTGACCTACCCACGTAATATATATATATACACACACACACACATACACAATATGTACTAAAAACCCTAGACCCGGAAACTCCAAAGGACGTGGAGCTTACCGATCAAGCTAAACTCGAATAGCACCTACTGAGGAGGTCTAGCCATATGTCTATCTGAACCTCCATGCATGAAATGCAGCATCCCCAGAAAAGGGACGTAAATACAAAATAATGTACCGCGTACGTAAGGCAATAAAATAACTAAAAGCTAAAACTGAACTGATAATATAATTACTAAAAGTAACTAGGAGTCAACGATGATCTGAAGATATACTTACCTATTGATACTGACTAAACTCTATCAATATAGTAAGTAAAATAGCTATCCGGCCTTATAAGGCTCGGTACGTGTAATTGCTCGGCCGTAGTAGGCTCGCTCATAGGCGCTCGGCCATACTAGGCTCAGTATCTCGGACATGCTGGGCTAGCTCATAGGTGCTCGACCACAGTAGGCTCGGTATATAACTTACCATCTGATCAGAGGTTGCCCAATAGGGGCCTGCCCACCGATTATAGCTCGGTGGTGGTGAAAATACTGAAATAATGTATATATATAGACCCTCT
This sequence comes from Nicotiana tomentosiformis, assembly GCF_000390325.3. NCBI lineage: Eukaryota > Viridiplantae > Streptophyta > Magnoliopsida > Solanales > Solanaceae > Nicotiana > Nicotiana tomentosiformis. The sequence continues at coordinate 87,113,859 of NC_090818.1, forward strand.
GCTCTCTTGGCTGAAAAAGGATAATACTAAACTGAATATAAAGTCCCGATAAGGGAGACTTATGAGACTAGTATAATGTACATAAGTTCAGGAATACGAACTTCTCTTTATGTCTCGTTATTAAACGTATGTAGTTACGGGATCATGCCAAATTGAAGGAAATGTGTAGCCTTAGCATACCTTATTACAATATTCCCAATAACCAAGTTGAACTCGTCTCTTCGCACCGTAATCTACAACAATGATAATAATACTATCATTAAGTTATGAAAGGTACAACTATCACACAACGAATGACAAGCTTATTTTATATTAAAACGGGCAACATCTTCCCTATAATCTTTACTTCCTCCCAATTTGAGACAACACCAACAACACAAGAGCACAACAATAAAAAAATATATACATCATTTTCCAACCTTATATCTATCACAGAATACCACAAATCAGCCTAACATACCCCTATCACTTCATACACAAAATGACAACTATAGTAGTGTCAAACAATCCGAAAATGTTATGACGAACGACCAGCCCACTATTTCGCATTTGTGTGGTGTTTCTACACACTATTTCTCCTCAAAACATCCATAAACTAGTAGCAAAATACACAATCTAATAACAACATGAAACATCCCACAAAATAGTCCACTACAAGTTGAATAACTCGAACTCACGGCTTCTGATCACCGTCCCGGGACTTCTTACAATTATAGAACGAGTCTCTATACTTTTCCAGAAGAAAAATGGATGAAAGAGAGCAGTATACTTACCATATTTGGTGAATATCTTAGCTCCTATGTTGGTCCTTCAACCCTTAGGTTTTTCTCCAACTAAAACTTGAAAAAAATAGAAAATCAATTAGGGTTTGTGTTGTATTTTTAGGAGAATATTGCAGGGGCTTATCTATGGTTTTTATGCTCTATAATGAGTGTGAAATATGAAGGAAATAAGACCTTAAAAGTTCTCTTTGGCCTACCCAAAATTTCCCCTTTTTGGACATATTTAGTCCTCTCATTTAAGCAAGTAAGTGACACACCTACTTGTCACCTATGCAGTCTGCGCAGTCTTGCCAAAACACATATATATCTCTACTACGATATTGTATTGAAAAACGGTTTAATGTGTTAGAAACTAGACTCATATATCTTAAATTTTATGGGTTGATCACCCCGTAAATCTAAGTATATTGGGTTAAAAGCTCAGTGACAATTTGACCCAAAGTTCAGTAAAACTTATGAACGTAACCTTTGATGACTTTCATCGACTTTTATTCCACAACTCGCTTGGCTTCAAAACTTAACACATGAGTATCATACGACTAAAATAACTCATACCATAACCTTCTTATCTTGTTAAGAACCCTAGTCTCACCCCAAAGGTACGTGTTATAACGTTCCCAACTTGTCATTTTTCGACGAAACTTTATTTTCTTCAATTACTTTAACTTCTAAACCTTCCAACCCTCTTTGTACTTGTTGTTCATGATCTTCTATATTTGTAACCTCCAAGGTAACATGATTAACTTACTTTATATACTTTCAAAGATTATCTCATTTTTGGTCTTACATCAGTTTGCTTACGACGTACTTTTACGTACGAAACTATGGGGTGTAACATCATTTCCTCCTTTGGAACATTCGTCCTCGAATGTTTACTCTTAGAAACTTAGGAAAACTTTGCCAGAGTCTCTTCTATACACTAGACTAAAACTAACCTGCACACAGCCAGAAACCATAATATACATGACACACATGGCTAGTATCTAGAAATTGCAACACTTGGCCTCACACGGCCATCAAACATAAATACTGCATGTCAAAAATAAGAGCTTACCTACTGACCTACTGGTCAGAATCGGGCTGTGCTAAAGTATCCCATCTTGAGCCATATCTTCAGTTTGAAATAGGTGGGGGTAGTTAGACTTCATTTCTTCCTCCGCTTCCCACATTATCTCTTCCACGTTCTTGCTTCTCCACAAAACCTTTACGGAGGCTACCTCCTTATTTCGTAGCTTGCGGATTTGTCTGTCTAGGATGGCAACTGGAACTTCCTTGTACATCATCAGTGGGCACCACTCGGGTAGGATCCCCAATGCACGTCCATAACATAGATACGTGAAACACCGGATGGACAAATCTAAATTCCGAGGGCAAATCTAACTCATAAGCTAGTCGGCCCACTCTTTGAATGATCCTATAAGGCCCAATATACTATGGGCTAAGCTTGCCTTTCTTACCAAACCTCATCACGCCCTTCATAGGAAATACCTTTAAGAATACCCAATCATCAATCCCGAACTTTAAGTCTCATCGCCGCATGTCAGAATATGACTTCTGACGACTCTGAGCTATCAACAGTCTCTTCCGAATAAGCTTTACCTTCTCTATGACCTGCTGAACCAAGTCTGGCCCACGTAACCCAGATTCTCCAACATCAAACCACCCTATAAGAGATCTGCACTTATGCCCATACAAAGCCTCGTACGGAGCCATCGAGATACTGGAGTGGTAACTGTTATTATAGGCAAATTCGATAAGAGGTAGATGTTCGTCCCAACTCCTGTTAAAATCCAACACACATGCTCGTAACATATCATCGAGCGTCTGAATTGTGCGCTCGGCTTGTCCACCAGTCTGTGGATGAAAAACTATGCTGAGATTCACTGAGTCCCTATACCTCTCTAAAATGACCTCTAGAAATGCGCTATAAACTGGGCCCCACGATCAGATATAATAGATACTGGTACTCTGTGTAGCTGCACTATCTCCTTAATATATAACTTCACATAGTCTTCGATTGTATATGTAGATTTGACTGGTAGGAAATGGGCTGATTTCATGAGCCTACTGACTACCACCCATATAGAATCAAACTTACAATGATAACGAGGTAAACCTGTGACGAAGTCCATTTTATCGCCTCCCATTTCCACGTTGGGATCTCTATAGTCTGTATTAGCCCTCCGGGCTTCTGGTGATCTACCTTCACCTACTGGTAACTAGGACATTGGCGACAAACTCAACAATGTTCTTCTTCATATCATTCCACCATTACAGATCCTTAATGTCATGATACATCTTCGTCGGCCCAAGATGAATGAGGTACCACGAATAATGTGCCTTTGACATAATCATGTCTCATAGCCCTGCTACATTTGGGACACACAGACGACCCCTGTATCTAAGAACCCCATCTTCCTTAAGCTCTAACAACAACTTTTTCTGCTGCAGAACTCGCTCTCTTAACTCGACCAACTCTGGATCCTTGTACTGCCTTTCCTTTACTTCAGCTACGAGAGATAATTTTGTAGTATTTTGGAGTACAACTCCAACATCATTAGAATCTACTAACCAAACCCCCAAACAAGCTAATTGATGAAGCTCTCTAGCTAGTTCTCTTTTCTCAGCCTCTACACGTGCTAAGCTACCCATAGATCGGCAACTTAATGCATCAGCTACAACATTAGCTTTCCCTAGATAGTATAGAATGTTAACATCGTAATCTTTTAATAACTCTAGCCATCACCTCTGTCGCAAATTCAACTCCTTTTGCTTGAAGATATATTGCAGGCTTTTATGATATGTAAATACATCCACATGAACACCATATAAATAATGCCGCCATATCTTAAGTGCATGGACAACCGCAGCTAACTCGAGGTTGCGGTTCAGATAATTCCTTTTGTGCTTCCTCAACTACCTTGAAGCATATGCAATTACCTTCTCATTTTGCTTCAGGACACATCCTAACCCGACACCTAAGGCATGACAATACACGGTATAACCTTCTGGACCCTCTGGAAGTGTTAGAACTGGCGCTGACATCAACCTGTTCTTAAGCTCTTGGAAACTCTGCTCGCAACCCTCTATCCACTAAAACTTAGCTGCTTTCTAAGTCAGCTTTGTCAATGGTGCTGAAAGGGAAGAAAAACCCTGTACGAACCTCCGATAGTAGCCTGCTAAGCCTAGAAAGCTACGAACATTTGTCGGAGTGGTAGGTCTAGGCTAAGATTTCACGGCCTCAATCTTTTGAGAGTCTACCTTTATACCTTCATCGGATACAATATGCCCCAAGAATGCTACAGACTTCAACCAGAACTCACATTTAGAAAACTTAGCATACAACTTACGATCACGGAGGGTTTGGAGTACTGCTATCAGGTGGTCCGCATGCTCCTCCTCTAAACTTGAATAAACTAGAATATCATCAATAAATACTATCATAAACAGATATAAAAATGGATGGAATACGCTATTCATCAAGTCCATAAATACGACAGGTGCATTTGTCAACCCGAAGGACATGACAAGGAACTTGAAGTGGCCGTATCGGGTCCTGAAGGCTGTCTTCAGAATATCTTTCTCCCGAACTTTGACCTGGTGGTACCCCGACCTCAAATCTAACTTTGAAAAGCATCTAGCCCCCTGGAATTGATCAAACAAGTCATCAATCCTTGGAGTGGATACTTATTCTTAATAGTTTCCTTGTTCAGCTGCCTATAATTGATATACATCCTCAACGAGCCATCTTTTTTCCACACAAATAGTACCGGTGCACCCAAAGGCGAGGTTCTGGGTCTGATGAAACCTTTATCCAGCAAATCTTTTAATTTCTCCTTCAACTCCTTCAATTTGGCAGGTGCCATTCTATACAGAGGAATGGATATTGGTTGAGTTCCCGGAAGCAAATCGATGCTAAAATCAATCTCTTGCTCTGGAGGAATACGTGGAAGCTCATCTGGAAACACATCCATGTACTCTCTAACTACTGGAATAGACTGAAGTGTAGGTATCTCAGCATCTGCATCTCTAACTCGCACAATATGATAAATGCACCCTTTTGCGATCATTTTCCTCCCCTTCAAATAGGAAATAAACCTACCTCTGGGTGTCGCTGTATTACCTACCCATTCAAGGACTGGCTCACCCACAAAATGAAATTTGGCTGCCTTTGCTCGGCAATCAACTGTGGCAAAGCAAGCTGCCAACCAGTCCATGCCCATGATAATATCGAAATCCATCATCTTTAGCTCAATTAGGTCGGCTGAGGTCTGGCGACTACAAACTGTTACTGTACAACCTCGGTAAACCCGTCTAGCAATAATCTGTTCTCCAACCAGTGTAGATACCGCAAAAGGATTACTTAGTATTTCTGGGGCCAACCTTGCTATAAACCCATGGATACTGTTCCGCATAGTAGCAACTATAGATGGAGCATATCTGGTCAGTGAGTCAAAACAGAGATTATACTTTCGAACGCTCATATTGCCCTGCTTGAGGGATAGAAACTGATCAACTCGAGCTTGCCAGATCTCCCACGGTAAGTACTGGTAAAGGAAGGCATCTGAAAAATTCTCCCAAATAGCTGGAGGTGCATCACGTCCCCCAGAACTCTCCCATCCCTCATACCAAAGGACGACTATATCTCAAAGTCAAAACGTTGCCAGCTTAACTTCCTCTTTCTTCATGGCATGCATAACCCGAAAGATCATGTGAAGCTGATCTATGAAATCCTTTGGGTTCTCCCTCTAATATGTCCCCATGAACTTTGGGGAACTCAAGGCAATAAACTATCGGACCCTTGAACTCCTATGCCCCTCAAAAGATCCTGCACTAGCTGGTGCCCGTACTCAACAAATGTGTCAACAAATGCACCATACTCCTCAAGTCCTGATCTGATGGAAGTGAAGGGGGAACTGGATGTGCGGCATCCCTAGGAATCTCCTCAAATGATGGAGGAGCCGATAATGGCTGAGAAGGGGGTCTCGTCCTAGGCCTCAGACTAGGCCCCGTCTACTGGGTGTACCCTGCTAGTCCCCTCACCCACCGTCATTTCTCTCCTCTAACTAGCCGTAATCTTCCTAGTCATCGACATCTCTATATACAAACACCAATACCTAAGTTTAACTCCAATTTCCTATAACTCAGTTTTACAACACGATTTAGATTTGAAAGAAGGGTAACCAACTCCTAAATGCCCTGTAGTTCCCTTGTTACATAATGTGGTGCACAACACATCTATAAACAAGACTGTACTAGACACGGCTTGTAGACTCCCTAGGGCAAAATTGCTCTGATACCCAATTTGTCACGCCCCAAACCCGGGGAAGCGAGATTGGCACCTGGTGCCTCACTTAACCGAGCGTACCAACTTGAGATTGAGACACTCTGAACATACAATGTCATACTTTGACCATAGGGCCACATTGCAAGATAATTTGTGAAACAAAATATAAAACTGAACGGAGACTAGCTCTGACTTAACATCAATATAAAGCTGGGCCGACAAGGCCGTCATAACTAATACAGCTAACAAACCAAAAAAATATATATACAAGGCCTACCAGTCCAACATACTGCACTGACTGAGATGATATGTCTACAAGCCTCTACTGATGATGTACTGTGGTCGGAACAGGGCCCCGATCTATCCATATAATATATATATATATATATATATATATATATATATATACAGACACACAATATGTACTCAAAACCCTAGACCCGGAAACTCCGAAGGACGTGGAGCTTACCGATCAAGCTGAACTCGGATAGCACCTACTGAGGAGGTCTACCCGTCTGTCTATCTAAACCTGCATGCATGAAATGCAGCATCCCCAGAAAAGGGATGTCAGTACGTAATAATGTATCGAGTATGTAAGGCAATAGAATAATTAAAAGCTGACACTGAACTGAAAATATAATAACTGAAAGTAACTGTGAGTCAAAGATGATCTGAAGATATACTTATCTATTGATACTGACTAAAGTCTATCAATATAGTAAGTAAAATAGCTGTCCGGCCTTATAAGGCTCGGTACGTGTAATTGCTCGGCCGTAGTAGGCGCTCATAGGCGCTCGGCCATACTAGGCTCAGTATCTCGGACATGTTGGGCTCGCTCATAGGCGCTCGACCATAGTAGGCTTAGTATATAACTTACCATCTTATCAGAGGTTGCCCAGTAGGGGGCCTGCCCACCGATTATAGTTCGGTGGTGGTGAAAATACTATAATACTGTATATATAGACTCTCTGCTCTCTTGGCTGAAAGAAGACAATACTAAACTGAATATAAAGTCCCGATAAAGGGAGAATACTGTAACTTATGAGACTAGGATAATGTACATAAGTTCAGGAATACGAACTTCTCTTTATGTCTCGTTATCAAATGCATGTAGTTACGGGATCATGACAAAATGAAGGAAAGGTTTAGCCTTAACATACCTTATCACAATATTCCCAATAACCACGTTGAACTCGTCTCTTCTCACCTTAATCTACAATAAAGATAATAATACTATCATTAATTTATGAAAGGTACAACTATCGCACAACGAACGTCAAGCTTATTTTATATTAAAACGGGCAGCATCTCCCATATAATCTTTACTTCCTCCCAATTCAAGACAACACCAACAATACAAGAACACAACAATATCAACATATATACATCATTTTCCAACCTTATATCTATCACAGAATACCACAAAATAGCCCAACATAACCCCATCACTTCATACACAAAATGACAACCATAGTAGTGTCAAACAATCCGAAAATGTTACGGCGAACGACCAGCCCACCATTTCGCATTTGTGTGGTGTTTCTCCACACTCTTTCTCCTCCAAAAATCCATAAAATAGTAACAAAATACACAATCCAATAACAACATGAAACATCCCACAAAATAGTCCACTATATTACATTTGGTGAATATCTCAACTCCTATCTTGGTCCTTCAACCCTTAGGTTTTCCTCCAACTAGAACTTTAAAAGAAATAAAATCAATTAGTGTTGAATGTTTGGTAGAATTTTACATGGGCTTGTCTCTGATTTTTATGCTCTATAATGAGTGTGAAATATGAAGGAAATAATCCCTTAAAAGGGCTCTTTTGAAGACAATAAAAAGCCCTTTTTTGGACATATTTAGTCCTTTCATTTAAGCAAGTAGGTGACACACCTACTTGTCACCTATGCAGTCTACGCAGTCTCGCCAAAACACATATATCTCTCTACTCCGATAGATTATTGACAAATGGTTTAATGATCTAGAAACTAGACTAATAGATATTCCATTTGATGGGTGAATCATGTCGTAACTCTAAGTATATTGGGAAAAAAGCTCACTGACATTTGACCCAAATTTTAGTAGCTTATGAACGTAACTTGTGATTACTTTCATCGACTTTTGTTCCACAACTTGCTTGACTTAAAAACTTAACACATGAATATTATACGACTAAAATAACTCATAACATAACCCTCTTATCATGTTAAGAACCCTAGTCTCACCCTAAAGGTACGGGTTATAACATTCCCAACTTCTCAACTTTCGACGAAACGTTATTTTCTTCAATTCCTTTAGCTTCTGAACCTTCCAACCCTCTTTGTAATTGTTGTTCATGATCTTACATATTTTTAACCTCTAAAGTAACATGATTAACTTACTTTATATACTTTCAAAGATGATCTCATTTTTGGTCTTACATCAGTTTGCTTACGAAGTACTTTTATGTACAAAAATATGGGGTGTAATACGTTTCTCCATTTATTGAATATTCTATGTTTATTTAATGTTATGTGACTTTCCAGGGTAGTTGGTTTGGTACCGGGGATGTTTTGGAAAGAATTGGAATACTTAGTCCCAAAGTTGGAAATTTGAGTTGAAAGAGTTGAACAGATGTTAACTCATGAGTAAACGACTCTAAAATGGATTTTTTATGGTTCCGATAGCTTCGTATGGTGATTTTAGACTTAGGAATATGTCCGGATATTGATTTGGAGGTCCGTAGATCGGTTTAGCTTGAATTGGCGAAAGATGGAAAGTTAAAGGTTTGGAAAGTTGAGATGTTTGACTGAGAGTTGACATTATTGATACCGGGCTCAGAGTTTGGTTTTGGGAGTTGGAATAGGTTCGCTGTATCATTTATGACTTGTGTGCAAAATTTTAGATCAATCGAAGTTGGTTTGGTGTGTTTCAGCATTAGTTTTAGAAGTTGGAAGTTCAATAGTTCATTAGGCTAGAATATGGGTGCTATTCGTGTTTTTGATGTTGTTTGATATGATTTGAGTCTTCGACTAAGTTCGTATGATGTTTTAGGATGTGTTGGTATATTTGGATGGGGTCCCAGGGGCCTCGGGTGTGATTCGGATTCAAATCGGATTGAGTTTGGACTTGGGGATTTTCTGTTATGTATCAGTTCTAGTGCAACCGCACCTGTGAGCTTTTGGCCGCAGGTGCGGTGCCGCAGATGCGACTGCTCATGCGCAGATGCGGAGGACGGCTTGAGATTGTTGGACCGCATATGCGGGCATTGGGCCACAGAAATAGTGAGGCGGAGTTTAAGTGAGTTCCGCAGATGTAGAGAATAGACCGGAAAAGCGGTTTCGTAGAAGAGAATGGGTGATCGCAGATGCGAAAAGGTTGGGAGTGCTATATTTCGATGGGGTTTCGAGTTTTCTTCTTTTTTGGACTTTACAAGCTCGGCTAGTGGCGGTTTTTGAGAGGGATTTCACTCTAATTCAATAGGTAAGCAACATTCGATCACTTTTGTCCAATGATATTGAATACCCATTGGTTTTCCCACCTAGATTATGTATTTTTGAGGTGAAATTTTTGGGATTTTGGACAAGGGATTGGAGAATACGATTTGGGAATTTGAGGGTTGATTTGTGATCGGAATTGGATAATTTTGGTATGGGGTGACTCGTTACTGAATGAGTGTTTGGGTTATTTAAATTTTGCTGGGTTTCGGGGCGTGGGCCAGGGTTGACATTATTGGTGGACTTTTGGAATTTGGTTAAAGAACTTAGGTTTATCGTATGCAATCGATTCCTATAGCTTGTATTGATTATATTAAGTTGTTTGTGACTAGATTTGAGTCGTTCAGAGGTCGATTCACGAGGCAAGGGTTTGTTGGAGCATTGAGTTGCGCACTTTGAGGTAAGGAACACTTCTAAACTTGAAAGTGGGGGTATAAATTGGTGGAAAATGTGTTATATAGTTTGTGTTGGAGTGACGCACATGCTAGGTGACAGGCGTGTGGGCATGCACCATGGTATTCATGATTCTGTTGATTCTTTTGGACTGTGTTGTTAGCAAGTCTTGTTCTATCAGTGAAATCCTTACTTGTTAGAAAAATTGAACTGTAATTCATGTTAGAAAACATGTTTAGGCTATGTGTTTATTCTGTTGAGGCATAGTGAGGTTCTTTATGTTGTTTTGAGTTATCTGCTTAAATTGCAATTAGGTGCTTAGTCATGATCTATCATTTGCATATCATATCTCAGTTTCTATTATCATTCCCTGTTACATCACATATTATTATTGTTTGGGTTGAGTAGTACAAGGTTGTGAGCCTTGAGACTTGAGAGATTGGTGACTGAGGTTGGCATGAGAGCCATGTTGTGATTATTATTATGCATCAGGCTGCATGCCGTAACAGGTCTTATTGGCTTATTTAATATCGTAGATTGGGCTGCACACTACAGCAGGCCTTATAGGCTTTATATTAGCGCTTGGGCAGGAACCGCCCTTCCGGAGTTTGACATACCAGCAATGACCGCATGGTCAATGATTTATATACACGTGCTTTGTTGAGGGGCATAGATGCTAGGAACCCGTACAATGTTGAGTGATTATGTGTTATGAGTGGGAGTTTGAGATAGACAGATTGAGTACTCTGAGAGTGAGAGTACCTGGGATTTATCATTGTGATACATTACATTTGTCATGTAGGCATAGATATGCAATATTCCTCATGCTAGCTGTACTTGGCATATTTTATCAGTGTTGGGCTTTAATTGTTGAGCTTGAAAGCATGCCTAAATTTCTGTACTTTGGACGAACTGAATATGCAAGTTTCTCTGAGTTATTACTGTCATTCTCTTTGTTATATATGTATTGTCGTTATTTTGGTTCTGACTGTATCCTTTTGAGCTGGTCATTGCTTTCAGCCGATGGTTATTCCGGTTACTTATTGAGTACATTGGGTTGGTTGTACTTATACTACACTCTGCACTTCGTGTACAGATCCAGGAACATCTGGACACAATGATTGCTAGGTTTGGTGCTAGTACCTGCTCGGAGACTTCGAGGTAGCTTCTATGATACCCGCAGACCTTGACTCTCCTTCCTTTCATTTTATTCAGTACTGTTCTATTTTTCTCAGATAGTTGTACTAGAGTCTCAGACTATGTTGACACTTAGTAGCTCATGTACTCTGTGATACCAAGATTTTTGGGATGGTTGTAGTTGAGTAATAATTGTTTTTATAAGTTATCTATGAGATTTTTCCGCTGTTGAGTTTATTGAATTATGTTTTAAATTCAAATGCGTAGTTGATATATGATTGTCGGCTTGCCTAGTAATGTGTTAGGTTCAATCACGACAGGTTGGGATTTTGGGTCATGACAAGTTGGTATCAGAGCCTTAGGTTACTTTGGTCTCACGAGTCATGAGAAGGTTTAGTAGAGTCTTGCGGATTGGTATGACAACATCTTTACTTATCTTCGAGAGGCTACTAAACCATTAGGAAACTTCTCTTTCTTGTATTCTTGTCATGCGGATTTGTTCATTCCGTAAAATGAACTTCTATTATTTTATTCCCTCACAGATGGTAAGGACCCGTGCGACTGGACCAGGAGGACAGCCACCAGTACCACTAGCTAGGGTCGCGAGAGGATGGGGGCATGGTAGAGGCTGAGGTGCGGCTCGTACTACAGCTATAGCAGCACCTGTGGAGCCATCAGTTACTCTAGTTGAGGAGCTGATACCAGATGTTCTTGAGCTGGTGGGACCAGCTCAGGCACCAGCTGTGCTCATTATGATTTCAGGCCTCAAGAGGCTTTGGCTCAGATATTGACTGTATGCATGAGCCTTGCTCAGCCAGTTTCGGTTCTATTTGCACCAACTACTTCTTAGGCCGGGGGAGGTGCTCAGACTCCTGCCCGTACACCAGAGTAGGTAGCTCAAGGACTCTAGACACTGAGGTTACTACCAGCCCAACTGGTTGCAGCTGCTCGAGCGCCCGTTGGTCCACCTATGAGCGACGAGGAGAATAAGAGGCTAGAGCAGTTTAGGAGGCTCAGGCCTCCAGAGTTCTGTGGGGCAGAGTCATAGGATGCTCAGGATTTCATAGACAGGTGCCAGCGGATCCTTCGCATGACGGGTATTTTGGAGACCAGTGGAGTTTCATTTACTACTTTTCAGTTGTCGGGGGCACCCTTCAGATGGTGGGAGGCATATGAGTTGAGCAGGCCAGACGATGAGACAACACTTATGTGGCATGAGTTCTCAGTTCTCTTCTTAGAGAAGTTTGTTTCACAGACTCACATGGAGGAGTTGCGTAGGCGGTTTGAGCAACTACCATAAGAGGCTATGTCAGTGACTCAGTATGAGATGAGATTTTCATAGTTGGCTCGTCATGCGGTATGGTTGGTTCCCACTGAGAATAAGAGGATTAGGAGGTTCATTGATGGCCTCAACTATGGAATACGTTTCATAATGACTCAAGAGATTGCGTCAGGGGCGATGTTTGATGAGGTGGTTGATATTGCTAGACACCTAGAGCAGATTCGCAGTCAGGAGCATGAGGAGAGGGAGGCTAAGTGGCCTCATGGTCCGGGTGGTTTTAGTAGTGCCTCATCTGGAGGGCAGTCCCACCACAGTAGGGATCATCCTTATAGGCCCGGTCAGATGGCTCATCCGGTTCATCAGCCATGGTTTATATAGTGCTCGTCCGGGTTAGTCATCCTTTAGTGTCCTCCCAATTTAGAGTTTATCACATGCTCCATCAGTTTAGGGTTCATCCGTACCAGTTCCTTCTAGTGGTTATTAGGGTTCTCGAGGTCCGATTCAGTCCCTACTGCCATTGACGGATGGGAGTTGCTTCGAGTATGGAGAGTTGGGGCATGTGAGGAGGTATTGTCCTCATATTATGGGAGGTCCAGTTCAGTAGAGGGGTCAGGCTATTACTTCTACACTAGTTAGTTAACCACCCACTCAGCCAGCTTGGGGTGGGTCTCAGGCAGCTAGAGCTAGCCCTAGAGAGGGAGATCGACCAGGTGGTGGTTGATTTTGATGTGATTCTAGGCATGGATTAGTTGTCCCTATGTCATGCTATTCTAATTGTCATGCTAAGACCATGATGTTGGCGATGCCGAGATTGCCTAGGATAGAGTGGAGAGGTTCTCTAGACTATGTTTCCATTAGAGTGATTTCATATTTGAAGGCCCAACGGATGGTTGGGAAGGGTTGTCTGGCGTATCTGGCCTTTGTGAGGGAAGTTGGTGCTGACACTCCTACTATTGAGTCCGTTCCAGTAGTGAGAGACCTTTCGGATGTGTTTCCTGCAGGCCTGTCGGGCATGCCACCCGACAAGCACATTGATTTTGGTATTGACTTGGTGCTTGTCACTCAGCCCATTACTATTCCTCTGGTTCTGTTTGTGAAGAAGAATGATGGTACTATGCGAATGTGTATTAATTATGGGCAGTTGAAAAAAGTTACAACTAAGAACAAGGACCCACCGCCGCGTATTGATGACTTATTTGACCAACTTCAGGGTACCAGAGTGTTCTCTATGATTGATTTGAGGTCTGGGTATCACAAGTTAAAGATTCAAGATTCTGATATTCTAAAGACGACAATTAGGACCCGCTATGGTCACTACAAGTTCCTTGTGATGTCTTTTAGGCAGACCAATGCCCCAACATCATTTATGCATATGATGAACAGTATATTCAAGCCATATCATGATTCCTTTATCATAGTATTCATTGATGATATACTGTTGTACTCACATAGTCAGGAGGAGCATGCGCAACATCTGAGGATTATACTACAGACGTTGAGGGAGAAGAAACTTTATGCTAAATTCTCCAAGTATGAGTTCTAGCTTGATTATGTGGTGTTCTTGTGGTACATGGTGTCCAGTGAGGGTATTAAGGTAGATCTGAAGAAGATTGAGGTAGTTTAGAGTTGGCCCAAACCGTCTTCAGCTACCGAGATTCAGAGTTTTCTTGGCTTGGCTGGATATTATCGCCGATTTATAGAGGGTTTCTCGTCCATTGCTACACCTTTGACAAGATTGACCCAGAAGGCTTCTCCGTTCAGGTGGTCAGATGAGTGTGAGGAGAGCTTTCAGAATCTCAAGACTTCCTTAACCACAACTCCAGTTTTAGTTTTGCCTTCAACATCGGGTTCATATACGGTGTATTGTAATGCTTCTCGAATAGATATTAGGTGTGTCTTTATGTAGGTAGGTAGGGTGATTTCTTATGCTTCATGCCAGTTGAAGCCCCATGATAAGAACTACCTCGTTCATGATTTAGAGTTAGCAGCCATTGTTCATGCATCAAAGATTTGGAGGCATTATCTTTTCGGTGTGTCTTGTGAGGTATTTACGGATCATCAGAGTCTACAACACTTGTACAAGCAAAAGGATCTAAATTTGACGTAGCGAAGATGGTTAGAGCTGTTAAAAGACTATGATATTACCATTTTATATCATCCAGGGAAGGCCAATGTGGTGGCCGATGCCTTGCGTAGAAAGGCGGTGAGTATGTGTAGCCTTGCATATATTCCTATTGGTAAGATACCACTTGCATCAGATGTTCAGTACCTTGGCCAATTAGTTCGTGAGATTAGATATTTCGGAACCTAGACGAGTACTAGCTTGCGTGGTTTCTCGGTAATCTTTATATGAGCGTATCAGAGAGTGCCAGTATGATGACCCTCATTTGCTTGTCCCTAAGGACACGATACAACATGGTAATTCCAAGGAGGTTTCTATTGGAGATGATGGGTTATTGCGGATGCAGTGTCGTATTTGTGTGCCCAATGTGGATGGGTTACGTGAGTTGATTTTTGAGAAGGCCCACAGTTCAAGGTATTCCGTTCATCTGGGTGCCGCGAATATGTATCAGGACTTGAGGCAACACTATTGGTGGAGAATAATGAATAAAGATATAGTGGAGTATATGGCTCGATTCTTGAACTGTCAGCAGGTGAAGTACGAGCATCAGAGGTTGGTGTCCATTATTTCTGATCGGGGAACACAGTTCACATCGCAGTTCTGGAGAGTAGTGCAGCGAGAGTTGGGCATACTGGTTGAGTTGAGTAAAACATTCCACCCCCAGGCAAATGGGTAGTTCGAGCGCACCATTCAGATATTGGAGGATATGCTACGCGCTTGTGTTATAGATTTTGGGGGTTCTTGGGATCAATTTCTACCGCTTGTAGAGTTTGCCTACAACAAAAACTACTAATCGAGTATTCAGATGGCTCCTTATGAGGCCTTATGTGAGAGGCAGTGTGGATCTTCAATTGGGTGGTTTGAGCAGGGGGAGGATAGGTTGTTGGTCACGGATTTGGTTCAGGATGCCTTGGAAAAGGTCAAATTGATTTAGGATCGGCTTCATACGACACATTCTAGAAAGAAGAGTTACACTAATCAGAAGGTTCGTGATGTTAAATATATGGTGGGAGATAAAATTTCAGAGTATCTCCCATGAAGAGTGTGATGAGGTCCATGAGGAAGGGCAAGTTGAGCCCTCGGTATACTGGCTGTTTTGAAGTGCTTGAGAGGATTTGAGAGGTGGCCTACAAGCTTGCATTTCCTCCTAGACTATCGAGTGTTCACCCAGTGTTTCATGTTTCCATGCTCCGGAAGTATTATTATGATGGTCCGTAGCGCAGTAGACCGCGCTATATCCCACGTGAAGCCTGGTCTGTAGTGCGTTAGACTGTGTTGTATCCCTCACGAAGCCTGGTCTGTAGCCCGGTCCGGATTTCGGAGGGTCCATTCTTCTATCTTTATAACCCGACCCTATCTCTATAAATAGACGTAAGGGTCCATTTTTAAGGGGAATATCTGATAGTTTTAGAGAGAGGAAGTGCCCTAGAGTGAGAGTAGAAATCCTTAAGCTAATTGTTCATCAAAATCTTGCTCAAGCCTTGAAATTCAACAAGAAAGCTCACAAGGTCTTCATCTAAGAGGTAAGGTTCCATACCCTAGTATTCAATTTCGAATTTGGGTAGAAGATGGTTGATTAGGAGTATTATTCTTGGGTGTGAGAGTATTATTTATACATGCATGTACCAATAAGTTTTGTGGAAAGATTGTTGAGCTCAAATGGGTAAAGATTGGGTTGTGGAGTAAAGAAAATCTTGTGGAAGAACCTTGTAATCAAATTTGCACATCTAGTGTTTGATAAAATGCTCAAACTAGCTGAAACCATGAATATCTTCCTAATTTGTGTTCAATTTTGTTATGTCTCAAAATAGATTGAAGTTGCTAGGATTTCGGGAACATTGTAGTAATTTAAGGAAAGCTCAAAGCGAGGTATGCTGGCTAAACTACACTCTTAGAATTGAATTCCATGATGTTCTCGTAAGTTTCAAGTATGATTGGGTCAAGTTCCTAATTCTTATGTTCCGAGTTGTTCCTAATAAATTTGATTATCCCAAATGAACAAAGTGTTGAAAGTCACGTGTTCAAATCATTTTCCGAATGTTCCTATCACATTATGTTGTCCTTCGGGAATGTGTTCAAGAATGATATGTGTATTTAAATATTATGGCTTTGAATCGTGTTTCAAATAAAAGTTATGATGCCAAATTGTGTGAGAAAAACTCGATATGCTTAAGACTCTTAATTGCTCATATGTGTACTTAAAGTCTTGATTTGAAATGCCTTGTTGTTCATAATCTATAAAGATGCTTGAAAGTGAAAGAAGTCGGTTGAAGATATAAAGTGTGGCCACTGTGCCAAGAATGAAAGTTATACTTGTGGCTAGTAGTGCCAATGAAAAGAGATGATGTGAGAAAGGTTATGAAATGAGCCTTGATTCAACTGTTCCAAAATTACTTCAAAAATATATTTAACTAAGAGCTTATATACTCAAGTCATGCCCCAATGTGGCTGTTTTAACTAATGCTATGCTTTGTAAGTATTTCCAATGTGCTTTGAGTTCTTACATATACATGAGTTGAAATTGTGTATTGCCTTTTCTGGAAAAAGTATTTCAAGAATAAATGGTGTTTTAATCATCTATGATTTTAACTCGTGCTTCGATTGCCAATCATTTTACTCCATTTATCGGAAAGAAATTCATTGTGTTTAAAGTCTTAATTACTAATGAACTTAAAGTTGTAATTTTTGGAATATTCTATATGTTGATGTTTATGTCGATGATCCTTGAAAGTAAAGAAATGAAAGTGTGGAATATAAAATACGGCTACTGTGCCTTGGGATGAGGAATCATAAGTATGGCCAAGAGAGCTAGTGGAATTATAATGATGTTGTGAATGGTTGAAGGTACTAACGAGGCTATATATAGTGTGAAAGGTAATGAGGTGAATATAAAATATATTTGTGCTTTTGTTTCCCTTGTGTGCAAACCAAATCTTTTTTGAGAGTATCAATAGCAAACCGAGGAAAGGTGGGTCATAAGGCCCATACCCGAAACTACACGTGCCGGTGTAGGGGTGGATTATGATTATTCCCCTTGTTTGGGATGAGATTGAAATATTTATGTGATTGTGGTTATTACCCTTAATTAGGATGAGGTTGATATTAGCTGTGAATTGGAAAGTCAGCCTACACGGCATATGTGGGAAGGCGGCCTAGCCGATCGGGTGGAGATCGGATGCCATGTTGCGCATATGGTGGTACTACTCTTGGTAAGACATTTCTTTCGCACCACATTGTTCGTGGGGAGATGGCCTAGCCGATCGAGCGTGATCGGACTCTGTGCTAAAAACATGGTGGTATTTCGGTGCTAGTGATCTCCTAACCAAAAATATATAATATTTTTTGTATGTTGAAAATTGTTATGTTATAACTTGGCATTTGGATATCATTAATTGTTACCTATTGCTCCATGGTATTGCCCCTTCTGTTATTGGCCTTCTATTTCGAAAGAGAATAGCTAACTTTACATACTAGTACTATTCCATATGTACTAACATCCCTTTGCCGGGGGCGCTACATCTTCGATGGATGCAGGTGGTTTATCAGCGGGTAGCTTTGGTCCTCGTTTGCAGTTACTCCTATTTCAGCAGGTTTTGGTGAGCCCTACTCTATTCCGAGCGTGATGTCATTTGATGTTGTACATTGTGTTTTGAGGTATAGCCGGGGTCTTGTTGCCGGCACTTCCATACTACTCTTCTGTTATACTTAGAGGCTCCGTAGATAGGTTGTGGGTGGTGTTTGATGTTGTGAATTGAACAGAAGTATTGGTATTTTGGCAAACATGTTTGTTTTCATTATATTTATAAACTCGCAATATTTTGGAAATCATAAATGAATATCTTTTGAGTGATGGAAAAATAATGTGGTGACTCTTCTCATGTTTATCACTTGTATTGATTCTTATATTGTTAATGGGCAAGGTTAGGTAGAAGGCATCTAGTAGGCTTGATCTGCCAGGGTATCTCGGTTGAGCGACGGTCGCACTCCTCGGGGTCTGGGCGTGACAAGTCCCACCACAACAAGGGTCATCCTTATAGGCCCGGTCAGATGGCTCATCTGGTTAATCAGGGTACATCAGCTAGCCATGATTCATATAGTGCTCATCCGGGTCAGTAATCCTTCAGTGCCCTCCCAGCTGAGAATTCCTCCGATGCTCCATCAGTTCAGGGTTCATCCGTACCAGGTCCTTCTTGTGGTTATTCTTGTTCTCGGGGTCCGATTCAGCCCCCGCTACCATTGATAGATGAGAGTTGCTTCCAGTATGCAGAGTTGGGGAATGTGAGGATGTATTGTCCTCATCTTATGGGAGATCCAGTTCAGTATAGGGGTCAGGCTATGACTTCTGCACCAGTTAGATCACCACCCGCTCAGCCAGCTTGGGGTGGGGCTCAATGTTATACCCCATATTTTCGTACGTAAAAGTAAATTATAAGTCAATTGATGTAAGCTTAGAATTGAGATCATATTTTAAAGTACATAAAGCTAGTTAATAATGTTACTTTGGAGGTTACAAATATTAAAGATCATGGATAACAATTACCAAGAGGGTTTGAAGGCTTAGAAGCTAAACGAATTGAAGAAAATAAGTTTCGTAGAAAGTCGACAAGTTGGGAATATTATAACATGTACTCTTGGGATAAGAATAGGGTTCTTAATGTGATAAGAAGGTTATGTTATGAGTTATTTTAGTCTTATGATAGTCGTGTGTTACGTTTTGAAGTCAAGCGAGTTGTGGAACAAAAGTTGGCAAAGGTCATCGCAAGTTACATTCATAATGTGCTGAACATTAGGTCAAATGTAGCTGTGATTTTATCCACATATACTTGGACTTAAGGGATGAACCACATATAAAATTGAATATCTACGAGTCTTGTTTCTAATGCATTAAACTGTTTGTCTGTACGACATCGGAGTAGAGAGATATTCGCATTTTTGCGAGACCGCACAAGCAGCTCCCAATGGGACCCACTTAGTCGGTGGTTGACCTACGTCACTTTATAAACGATTTGGTCGCCTATTTTTTGCTCATTTTCGTCTCAAATTTGTCTCCAAACTTCTCCTAACCCTCCTAAACAAATACCATAAGGGTTTGAAGTGATTCCAAAGTGATTACACCATATTTCAACATCAAAAGTTAGCTCTAGTGAAAAACAACACCTCTTGGAGGTTGTGTTTTCATTGAGGATAGTTGTGGGCTGTGTTTGGCTGAAATTTAAAGTGGTTGCTGCTGGTTTAGGTATGTAATACTCTACTACATGTTCTTTAAGTTGTTTGTATGTTGGTTGCATTATTTGAGCAAGATACTACAAGAGAAGACTTGAAATAGTTTGAGATGTTATTGTTCTTAATGGACTGTTTTGGGAAGGCTGTTTTCATGAACTTTAAATGGTTGGAAACCTTGGAAAATGACTTGTTTATGCTTTTATTTTCATGAATATATTGTCTACATATCGAAACCGCTATTGGTATTGTGAATAAGAAGATAAAGGATAATATAACAATGAAAAGTTGTACTTGTTGAGTTGTTTGAGTGTGGATTAGGTGATTAATAGGAGGTTGGAAGTCCTTCGATTTTACTTGTTATCATGCTGGACATGTTTTTAAGTTAACTAATGTTTGTTAATGGTGTTGAAGGGTGCTAAAGGGATTCAATCCGAGCTTGCTGCTCGTCGTGATATGTTGATGATTTGTTAATGAAATATTTTGTACCCTATTGTTGATGTTGTTCTTATTGTATTGCTCTGGTTGTTGTTGTTGGTATTTGGTATTGGAGGAGGCCCTTGTTACATGGGAGATGCTGCCCAAATTTACATAAACGAGCTACTAGTTTAAGTTGCGGACTTAGCCTTTACTCAACACTGATTTTGAATCTCCTTCCGCTATGGTAGATTGAGTTGAGTTGTTTGAAGAGTTGCTTGGAAGGTATTAAGGACTCAATAGGGTTAAGGTATGTTAAGGCTATCCCTTCTTTCCTTTTGGCATGATCCATATGATACAACGAAACGGGCAAACACACGACTTTCACAAGTGATTATATTCTTAGAAGTACTAGGGATGCCTATGTTCTTGATTCCTCATGTGTCCTATTATTATATCGTCTATTCATGGGTCTCAGAAAATACGTAAGTTGATAATGTTTATTCTATGATATTAACCGAATGCATATTGATCTTATGACATCCCAAAAGATCTTATTGACTTATT
The DNA here is from genome assembly GCF_000390325.3 of Nicotiana tomentosiformis. Lineage (NCBI taxonomy): Eukaryota > Viridiplantae > Streptophyta > Magnoliopsida > Solanales > Solanaceae > Nicotiana > Nicotiana tomentosiformis. Next base: position 87,134,545 of record NC_090818.1, read on the forward strand.
TCTTATGCATTGTATTCATTTATACATGTACATTGACCCATGACCAGATGACGTTATATATGCGTATATTATACGTATATGGAGTATGGGGAAAGGTTATGGTATTTTATAAACACCACCACCTGATCAGCTAGTATACGTTGATGATTTCGCCCACAGAGGCCGAGATGATATGATGGGATGCCCTCAGAGGCTTGATGATGTTATGTACGCATATACCTACACATGATATGACATTTATACACATATGCATGACATTATAAATGTTTCATGATTCACAGAGCAATTCAGACTTATAGGTTGAGTTCTTTACTCCATATTTCATTCATGTCTTTTATATACTGCTTTTTATGCCTTACATACTCTGTACTTTATTTATACTGATGTCCCTTTTGCCTGGGGACGCTGTATTTCATGCCCGCGGGTCTCGATAGATAGGTTGACAGTCCTCCTAGTAGGCAATCAGCTCATCGGAAGGTGTTGGTGCACTCCACTTGCTCCGGAGTTGCCTATTTGGTCAGTATGCTTTGGACATGTATAGATTGGTATGACGAGGCCCTACCCCAGCCTTTGTGATGTTTATGTACTCTTAGAGGCTTGTAGACATATGTTATGTATATGGATGATTGTATGGCCTTGTCAGCTTATGTTTTGAGTGTACAAATGATTATTTTGGTCTTATAGGCCCGTATGTCACATGTATAAGTTTCTATATCATGTTGGGTCATCATATGTCTAGTATTCCTTATGTTTTATTCTGGTTATCTTATGATGGCCCTTCTAGCCCACTTACCGATGATGGTATAATAAGAAAGATATGTTACGTTGGTACTCGATTGAGTAAGGCACCTAGTACCCGTTGCGGCCCTGCAGTTTAGGCCGTGACATTCAGGCAACTAGAGGTCGCCCTAGAGGTGGAGGTCTATCAGGTGGTGGTCAGGCTCGATGCTATGCTTTTCCCACCAGGCCAGAGGCTGTTGCTTCAGACGCAGTGATCACGAGTATTATTTTAGTGTGCCACATGGATGCTTCCATATTATTTGACCCTGGTTTCACTTATTTATATGTATCATCGTATTTTACTCGTTATTTGGATATGCCTCGTGATTCCTTAGTTACACATATTCGTGTATCTACTCCAGTGGGTAATTCTATTATTGTGGACCGTGTGTATCGATTGTGTGTGGTGACCATTAGGAAATTGGACATGAAGGTTCATCTTTTACCTCTTAGTATAGTTGATTTTGACGTGATTCTAGGCATGGATTGGTTGTCCCCATGTCATGCTATTTTGGATTGTCACGCTAAGACCGTGATGATGGCGATGCCCGGATTGCCTATGATAAAGTGGAGAAGTTCTCTGGACTATGTTACCATTAGAGTGATTTCATATTTGAAGGCCCAACGAATGGTTGGGAAGGGTTGTCTGGCGTATCTGGCCTTTGTACGGGATATTGGTGCTGACACTCCTACTATTGAGTCCGTTTCGGTAGTGAGAGACTTTCCAGATGTGTTTTCTGCAGACCTGTCGAGCATGCCACCCGACAGGGACATTGATTTTGGTATTGACTTGGTGCCTGACACTCAACCCATTTCTATTCCTCTGTATCGTATGGCACCAGCAATATTGAAGGAATTGAAAGAGCAGCTTCAGGAGCTTCTTGATAAGGAGTTCATTAGGCCTAGTGTGTCTCCTTGGGGTGCACCGATTTTGTTTGTTAAGAATAAGGATGGTACTATGCCGATGTGCATTGATTATAGGCAGTTGGACAAAATTACAATTAAGAACAAGTACCCGCTGCCGCGCATTAATGACTTATTTGACCAGCGTCAGGGTGCGAGAGTGTTCTCTAAGTTTGATTTGAGGTTTGGTTATCACTAGTTGAAGATTCAGGATTCTGATATCCTAAAGATGACAGTCAGGACTTGCTATGGTCACTACGAGTTCCTTGTGATGTCTTTTGGGCTAACCAATGCCTAACAACATTTATGCATATGAAGAACAGTGTATTCAAGCCATATCTTGATTCTTTTGTCATAGTATTTATTGATGATATAATGGTGTACTCACGTAGCTAGGAGGAGCATGCGCATCATTTGAGCATTATATTAAATATGTTGAGGGAGAAAAAGCTTTATGCCAAATTCTCCAAGTATGAGTTCTGGCTTGATTCTGTGGCGTTCTTACGGCACGTGGGGTCCAGTGAGGGTATCAAGGTAGATCCGAAGAAGATTGAGCCAATTCAGAGTTGGCCTAGACCATCTTTAGCTACCGAAATTCAGAGATTTCTTGGCTTGGACGGATATTGTCGTCGATTTGTAGAGTGTTTCTCATCCATTGCTTCACCTTTGATTGGATTGACCTAGAAGGCTGCTCCGTTCAGGTGGTCGGATGAATGTGAGGATAGCTTTCAGAAGCTCAAGACTACCTTGACCACAACTCCAGTTCTAGTTTTGCCTTCAACATCAGGTTCATATACGGTGTATTATGATGCTTCTCGGATTGGTATTGGGTGTGTCTTGATGTAGGAGGGTAGGGTGATTGCTTATTCTTCACGTCGGTTGAAGCCCCATGAGAATAACTACTTCGTTCATGATTTGGAGTTGGCAACCAATGTTCATGCATTAAAGATTTGAAGGAAATATCTCTTCGGTGTGTCTTGTGAGGTATTTACGGATCATCGGACTCTACAACACTTGTACAAGCAAAAGGATCTAAATTTGAGGCAGCGGAGATGGTTGGAGCTATTAAAAGACTATGATATTACCATTTGTTATCATCCTCGGAAGGCCCACATGGTGGCCGATGCCTTGAGTAGAAAGGCGGTGAGTATGTGTAGCCTTGCATATATTCCTGTTGGTGAGAGACCGCTTGCATGAGATGTTCAGGCCTTGGCCAATTAGTTCGTGTGGTTAGATGTTTCAAAGGTTTCTATTGGAGATGGTACAACACGGTGATTCTAAGGAGGTTTCTATTGGAGATGATGGGGTGTTGTGGATGCAAGGTTGGATTTGTGTTCCCAATGTGGATGGGTTACGTGAGTTGATTCTTGAGGAGGCCTATAGTTTGCAGTATTCCATTCATCTGGGCATCGAGAAGACGTATCAAGACTTGAGGCAGCACTATTGATGGAGAAGAATAAAAAAAGATACAGTGGAGTATGTGGCTCGATTCTTGAACTTTCAGCGGGTGAAGTACGAGCATCAGAGGCTGGTGTCCATTATTTCTAAACGTGGCACACAGTTCACATCGCAGGTTTGGAGAGCAGTGCAGTGAGAATTAGGCACACGTATTGAGTTGAGTACAACATTCCACCCCCAGACAGACGGGCAATCTGAGCGAACCATTCAGATATTGGAGGATATGCTACACGCTTGTGTTATGGATTTCAGGGGTTCTTGGGATCCGTTTCTACCACTTGTAGAGTTTTCCTACAACAACAACTACCAATCAAGTATTCAGATGTCTCCTTATGAGGACTTATATGGAAGGGAGTGTCGATCTCCAATTGGGTGGTTTGAGACCGGGAAGGCTAGGTTGTTGGTCATGGATCTGGTTCAGGATGCCTTAGAAAAGGTCAAGTTGATTCAGGATCAGCTTCACACGGCACAATCTAGAAAGAAACATTACATCGATTGGAAGGTTCGTGATGTTACATATATGGTGGGAGAGAAGACTGCTCAATGTATCGCCCATGAAGGGTGTGATGAGGTTCAGGAGGAAGGGCAAGTTTAGTCCTTGGTATATTGGCCCTTTTGAGATGCTTGAGAGGATTGGAGAGGTGGCCTACAAGCTTGCATTGCCTCCTAGTCTATCGAGTGTTCACCCAGTGTTTCATGTTTTTATGCTCCGGAAGTATTATAATGATCCATCTCATGTTTTGGATTTCAGCACAGTTCAGTTAGATGGAGATATGACTTATAATGTGGAGTCGGTGGCCATTTTTGATCGGCAAGTTCGAAAGATGAGATCAAAGAAAATAGCTTCAGTGAAAGTTTAGTGGAGTGACCAGCCAGTTAAGGAGTCTACTTGGGAGACCGATTGGGAGATGCAAAGCATATATCCTCACCTATTTGAGACTCTAGGTATGATTCTAGACCTGTTCGAGGACGAAGGTTTGTTTAAGAGGGGGAGAATGTAACGACCCGCCCGGTCATTTTGAGTATTGTAGCCTTGTTTCCCCATTTATTGCTTATTCTATGTTCATCTGTGGTTATGTGACTTGCGAGGGTGGTTGGTTTGGTTCTGGGAATGTTTCGGAATGAATTAGGACACTTAGTTCCAAGGTTGGAAGCTTGAGTTGAAAGAGTTGACCAGATGTTGACTTGTGAGTAAACGACTCCGGAATGGAGTTTTGATGGTTCTGATAGCTTTGTATGGTGATTTTGGACATTCGAGTATGTCCGAAAATTGATTGGGAGGTCCGTAGGTTGTTTTGGCTTGAATTGGCGAAAGTTGGAAAGTTGAAGGTTTGAAAAGTTGAGAGGCTTGACCAAGAATTGACTTTGTTGATACCGAACTCGGATTTTGGCACCAGTAATTAGAATAGGTCCGTTGTGTAATTTATGACTTGTGTACAAAATTCGAGGCCAATCGTAGTTGGTTTGGTGTGTTTCGGCTTTGGTTTTAGAGGTTGGAAGTCAATAGTTCATTAGGCTTGAATTGGGGTGCGATTCGTGTTTTCGTTATTGTGTGATGTGATTTGAGTCTTCGACTAAGTTCGTATGATATTTTAGGATGTGTTGGTATATCTTGATGGGGTCTTGGGGGCCTCGGGTGTGATTCAGAGATTGAGTTTGGACTTGGGTATTTTCTATTATGCATAAGTTCTGGTGCAACTGCACCTGTGAGGTTTTGGCTGCAGGTGCGCAGCCGCAGATGCGAAGGAAGGCTTGAGACTATTGGGCCGCAGATGTGATCCCACAGGTGCGGGCTTTGGGCCGCAGAAGCTGCGAGGCAGAGAATAGACCACATAAGCGGTTCCGCAGAAGCAAATGGGTAATCGCAGATGCGAAAAGGGTGGCAGTGTTATATTTCGACGGGGTTTCGAGTTTTCTTGATTTTTGGACTTTACAAGCTCGGCTAGTGGCGAATTTTGAGACGAATTTCACTCTAATTTAAGAGGTAATAAAGTTTTGATCACTTTTATCCAATGATATTGATTACCCATTGGTTTTCCCACCTAGATTATGTGTTTTTGAGGTGAAACTTGGGGGATTTTGGACTAGGGATTGGAGAGTAAGATCTGGGGATTTGAGGGCTGTGGCCCGAATTGGATAATTTTGGTATGGTTGGACTCGTTACTGAATGGATGTTTCGATTTTGTGAATTTTGCTGGGTTCCGATGCGTAGGCTCGGGGTTGACTTTTTGGGTTGCCCTTTTGAGTTTTGTTAAAGAACTTAGCTTTATCGTATGGAATAAATTTCTATAGCTTGTATTGATTATATTAGGTTGTTTGTGACTAGATTCGAGTCGTTCGGAGGATGATTCGCGAGTCAAGGGTTTGTTGGAGCATTGAGTTGCGCACTTTGAGGTAAGTAACACTTCTAAACTTGGAACTGAGGGAATAAATTCCTGGAAAATGTGTTATATGGTCTGTGTTGGTGTGACGCACATGCTAGGTAACGGGAGTGTGGGTGTGCACCATGGTATTAATGATTCAGTTGATTCTTTTTGACTATTTTGTTAGCAAGTCTTGTTCTATCCGTGAATTCCTTACTTGTTAAAATAATTGAACTATAATTCATGTTAGAAAACATGTTTAGGCTATGTCTTTATTCTGTTGAGGCCTAGTGAGGTTCTTTCTACTATTTTGAGTTATCTACTTAGATTTCAATTATGTTCTCAGTCATGATTTGTCATTTGCATATAATATCTTACTCTCTGTTATGATTCACTATTACATCACATAATATTATTGTTTGGGATAAGTAGTACGCGGTTGTGATCCTTGAGACTTGAGAGATTGGTGACTGAGGTGGGCCTGCGAGCTGTGTTAGGAGTGTTATTGTGGATCGGGCTGCACGCCACAACCGGCCATATTGGCTTTATACCATTATTATTATTATTATTATTATTATTATGGATCAGGCTACACGTCGCAGCATAACTTATTGGCTTATTTATTATTATAGATCGGGCTGCACGCCGTGCATGCAGTCAATATTAGGGCCAAAATATGGAGTATGTGACTCGGTGCTTGAACTGTAAGCTAGTGATTTTTGACTTAGGAAAGTTGGCGAATTGGCGAAAGTTGGAAAGTTGAAGGTTTGGAAAGTTGAGAAGATTGACCGAGGGTTGACTTTGTTGATACTGGGCTTGGATTTTGGTTTCGCGAGTTGGAATAGGCCCGTTGTGTCATTTATGATTTATGTGAAAAATTTGAGGTCAATCGGAGTTGGTTTGTTGTGTTTCGGCTTTGGTTTTAGAAGTTGGAAGTTCAATAGTTCATTAGGCTTGAATTGGGGTGCGATTCGTGTTTTCGTTATTGTGTGATGTGATTTGAGTCTTCGACTAAGTTCGTATGATATTTTAGGATGTGTTGGTATATTTGGGTGGGGTATCGGGGGGCTCGGGTCTGATTCAGAGAGAAATCGGATTGAGTTTGGACTTGGGGATTTTCTGTTATGCATCAGTTCTGGTGCAACCGCACCTGCGAGGTTTTGGCCGCATGTGAGGAGCCACACATGCAGTTGATCATGAGAAAATGCAGAGAAAGGCTTGAGACTGTTGGACCGCATGTGGGATCCTACAGGTGCAGGCTTTGGGTAGCAAAAGCGGCGAGGTAGAGAATAGACCACAGAGCGGTTCCGCAGAAGCGAATAGGTGATCGCAGATGCAAAAAGGCTGGCAGTGTTATAGTTCGATGGGGTTTCGAGTTTTCTTCATTTATGGACTTTATAAGCTCGACTAATGGTGATTGTTCAGAGAGATTTCACTCTAATTCAAGAGGTAAGTAACTTGTGATCACTTTTATCCAATGATATTGAATACCCATTGGTTTTCCCACCTAGATTATGTGTTTTTGAGGTGACATTTGTTGAATTTTGGACTAGGGATTGGAGAATAAGATTTGGGGATTTGAGAGTCGATTTGTGGTCGGAATTGGATGATTTTGGTATGGTTGGACTCGTTACTTAATAGGTGTTCGGATTTTGTGAATTTTGCTGGCTTTCGAGGCATGGGCCCTCGGTTTACTTTTTGGGTTGCCTTTTTTAATTTGGTTAAAGAACTTAGCTTTATCATATGGAATTGATTCTTATAGCTTATATTGATTATATTAAGTTGTTTATGACTAGATTCGAGTCATTCAGAGGCCGATTCGTGAGGCAATGGTTTGTTAGAGCATTGAGTTGCGCACTTTGAGGTAAGTAACACTTCTAAAGTTGGAACTGAGAGAATAAATCCCTGGAAAATGTGTTATATGGTTTGTGTTGGGGTGACACACATGCTAGGTGATGTGCGTGTGGGCATGCACCGTGCCATTCATGATTCAGTTTATTCTTTTTGAATGTATTCTTAGCAAGTCTTGTTCTATCCGTGAAATCCTTACTTGTTAGAATAATTGAATTGTCATTCATGTTAGAAAACATGTTAGGCTATGTGTTCTGTTGAGGCCTAGTGAGGTTCTTTTTGCTGTTTTGAGTTATCTGCTTAAATTGCAATTATATGCCTAGTCATGATCAGTCATTTGCATATCATATCTCAGTCTCTGTTATCATTCACTATTACATAATATATTATTATTGTTTGGGCTGAGTAGTACGAGGTTGTGAACCTTGAGACTTAAGAGATTGGTGACTGAGGTGGGCTTGAGAGCCATGTTGTGAGTGTTATTCTGGATCGAGTTACACGTCGCAGCAGGCCATATTGGCTTTATACCATTATTATTATTATTATGGATTAGGTTGCATGCTGCAGCAGGTCTTAATGGCTTATTTATTATCGTGGATCGGGCTACACGCTGCATCAGCCCTTATAGGCTTTATATTAGCGCTTGGGCAGGATCCGCCCCTCCAGAGTTTGACATACCAGTAGTGACCGCAGGCTTAATGATTTACATACACGTGCTTTGGTGAGGGGCATAGATGCTAGGCACCCGTACAATGTTGAGTGATTGTGTGTGATGAGTGGGAGTTTGAGATAGACAGATTGAGTACTTTGAGAGTGAGAGTACCTAGAATTTATCACTGTGATACATTACATTTATCATGCTTATTTGTCATGTAGGCATAGAGATGTAACATTCCTCATGCCAGTTGTACTTGGCATATTTTATCAGTGTTGGGCTTTAATTATTGAACTTGAAAGCATGCCTAAACTTCTGTACCGTGAACGGACTGAATATGGAAGTTTCTTTGAGTTATTACTGTCATTCTCTTTGTTATATCTATGTTATCATTATTTTGGTTATGACTGTATCCTTCTGAGCTTGTCACTGCTTTTAGCCATGGTTAGTCCTGTTACTTATTGAGTACATTGGGTTGGTTGTACTCATACTACACTCTGCACTTTGTGTGCAGATCCAGGTACATCTGGACACAGTGATTGCTAGATCTGGTGCTAGTACCTGCTCGGAGACTTTGAGGTAGCTGCTATGATGCCTGTAGACCTTGACTCTACTTCTTTTCATTTTATTCAGTACTATTCTATTTTTCTCAGATAGTTGTACTAGAGTTTCAGACTATGTTGACACTTAGTAGCTTATGTACTCGGTGACACCAGGATTTTTGGGATGGTTGTAGTTGAGTTACAATTGTTTTTATCAATTATCTATGAGATGTTTCCGCTGTTGAGCTTATTGAATTATGTTTTAAATTCAAATTCCTAGTTGATATGTGATTGTCGGCTTGCCTAATAATGTTCTAGGCACCGTCACGACTAGTTGGGATTTTAGTTCGTGAAATATAGACTCTCCATCCTGTGACAGTCCTGGTAGCTATGAGTTCATTACTTTCATTTTTTATAACCATCATACCTCCTTTATTTGGTATTACTTGAACAGGGCTTACCCAAGGGCTATCTAAAATGGGATAAATAATACATGCCGCCAAAAGCTTTACGATCTCCTTTTTTTTACTACTTCCTACATTGCTAGATTCAATCTCCTTTGGGGCTATGCTATTGGCTTGTAGCTATCCTCCACGAGGATTCTGTGCGTACAAACATCTGGATTAATTCCCTTTGATATCTTCTATGGTCCATCCCAAGGTTCCTTTTTGTGCTTTCAACACTTGAATCAATTTTTCTTCATGTCCTACAGTAAGGGAAGATGAAATAATTCTTCCTCAAGATAAACATATTTTAAATGAGATGAGAGAACTTTGAGTTCAATTTTTGGTTGAACTTGTTCCCGTTGCATCTCCTCATCTTCAGAATCTTTTATTAGTATTTCGACTTCTCTTCTGATGATAGGACATCAGCTTGTGTTGGGCCAGATTTGGCCATACATCTTTCCATTGAGTCTGGAATTAATTGATCATCTTTGAATTCATCTGTAAGATAATTAAGCATGTCAATTGAAAAACACGAAGATGATGTCTCATTTCCTAAAAATCTTAATATCTTTTGCATATAAAAAATGAGTCTTTCTTCATCACCTCTCAAAATTAGTTGTCCTTAATGAACATCTATGATTGCTCTACCTGTGGCAAGAAATGGTCTACCCAAAATAATTGGTTCATCAGGACATTCCTTCATTTCAAGTACTATAAAGTCTATAAGGAAAATAAACTTATCTACTCTTACGAGCATATATTCAATTATTCCCTTAGGTTTCTTAGTACTTTGATCTGCAAACTGAAGAGAAACACCTATGTCTTTCATTTCACCAAGATTTATTTTTCTAAAGATAGAAAATAGCATCAAGTTAATTGAAGCTCCAGAATAACAAAGTGCTTTTTCAAAATATACTCCTCCCAAAGTGCATGGAATAAAACTACATAGATCGCCAAGTATTTGTGGTAGATTATTTTGAAGTATAGCACTGCATTTTTCAGTAAGCATTACCACAGAAACTTCTTCCAATTTTCTTTTACTTGACAAAATTTCTTTTAGAAATTTGGCTTAAGAAGGCATTAGCAACAAAGCATCAGTGAAAGGAATATTAATGTGAATTTGTATTAAAATCTCCAAAAACTTTGAAAATTGATTATAATGCTTTTCTCTTTTCATTTTTTGTGGAAAAGGAATTGTCACTGGGAAAGGAGTCAAATTTTCAATATTTTTTTCTTTACTTCTTTCTCTTCAGATGGCTTAGAGGGTATTTCAACATTCTTACCCTTGTTTACTTGTTGTTTTGACTGGTCTGCATAGGGTTCATCAAGCTCTTTACCTGACCGTAAGGTGATGGCTTTAAGGTGCTCCTTTGGATTTTTCTCTGTATTTTCTTGGCAAGGGACCTTGAATCTTTTCTGACACAAGAGTTGAAAGCTGGCTTAATTGAATTTCTAGAATTTCTAGGATTGAACCCTAGCTTTCCATCTTTTCATCAATGACCTTAACGTAATTATACAAAAGGTCATCAAGACTTGAATGAGCTTGTTGAGGCCTTTGCTGATATGACCCTGCTTGTTTATAGGGTATGTAGTATGGTTGCCCACCAGTTTTGATTCTGGTATTCCGACGGACCTTGTACTTGTTTCTTCTGGAAGCTTTGAGAGTTCTTTGCACCATTTGGATTGCTCCATTGAAATCCTGGATGCTTTTGTGGCATTAAACTCCCAAAAGGGTACGGTTTATAACCGACAGAATGGACTTGTTCATGATTATGATTGGTTGCTTGACATTCATGGTTTAGATGATTTCCTCCACACATCTCACAAGTCTCGGACTGGCTTGGTTGTTGTGTATTCACCTGAAAATATTCAAACTTTTGCGCTAAAGAAATAATTTGCTGTGTTAGTGTATTTAAAGCATCAACCTGATTTATCGTAGCAGCCTTCTTGATGATTACACGCTCAGATGGCCATTGGATGGCATTCTCAGAAATCTCGTTCAACAATTACAATGCTTCCTCCATGGTTTTTCCCATTAAATAATCTCCTGCAGCTGCATCAATCATATTTCTAGCAGAGGGTTTTAACCCGTGATAAAAAATATACAGTTGCATATTTCAGGAATGTCATGGTGTGGGCATTTTCTTAACATTACTTTTAATCTTTTCCAAGCTTGATAAACTGACACAGTGTCAATCTGCAGGAAATTTGTTTACCATTAAAATTGGATAACAATTAAACTTATAATGTGGTTTTAAGGACACGTGATTTCACCTAATACCAATTGATAAATGTGAAGAGTAATAACAGAAATGAACTATAAAGCAAAGCGAACCAGTGTTGAAACGAAATTCAACCCTCGAGCTAGGGTGCCGTCGAACCGATTGATACTAAAACAGTTAAAAATAAATCAAGCTGATGAACAAGAGAGTATAAGCTAAAGAGAGAGCGTTATATTGGATTTTATATGCGAGAACAATCTGTCCATACAAATAGTTAATACTTCCCTTTTTATAGTAGAAGAATTCTACTTATGGTATAACTCTAATTACAGAAGGAAATCCCATGATTAGCTAATTAACCGTTCCTAATTTGATCCGTTCAGAGATTTTCGCCATGATCTTCGACCAGTCGCAGATATTTCACCTTTCCGTTATTATGTTATCTTCGATCTTGCTCGATGTCTGTCTTATTTGGTCTCAATCGCTGCTTGCCTCGGTCTCGATAGGTACCTCAAATCCCGAACTTGGTACTTTGTCCTCGTACCTTGGTCTGATCCACTACGGGGCCGACCTTCGATGCAGCTCCCTGGTCCCGGTCAGATAGAAAAATTGGGTGGGCTCGGTTTTAACTGTATACAGATAGTCCCCTCATTGTTTGGAGTGTAATGACAAGAAACGAATTGAGCCTTTGATTTTTATCTCGACCTGCCATGACGTCACCATCGTGACGTAAGTGGCGGAAGTGACCGAAACGTCCCGTCGGTATAGTTTCCCAAGTCATTAAAGAGTGTCAGTTGGTGGTCGGCCACTAGTGCCTTTGAACCGTCGCCGTAAATCCAATAAATAGACCATTTCCTCATTGATTCAAACTTTACTTTCACTTTCTTCTAATCTCCAAATCTTTTACATTTCTTAAGTTCTTCCCTTTTACAAATCTTCAGGTCTTGCTGTTAATCCTTTCTCAAATGCCAAGTCCTATTATCTTCCTCTCCTTTAAACTTACACAAAAATAGCAAACATCAAAAACGGTACCACAAAAAGAAGCTGCTTCATCTTCTCAATCGGCCGGTGGGAAAATGCAGGTGGAACCCCGTCTTGAGGAATGCATTCATGGGGGGTGCGCGCTAAACTCCGATTTCAAGATCGATAAAGCCTCGTCGATTCCTGGTCGATGCGAGCCAGTGTCGAGGTATATATGCTAGATAACTGAGGGATACCTTAAGCAGGTAAAGAAAGACTGCAACTGGGAGGGCAAAGAGGTGGTGATCCCGACCCCCAAAGAAGACATCACCACCCATGTGGAAGGGTTTCTAAGTGTTTACACTTACCCTTTCACACTGGGCCCCCTCAAACCCGTCATCGTTGATTTTTGCCGTCAATATCAAATAAACCTAGGCCAAATCCATCCTTCCTTTTGGTGAATTATTATTCTGCTCCGATTCTTCGTGAGCAAAATCGAGGGGCTCCCTTTCACCCTCTATCACCTTATCAGATTGTACAACCCCCGCCTCTATTGAGGCGGGTTAATAAAACTCCAACGCCGGGCTACTAAAGTGCTATTCTCGAGCATAGATGAAGACAAGGATCGAGGCTCGATGGGACGGTTCATTTGAGTGAGGACTTCCGACCTAATCCTAGTCGAGAAGATGCCATTTCCTGAGAAATGGAACATGAATCATTAGTACCGTCTCACTGTTATCTTCCATGTATTATTTGTTCCTTTTTCTTTTCTCATCGATGTCTTTTTTCATGATGTAGCGATCGTTTGGATGCCCCATGCGATTCTTGACCTCGAGAGCTGGGTTCAGAACCTGGCCTCGACCTTTACATACGCTGAGCACTCATGGCGCGATTTATCAAAGGGCCGATGGGAGGCCAAGACTCATGGTAAGCCAACTCTTTGTGTATTTGATGATTAGATTAAGATCCCCTTCTTCTACTTATTCAATTTTCTCGTGTATAGTCCTGGGCAAGGATGCAATCGTGAGGCCCCAATCTGATGAGGAGGAGACTTCGATCTCGGCATCGAAACCAGTGAAGGACAAAAAGAGAAAAAAGACCTTAACCTCCGAGGATCCAAAACCTAAGAAGAAGGTGGCTCGTAAGACGAAGAAGAACATCATCCTTCTGACCAAAGGCTCTATTCGGAGTCTAAGGGAGGAAGAAGAAGAAGAGGAAGAAGATGACTCCGGGCTGGTGTCCCTAGTGGGAATGAGCACCGAGACCCTAAAGGCCACTAAATCGGTGAAGGCTGCAAAGACTCCATCTCGAGATGAGGGGGTCTCGGGAAGAGACTTGGGTGAAGTTCCCGAGTCATCGAGGATTGAAGATGCCTCCCACCATAATGAGCCAACGGTGGGTACGGCTGTAGGGGCTGGTCTCGAGGCCCCTCGAGATGGAGAGAACGTCCCAAGTGATCCTCTTGGGGTAGTAGAAATTGGAGGCTCCCCGCTGCTCCCCTCGTTTTCTAAGGAGATGATTCAAGAGGCTCAGGCATTGAAGACCCCCTCCATCGAAGGAGCCCACTGAAGGGAGGACCCCTTCCATGATTACTTTACTGGGGTTGAAGATGCTACCGGCCTGAGCGACTTGGAGGTCTTGAGGAAGGACTCGGGCGAGGCATCGGGCCTTTTCAATGAAGCGCAACAAGCCCTGAATCGGGTAAGCTTTAACTCCCTTTGTTGGTATTACCCTTGTGTTCATTTTTCTCTTCCTGTATAACTTCTTTTCTTCTTTCTGCGTAGGCTTTAGCGCTTCATCGAGAAGCATTTTCTCGGTTTCGAGCTGAGCTGAGTCGGTACGAGGCCAATATTCAAAGGTTTACCGAGGAGAGGAATGCCCTCAACCTTCTTGGTGGGCAAAAAGAAGAAAAGATCAAGGACCTCCGAGTTGGCCACGACTCACAAAGATCAGACCGACCTGATCGAGCAGGTAATGAAAATATTAAAAGCTCATGGGCTCGATTCGGGAACGATGACTAACATTTCAATCTCACAGTTTCAGCAGAAGGTTGGGAGGATTGAGCACTTCTGCGAGGAGGTCGACATGATGAAGGCAGAGACCTTGGGGTGGAAAGAAAGTATGGACCGCTTTGCTGCTGAAAAAGAGGCTGCTCAAGCCCAATTGTCATCGGTCGAAAGTCAGCTTCGAGGCATGAAGGAGAAGAGCTCAGCTCAGGCAAAGCAAATAAAAGAGCTCGAGGCTCGGTTTGCTTCCGAACTTGCAGAGGCCAAATCTGAAGCCGAAAAGGCAAAGGCCGAGGTAGAGGCGGTCGTGGCCGTCTACCGGGCCGATGCTAAAGCCGCTCAAGTCCAAGCGAGAAAGGCAGCCGAGACCGCTCAAACTCGAGCACATTGGATTGCTGAACTCGCCAAATGCCAATCTCGGAGGGAAACCCTCGAGGAGATCCACGCTTGAGGTTTTGATCTTACGACGAGATAATAAATGCTAGAGAGCATGAAGCTGATGCTGGAGCATTGGCCTCTTTTGATGATGATGATGATGATGGTAGTAAGAGCGGGTCCGAGAATGGGGAGGACCTCGATGGAGGAGAAGCTTCCCCTGAGGAAAATTAGGAATCTTAGGCCTTTTCTTTTTTGAATTTTTGTGCAGGACCATGATCGGCCCTTGTAAATATCTTCGTATATATAAAAGATCTTTTTTCTGTTTCATTCATACTTTATGAAAATTTTGCTCATAAGTTCGAGGCTTAGGCAACTTGATTGAAGCCGGACTAATGTAGTCTTAATCGAGTGATTACTTGCTCGAACTCGGAGTAGGATGACTCTTAGGGTTTAATTGAGTGAGGATGATTTCTCGAACTCAGAAATAAAATGGTCCTTTAGGCTCTTTAATTAGGCCGATACGGCCATAGTAAAAAGAATGGCTTTCTCCCCCTTTTCGGCTTGAAAAGTTTATTGTTTAATCATATAAAATCTGTTGTACCTTAGCATGAAATGAGGGATTTTCTCGAGAGTTCGAATGATCCCGTACCCATTAGGGTTTTCAAGGGTCGATATTATCGAGACCCTTTGTTTCGTAATGCCTTAGCATAAAATAAAGAATTTGTTCGAGAGTTCGAGCGACTTTGTACACATTAGGGTTTTTGAGGGTCGATATTATCGAGACCCTTAGTAATTCAGCCGAGGGTAGCCTTTTTAACTGGTTTATGAAAATATTTGAATGCCTGTTTTATAACGGAAATCAGACGTCTCCGAACTGTGTTAATTTATCCGTAGCCTTTAGCTTGGGATTCGCCTTTTGGGCTTGTTCCCCTATTATACTTCGAACTTGTTCGAAGTATCAGTCCCCGAGTGGGGTGGCCTTGGCTTATAAAATCGAGGGTTGCCTTTTTAAGGTCTTACGATCTCGAGGTTTTAATAATTCGATCATGTCGATTTTTTGGATGGCAGTCCCCGAGTACAGGGTCAATTGTTCGAACTTTATTTGTGACCGACCCTTAAGCCAGTTTCCACAATAGATCACAAGCACGATATTGTAAAGTAAAATTTTCTCTAAGGCATGAAATATCTGGCAAGGAAAAATACTTTTTTCAATAGATTAACATGCGTACACGTTTGCCATTAGGGCTCGAGTAATCTACATGGGCATGGTTCGTTCGACCATTTGACCCTTACAAAATTTACTATCGAGACCCTGTCGGCACGAAGTATTTTCTTTGTAACTATCCGAGGGTGATGCCCCTCAGTATTCGAGGTTGATTGTCTCGGATACTGTTGAATTGCTCTAAGTTAGCACGAACAATGGTTGCCTCGTTAAATACCTCGTCGGAAAAACCCATTTGGGACAAAAATTGGTCTAAGGGAAAAAGAGTGCAATGCATGCTTTCAGACCTAAGGACTTTGTGTTTGAAGAATCCTTTGATGTATTCGATTAAACACCTACAAATGGTTAGTATAAAATATAAATGAAAGTGGAGAAGGTCGTACCTTAGTAGTAATATCGTTTGAGGAGTGATATGTTCCAATTGTTTGGTAATTGTTCGCCGTTCATCGTGCCAAGTTTGTAGGATCCCTTTCCGATGATATCAAGGATCCGATATGATCCGTCCCAGTTCAGGCCATGTTTTCCTTCGTTTGGGTCTCGAGTATTGAGGGTGACCTTCCCTAGAACCAAGTCCCCGATTTTAAAGTGTCGAAGATTGTCTCTTCGATTGTAGTACCTTTCGATCCGCAGTTTTTGTGCAGCCATTCGAACGAGGGAGGCTTCCCGTTTTTCATCTAGCAATTCGAGGCTTGTATTCATAGCCTTGTGATTTGACTCTTCCGTTGCATATCGAAACCTGACGCTGGGTTCCCCGACTTCAACCGAGATCAGAGCTTCGGTGCCATATACTAAAGAGAACGGTGTTATCCCCATACTGGATTTTGGCATTGTTCGATACACCCAAAAGACTTTGGGCAATATTTCTCTCCATTTTCCCTTAGCGTCGTTCAATCTTTTCTTTAGATTTTGAATGATGATTTTTTTTGTCGATTCGGCCTGTCTGTTCCCACTAGGATGATACGGCGTCAACATGATCCTTTTTATTTTGTGATCTTCGAGAAACTTTGTCACTTTGCTGCCGATGAATTGCTTTCCATTATTGTATACGATCTCGGCGGGCATCCCGAATCGGCATATAATGTGGTCCCAGATGAAGTCTATGACTTCTTTCTCTCTAATTTTCTCAAAAGCATGTGCTTTAACCCACTTAGAGAAATAGTCAGTCATAAACAAAATAAATTTAGCTTTACCTGGGGCCAATGGTAGAGAGCCGATGATATCCATTCCCCATTTCATGAATGGACATAGGGATAAGACTGATTGGAGTTGCTCTCCGGGTTGGTGAATCATCGGCGCATACCTTTGACATTTGTTGCACTTTCGAACAAACTCTTTTATATCCTTTTCTATATCGGTCCAATAGTATCCTGCTCTGATGACTTTGTGAACCAATGATTTGGCACCAGAATGATTTTCGCAGGTGCCCTCGTGGATTTCTCGTAGGACGTAGTCGGTATCTCCTGGTCCCAAACATATTGCCAATGGTCCAGTGAACATCCTTCTATAAAGTGTTCCATCTCCGGCCAATGTGAATCATGCAACCTTCGTACGTAGAGTCCTCAATTCCTTAGGATCCGATGGAAGCTTCCCGTTCTTTAGGTACTCGATATATTTTTTCCTTCAATCCCAGGTCAGACTTTTGGAGTTGATTTCGGCATGGCGTTCTTCGATTATTGACCTTGAAAGTTGTACGACAATACCCAAGCTAATCTCGTTGTCTTCGACTGATGACCACAAACTTGCAAGGGCATCGGCCTCGCTGTTTTGTTCTCGAGGCACATGTTGTAGGGTCCATTCTTTAAACCTATGTAGAGTCACCTGTAGTTTGTCCAAGTACCTCTGCATTCGATCTTCTCGAACTTCGAAGGTTCTGTTGACTTGGTTTACCACAAGCAGGGAGTCACATTTGGCCTCGATGACCTCTGCTCCCAAACCTTTAGCTAGCTCGAGACCTGCAATCATGGCCTCATACTCGGCCTCATTGTTAGTTAACTTGGAAGTTTTGATAGCTTGTCTAATTATATTACCCGTGGGTGACTTAAAAACTAGCCGTACCCCTTTATGTTCAAAGCGCCGTCTGTAAAGGGGGTCCATACCCCCGATGATGTACCCAACTTTAATAATAGTTCCTTTTCGACCTCGGGTACGAGGGCTGGTGTAATGTCAACCACAAAATCCGCTAAGATTTGAGACTTGATGGCCATTCGGGGTCGATACTCGATATCGTACCCACTAATCTCAACGGTCTATTTGGCCAATCGGCCCGAAAGTTTGGGCTTATGCAAAATATTGCAAAGGGGATAAGTAGTTACCACACAGATCGGGTGACACTGAAAATATGGTTTTAATTTCCTAGAGGCGCTTATTAGGGCAAGCGCTAATTTTTCTAAGTGTGGGTACGGGATCTCGGCCTCACCTAAAGTTCGACTAACATAGTAAATAGGAAATTGCATACCTTGCTTTTCTCGAACTAGGACCTCACTTACCGCGATTTCTGAGACTGCTAAGTACAAGTAGAGTTGCTCGTCCTTTTTTGGAGTATGAAGCAGTGGCAGGCTCGATAGGTACCGCTTTAATTCTTCCAATGCTTTTTGACATTCTGGGGTCCATGCAAAATTGTTCTTCTTTTTTAGCAGTGAGAAGAACCTGTGACTTCTATCCGAAGACCTCGAGATGAATCGGCCTAGGGAAGCTATGCGCCCTGTTAATATTTGTACGGCCTTAATATTGTCCACGACTATGATGTCTTCAATTGCCTTGATCTTATCGGGGTTGATTTCGATCCCGCGATTTGATAACATAAATCCGAGGAACTTGCCCGAGCCGACCCCGAATGCACATTTCTCCGGGTTGAGTTTCATGTAGTGTTTCCTTAGTATATCGAAGGTCTCCTGCAAATTTTTTAAATGGTCCTCCGCTTGTAGGGACGTAACTAACATATCGTCAATATAAACCTCCATTGATTTACCTATTTATTCTTCGAATATTCAATTTACTAAGCGTTGATAAGTGGCACTGGCATTTTTTAGTCCAAACGACATTACATTATAATAATAGGTGCCGTACTTAGTGATGAACGAAGTCTTTTCCTGATCCTCCGGGTTCATTTGTAATTGATTGTACCCGGAGTAGGCATCGATAAAACTAAGGATCTTGTGGCCGGCCGTGGCATCGATCATGGGATCGATATTCGGCAGAGGAAAAGAGTCTTTAGGACATGCTTTGTTTAAATCTTTACAGTCTACGCACATTCTAAGTTTATTTCCCTTTTTAGGGACTATAACTACGTTTGCTAACCATTCGGGATATTTTACCTCCCGACTGGATCCTATTTTGAGAAGTTTGGTTACCTCGTCCTTGATGAATACATGTTTTACCTCGGACTGGGGCCTTCTCTTTTTTTTTTACCGGGCAAAACTTTGGGTCCAAGCTCAGTCGATGTGTAGTGATCTCCGGCGGGATCCCTGTCATATCTAGGCGGGATCAAGTAAACAATCCATATTATTGATAAGAAATTTAATGAGTTTTTCCCTGAGCTCAGGGGTTAACCCCATACCCAGGTACGTCATAAATTTAATGGTCCAGTTCCTCGACTGTCGATTTGGTGGCGTCAGAATCCTCGGGGGATATGAAGGATCGAGGGATCCAGTAGTCATCGTCCTCGTCCATTCCCTGCTTCCCCGACTGAGACGAGGTTGGTGGTTGTGGTTGCTATTTAGCTTCCTATTTTTCTTTGGACTCCGGTCCCTTTGTTGACGAAATCACCGATTTGTTACTTCGTCGACCGCGAACATTTCTTTGGCAACATGCTGTTCCGCATACACTGTTTTTTCTCCATCCAGTGTTGGGAACTTCAGTATTTGGTGAAGGGTTGAGGGGACTGCCCTCATGTTGTGAATCCAGGGTCTTCTGAGCAGTGCATTGTATCTCATATCGCCCTCGATCACATGGAACTTTGTTTCTTGAATAGTTCCAGCTACATTTACAGGTAGGATGATTTCACCTTTAGTTGTTTCACATGCTATGTTGAAGCCATTGAGAATCCGAGATGCAGGTACGATCTGATCTTGTAGGCCAAGCTGCTCCACGACCCTCGATCGAATAATATTGGCCGTGCTTCCTGGATCAGTTAAAACACGTTTGACCTGAATTTTATTCATAAGGATAGAGATTACCAAAGCATCATTGTGAGGTTGAGAGATCCCTTCTATTTCCTCATCTTTGAATGATAAAGTGCCTTCTGGCACATAGTCTCGAGTTCGTTTTTCCTTGGTGATTGATACTTTAGTGCGTTTGAACACGGGCCTTTGTGGAATATCGACCCCACCAACGATCATGTGAATCACATGTTGTGGTTCTTCCTACTCGTTTTTCCTGTTCGCATCCCTGTCTCTAAAATAGTTTTTAGCTCGGTCGCTCAAGAATTCTCGAAGGTGACCCTCGTTGAATAGATGGGCCACCTCCTCCCTTAGTTTTCTGCAGTCTTCGGTTCTATGACCATGTGTACCATGATATCTTCATATTTGGTTGGGGTTTCTTTAGGATGGATCGGTTTGTAGGGGTATGGGCCATATAGTATCTTTGATTTTCCCAATGGCTGACACAATACTTGATGTGTCGATGCTGAAGTTGTATTTTGATAATCGTGGTGCTTCTGTGGGATCGGCATGTTTATCGATTGTTCCTTCAATTATTTTGGATGTGATTGTGTCTTGGGCCGCTTTTTCTACGATCTGCGTTGTATGGTTGATACCAATCTCTGTACGACCGGGGTTTTCTGTCGATATCCCTTTGAGTTCTGCCGGCGAGCCTGTTTGGATAAACGGAACCGGAAGGGGTCCCCAATTGATCATCCTCGACCCTGATATTTGACTGGTACCGATTATGTACATCGACTCAGGTTACTGCTAGATATTCAATTAAATTTTGCTTTAGCTATCATGATGCTACCGAACTTCGTTTGTTCAAACCCTGAGTAAAGGCTTGAATAGCCCAATCGTCTGTGACCGGTGGTAGTTCCATGCGTTCTATATGGAATCGAGATACGAATTCCCTCAACATTTCGTTGTCTTTTTGTTTCACCTTGAAGAGGTCTGACTTCCTAGTTGCAACCTTTATTGCTCTGGCATGCGCCTTACGTAGGAGTCTGCAAGCATGGCGAAGGAATCGATGGAATTAGGCAGCAAATTGTGGTACCATATCATTTTTCCTTTCGACAAGGTTTCTCCAAATTTCTTCAGTAAAACAGATTCAATCTCATCGTCTTCCAAGTCTTTCCCTTTTATTGTGCATGTATAAGAAGTGACATGCTCATTAGGGTAGGTGGTCCCATTGTACTTAGGAATTTCTTGCATTCGAAAATTCTTCGGAATGGGTTTCGGATCCGCACTTGGAGGGAAAGGCTTATGTACGAATTTCTTTGAATCCATACCCTTTAGAATTGGCGGCGCCCCCGGTATTTGGTCAACCCGTGAGTTGTATGTCTCTACTTTCTTGTCATTTGCCTCAATTTTCTTTTCTCCCGATTCAATCCGTTTAGTGAGCTCCTCGAGCATTTACGTAATGGCGGGGTCAGTCCCCGATTCATTGACGTTCGACCTTTCCGGAACAGGCTCGGTCCTGTGGAAGACTTGTGGTTTGATCCTATTCGGTGTTCGGTGCTGATTTTGTAGTTGTGCAATATCGGCTTGTTGAGCCTATAACATTTCGAATATCAGTTGGAGGCTAACTTCACCATCTTCTCCGCCCTACGTACCTTGACCACCTGATTGAACTTCCCTACGTACGCTACTTTCGGGATTAATGCCCAAATTTGCATTTAGGGTTACATGTAAACTGACATCAACGAGATTTGCAATTGGTGCTCTCTCGAGGTCAGCCTGAGGCACTTCGATTCTTGGGGCGGCTATATTGTCATTTTTACCGTGAAATCCGAGGCCGTTGTCACCATGTGTAGGCGTTACTTGTGAGTTTGACATGTTTATCATAAAAACAAAGATTCTTACGAGAACAAGTGTAAATCAGTGCGTGTTATGGGAATCAGTATTAAGCAATCACTATTATCCTTAGCCCCACGGTGGGCGCCAAACTGTTTACCCTTAAAATTGGATAACAATTAAACTTATAATGTGGTTTTAAGGACATGTGATTTCACCTAATACCAAATGATAAATGTGAAAATTAATAATAGAAATGAACTATAAAGCAAAGCAAACCAATGTTGAAACGGGATTCAACCCTCGAGCTAGGGTGCCCTCGAACTGATTGATACCAAAATAATTAAAATAAAGCAAGCTGATGAACAAGAGAGTATAAGCTAAAGAGAGAGCATTATATTGGCTTTTATATGCGAGAACAATCTTTCTATACATATAGTTAATACTCCCCTTTATATAGTAGAAGAATTTTACTTATGGTATAACTCTAATTACAGAAGGAAATCCGCTGATTAGCTAATTAACCGTTCCTAATTTGATCCGTTCCGAGATTTTCGCCATGATCTTTGACCAGTCACGGATATTTCGCATTTCCGTTATTATGTTATCTTCGATCTTGCTCGATGCCTGTTTTATTCGTGTCACGCCCCGACCTGGAAGCGAGACTGGCACCCGGTGCCTCAACTAACCTAGTGTACCAAATTAAGACTAAGGGACTCTGAACACATAATGTCATACTTTGGCCCTGGGGCCACCTTGCAAGACAATTTGCGAAGCAAAATATAAAATTGAATGGAAACTAGCGCTAACTAAACATCAAAATAAAGCTAGGCTGAAAAGGCCGTCATAGCTACTACAGCTGACAAACCACCAAATTATACATACCAGGCCTACAAACCCAACATACTGCACTAACCAACAGGATATGTCTACAAGCCTCTACTGATAGATGTACTATGATCGGAACAGGGCCCCGACCTACCCATAACATATATACAGATATACATAAGATGTACACAAAAACTCTAGACCTGGCAACTCCGAAAGACGTGGAGCTTACCGATCAGGCTGAACTCTGGAAACACCTACTGAGGAGGTATACCCGTCTGTCTATCTGAACCTGCATGCATGAAATGCAGCGTCCCCAGAAAAGGGACGTCAGTACAAAATAATGTACCGAGTATATAAGGCGATAACATAACTGAAAGTTGGAACTGAACTGATAATATAATAACTGAAAGTAATTGGGAGTCAAAGATGATCTGGAGATATACTTACCTGTTGATACTGACTCAACTCCTTCAATATAGTAAGTAAAATAATTATCCGGCCTTATAAGGCTCGGTATATATAACTGCTCTGCCGTAGTAGGCTCGCTCATAGGCGCTCGGCCATACTAGGCTATGTATCTCGACCATGCTGGGCTCGCTCATAGGCGCTCGGCCACAGTAGGCTCGGTATATAACTTTCCATCTGATCAGAGGTTGCCCAATAGGGGCCTGCCCATCGATTATAGCTCGATGGTAATGAAAATACTGTAATACTGTATATATAGGCTTGCTGCTCTCTTGACTGGAAGAAGACAATACTATATTGAATATAGAATCTCGATAAGGAATAATATTGTAACTTATGAGACTAGAATAGTGTGAATAAATTCATGAATATGAACTTCTCTTTTTGTCTCATTACTAACACATGTAGCTACGAGATCATGCCAAAATGAAGGAAGGCTTAGCCTTAACATACCTTATCACAATCTTTCCAATCACCAAGTTGAACTCACCTCTTCGCACCTTAATCTACAAGAATGATAATAATACTATCGTTAAGTTACGAAAGGTACAACTATTGCACAACGAACGACAAACCTATTTTGTATTAAAACGGGCAGCATCTCCCCTATAATCCTTACTTCCTCCAAATTCAAGATAACACCAACAATAAAAGAACAGAACAATAACAACATATATACATCATTTTCCAGCCCTATATACACCATCAAATACTACAAAACAGCCCAACACACCCCAATCTCTTCATACACAAAATGACCACCGTAGTAGTGTCAAACGACCCGGAAATGTTATGACGAATGACCAGCCAATCACCCTACATTTATATGGTGTTTATAAACCCCCTTCCTCCTCCAAAACTCCACAAAACAGTAGTAAAACACGCAGCCCAACAGCAACACAAAACAGTCCACAAAACAGTCCGCTACAAGTGAATAACTCGAACTCACGGCTTCCGATCACCGTCCCGTGAGTTCTTACAAGTATAGAACGACTTACCATGAATTTTCAGAAGAAAAACTGGATGAAAGAGAGCAGTAAACTCACCTTATTTGTTGGATAACTCAGCTCCTATCTTGGTTCTTCAAACTCTAGGTTTTACCTCCAATTAGAACTTGAAAGGGAGAGAAAATCAATTAGGGTTTGTGGGAAATTTTTGGGAGGATTCTTTGCAGAGCTTATGTCTGGTTATTATGCTCTATTTTAAGTCTAATATATGAAGAAAATAGGCCCTTAAAAGGCCTCTTTGGACGACCCGAAATGGCCCATTTTTTTGGGCTCTCATTTAAGCAAGTAGGTGACACACCTACTTGTCACCTAGCAGCTCGCGCAGTATCGCACAAATGCCCATATCTTTCTACTCCAATGTCATATTGATAAATGGTTTAATGCGTTAGAAAATAGACTCATAGATCTTTAATTTTATGGGTGGAACACCCCATAACTCTAAGAATATTGGGAGAAAATCGTAGTTACATTTGACCCAAAGTTTCAATAAAACTTATGAATGTAACTTGTGATGACTTTCATCGACTTTTGTTCCACAACTCTCTTGACTTCAAAACATAACACACGGATATCATACGACTAATATAAATCATAACATAATCTCCTTATCATGTTAAGCACCCTAGTCTCACCCCAAAGGTATATGTTATAACATTCCCAACTTGTCGACTTTCGACGAAACATTATTTTCTTCAATTGCTTTATCTTCTGAACCGTCCAACCCTCTTTGTACTTGTTGTTCATGATCTTCAATATTTGTAACCTCAGAGGTAACATGATTAAATTAATTTTTATACTTTTAAATATTATCTCATTTTTGGTCCTACATTAGTTTGCTTACGATGCATTTTTATGTACGAAAATATAGGGTGTAACATCATTCCCCCCTTGGAAACATTCGTCCTCGAATGTTTACTCTTAGAGACTTTGGAAACTTTTGCCAGAGTATCCTTCGTACACTAGGTTAAAACCAACCTGTACGTAGCCAGAAAACATACTATGCATGCCACACATGGCCAATGTTTATAAATAGCAACACTTTGCCTCACCAACCGTAAATCATAAATACTAAAAGTGAAAAATAAAAGCTTACCTGCTGACCTGCTAGCCTGAATAGAGCTGTGTTGTAGCATCCCATCTCGAGCCATATCTTTAGTTTGAAATAGGTGGGGGTATTTAGACTTCATTTCTTCCTCCGATTCCCACGTCATCTCTTCTACATTCTTGCTCCTCCATAAAACCTTTACGGAAGCTACCTCCTTATTTCGTAGATTGCGGATTTGTCGGTCTAGGATGGCAACTGGAATTTCCTCGTATGACAAGTCCTCTGTAATCTGTACATCATCCGTGGGCACCACTCGGGTAGGATCGCCAATGCACTTCCGTAGCATAGATACGTGAAAAACCGGATGGACAAACTCCAATTCTGAGGGCAACTCTAACTCATAAGCTACTTGGCCCACTCTCCGAATGATCCTATAAGGCCCAATATACCGTGGGCTAAGCTTGCCTTTCTTGCCAAACCTCATCATGCCCTTCATAGGTGATACCTTTAAGAATACCCAATCATTAATCCTGAACTCTAAGTCTCGTCGCCGCACGTCAGAATATGACTTCTGACGACTCTGAGCTGTCAACAGTCGCTCCCGGATAAGCTTTACTTTCTCTATGGCCTGTTGAACCAGGTCTGGCCCATATAACCTAGATTCCCCAACAGCAAACCACCCTATAGGAGATCTGCACTTACGCCCATACAAAGCCTCGTACGGAGCCATCTGAATACTGGAGTGGTAACTGTTATTATATGCAAACTCGACAAGAGGTAGATGTTCATCCCAACTTCTTTTACAATCCAACACACATACTCGTAACATATCCTCGAGCGTCTGAATTGTGCGCTCGGCTTGTCCATCAGTCTGTGGATGAAAAGCTGTGCTGAGATTCACCTGAGTCCCTAGACCTCTCTGAAATGACCTTCCAAAAATATGCTGTAAACTGAGCCCCACGGTCAGATATAATAGAAACTGGTACTCCGTGTAGCCGCACTATCTCCTTAATATATAACTTTGCATAATCTTCTGCTGTATATGTAGATCTGACCGGTAGGAAGTGAGCTAATTTCGTGAGCCTATCGACTATCACCCATATGGAATCGAACTTACGATTAGAACGAGGTAAACCCGTGATAAAGTCCATGTTTATCGCCTCCCATTTCCATGTCGGGATCTCTATAGTCTGCATTAGCCCTCCAGGCTTCTGGTGCTCTATCTTCACTTGCTGGCAACTAGTACATTGGGCGACAAACTCAGCAATGTTCTTCTTCATATCATTCCACCAGTACACATCCTTAATGTCATGATACATCTTCGTCGACCCAGGATGGATGGAATACCATGAATAATGTGCCTCTGACATAATCCTGTCTCGTAGCCCTGCTACATCTGGAACACACAAACGACCCCTATATCTGAGAACCCCATCTCCCTTTAGCTCTAACAGTGGCTTCTTCTGCTGCGGAACTCGCTCTCTCAGCTCGACCAACTCTGGGTCCTCGTACTGCCTTTCCTTAACTTTCGCTATGAGGGATGATTTTGTAGTGTTTTGGAGTACAACTCCACCATCCTCAAAATCTACTAACCGAACCCCCAATGAAGACAATTGATGAATCTCTCTAGCTAATTGTCTTTTCTTGGGCTCTACATGTGCTAAGCTACCCATAGATCGGCGACTTAAGGCATCTGCTACAACATTAGCTTTCCCTGGATGGTAGAGAATGTTAACATCGTAATCTTTCAATAACTCAAGCCATCGCCTCTGTCGCAAATTCAACTCTTTCTGCTTGAAGATATATTGTAGGCTTTTATGATCAGTAAATACATCAACATGAACACCATATAAATAATGCCGCCATATCTTAAGTGCATGGACAACCGCAGCTAACTCGAGGTCGTGGGTCGGATAATTCCTCTCGTGCTTCCTCAACTGCCTTGAAGCATATGCAATTACCTTCCCATGTTGCATCAGGACACATCCTAACCCGACACCTGATGCATCACAATACACGGCATAACCCTCTAGACCCTCTGGAAGTGTTAGAACTGGAGCTGAGGTCAACCTGTTCTTAAGCTCTTGGAAACTCCACTCACAAGCCTCTGTCCATTGAAACTTAGTTTCTTTCTGTGTCAACTTCGTCAATGGTGCCGAAAGGGAAGAAAAACCCTCTACGAACCTCCGATAGTATCCTGCTAAGCCTAGAAAGCTATGAACCTCTGTCGGAGTGGTAGGTCTAGGCCAAGATTTCACGGCCTCAATCTTCTGAGTGTCCACCTTTATCCCTTTATCTGATACAATATGCCCCAAGAATGCTACAGACTTCAACCAGAACTCACATTTAGAAAACTTAGCATACAACTTACGATCACGGAGGGTTTGGAGTACCGCTCGCAGGTGGTCCGCATGCTCATCCTCTGAACGGGAATAAACCAGAATATCATCAATAAATACTATCACGAACAGATCTAAAAATGGTCAGAATAGGCTATTCATCAAGTCCATAAATACAGCGGGTGCATTAGTCAACCCGAAGGACATGACAAGGAACTCGAAGTGGCCATATCGGGTCCTGAAGGCTGTCTTCGGAATATCTTTTTCCCGAACTCTGACTTGGTGGTACCCCGACCTCAAATCTATCTTTGAAAAGCATCTAGCCCCCTGCAACTGATCAAACAAGTCATCGATCCTTGGAAGTGGATACTTATTCTTAATAGTTACCTTGTTCAGCTGCCTATAATCGATACACATCCTCAGCGAGCCGTCTTTCTTCCGCACAAATAGTACTGGTGCACCCCAAGGTGAGGTACTGGGCCTGATGTAACCTTTCTCCAACAAATCTTTTAACTGCTCCTTCAACTCCTTCAATTCGCCAGGTGCCATTCTATACGGAGGGACGGATATTGGTTGAGTTCCTGGAAGCAAATCGATGCTAAAATCAATCTCTCGCTCTGGAGGAATACCTGGAAGCTCATCTGGAAACACATCTGCATACTCTTTGACTACGGGAATAGACTGAAGTGTAGGTATCTCAGCATCTGCATCTCTAACTCGCACAATATGATAAATGCACCCTTTTGCGATCATTTTCCTCGCCTTCAGATAGGAAATAAACCTACCTCTGGGCGTTGGTGTATTACCTACCCATTCAAGGACTGGCTCACCCGAAAAATGAAATCTGGCTGCCTTTGCTCGGCAATCAACTATGGCATAGCAAGCTGCCAACCAGTCCATGCCCATGATAGCATCAAAATCCATCATCTCTAGCTCAACTAGGTCAGCTGAGGTCTGACGACTACAAATTGTCACCGTACAAACTCGGTAAACCCGTCTAGCAATAATCGATTCTCCGACCGGTGTAGATACCACAAAAGGATCACTTAGTATTTCAGGCACTATACCAAACTTCCTCGCGACAAATGGGGTAATATACGATAAAGTAGATCCTGGGTCTCTCAAAGCATAAGCATCGTGAGAGAAAATGGTTAATATACCTGTCACAATGTCTGGTGAAGACTCCTGGTCCTGTCGACCCCGCTAAAGCATAGATACGGTTCTGATTACCACTTGAACTGGAACCTCTACCTCTGCCCCGACCTCTACCAGCCGAAGAATGAGACTCGCGCCCTGAAGGATGCACGGACATAGATGATCCTGTTGCTGAACTCGCTGGTTGTGCCATTCCCCCCGAATCTCTATTTGGGCAATCCCGCATCATATGCCCTGGACGCCCACAAGTATAACAAGCATCAGAACCTGCTCGGCGTTGGCCCAAGTGTCCTCTACCACAGATGTCACACCGTGGAGGAAATGACCATGTCTGCGCAGATCCTCGCTGTCGCTGTAAACCCGACGCCCATGAGCTCTCACCTGGTCTTGACTGAGTATAACGGTCATACCTGTAACCCTGTAACTGAGGTGGCGGAGGCCTAGGTGGCCGTCCGAAGTACTGGGTCCTATAACTACCCTGATATTTCTCCTGAGACCTGGGAAATCTCATCCTCTTACATTGCCCTTGCTCAGCCCTCTCTGTACCCTGCTGCCGACGCCTACCCCTTTCTATATTCTGGGCGAATGCCTGAATCCGGGAGATATCCATACTATCCTGCAATGCAGCGGTAGCACATGCCTCGGTTAACTCTGGGGCTAACCCTGCTATAAACCTGTGAATCCTGTCCCGCATAGTAGCAACTATGGATGGTGCATATCTGGCCAATGAGTCAAAACAGAGACTATACTCTCGAACACTCATATTACCCTGCTTAAGGGCTAGAAACTGATCGACTCGAGCCTATCGGATCTCCCGTGGTAAGTACTGGTCAAGGAAGGCATCTGAAAAATTCTCCCAAATAGCTGGAGGTGCATCACGTCCCCTGGACCTCTCCCATCCCTCATACCAAAGGATGGCTATATCTCGGAGTCGAAAAGCTGCCAGCTCAACTGCCTCTTTCTCCGTGGCATGCATAACAC
Source organism: Nicotiana tomentosiformis (assembly GCF_000390325.3). NCBI lineage: Eukaryota > Viridiplantae > Streptophyta > Magnoliopsida > Solanales > Solanaceae > Nicotiana > Nicotiana tomentosiformis. The sequence goes on from NC_090818.1 coordinate 87,164,090, forward strand.
GAAAGATCCTGTGAAGCTGATCTATGAAATCCTGCGGGTCCTCCCTCTGATCTGTCCCCGTGAACTCTGGGGGACTCAAAGCAATAAACTCTCGGACCCTTAAACTCCCAGACCCCTCAGAAGTTCCTGCACTAGCTGATGCCCTAGCCTATTGCTGGGTAGCTACCAACTGTGTCAACAAATGCACCGCACTCCTCAAGTCCTGATCTGATGGAAGTGGAGGGGGAACTGGATGCGCGGTTTCCCTAGGAATCTCCGTAGTTGGTGGAGGAGCCGGTAATGGCTGAGTAGGGGTCTCACCTTGAGCCTCAGACTGGGCCCCATCTACTGGGGGTACCCTGCCGGTCCCCTCACCTACTGCTGTATCTCTCCTCTGGCTAGCCGTAGTCTTCCTAGTCACCGTCATCTGTGCATGCAAACACCAACACATAAGTTTAATTCAAATTTTCTATAACTCAGTTCTGTAGCACGATTTAGATTTCAAAGAAGGGTAACCAACTCCTAAATGCCCTGTAGTGCCCTGCTTATATAATGTGGTGCACAACACATCTATAAACAAGACTCTACTAGACACGGCTTGTAGACTCCCTAGGATAGAACTGCTCTGATACCAAGTTTGTCATGCCCCGACCTGGAAGCGAGACTGGCACCCGGTGCCTCAACTAACCTAGTGTACCAAATTAAGACTAAGGGACTCTGAATACATAATGTCATACTTTGGCCCTGGGGCCACCTTGCAAGACAATTTGCGAAGCAAAATATAAAATTGAATGGAAACTAGCGCTAACTAAACATCAAAATAAAGCTAGGCTGAAAAGGCCGTCATAGCTACTACAGCTGACAAACCACCAAATTATACATACCAGGCCTACAAACCCAACATACTGCACTAACCAACAGGATATGTCTACAAGCCTCTACTGATAGATGTACTATGATCGGAACAGGGCCCCGACCTACCTATAACATATATACAGATATACATAAGATGTACACAAAAACTCTAGACCTGGCAACTCCGAAAGACGTGGAGCTTACCGATCAGGCTGAACTCTGGAAACACCTACTGAGGAGGTATACCCGTCTGTCTATCTGAACCTGCATGCATGAAATGCAGCGTCCCCAGAAAAGGGACGTCAGTACAAAATAATGTACCGAGTATATAAGGCGATAACATAACTGAAAGTTGGAACTGAACTGATAATATAATAACTGAAAGTAATTGGGAGTCAAAGATGATCTGGAGATATACTTACCTATTGATACTGACTCAACTCCTTCAATATAGTAAGTAAAATAATTATCCGGCCTTATAAGGCTCGGTATATATAACTGCTCTGCTGTAGTAGGCTCACTCATAGGCGCTCGGCCATACTAGGCTATGTATCTCGACCATGCTGGGCTCGCTCATAGGCGCTCAGCCACAGTAGGCTCGGTATATAACTTTCCATCTGATCAGAGGTTGCCCAATAGGGGCCTGCCCATCGATTATAGCTCGATGGTAATGAAAATACTGTAATACTGTATATATAGGCTTGCTGCTCTCTTGACTGGAAGAAGACAATACTATATTGAATATAGAATCTCGATAAGGAATAATATTGTAACTTATGAGACTAGAATAGTGTGAATAAATTCATGAATATGAACTTCTCTTTTTGTCTCATTACTAACACATGTAGCTACGAGATCATGCCAAAATGAAGGAAGGCTTAGCCTTAACATACCTTATCACAATCTTTCCAATCACCAAGTTGAACTCACCTCTTCGCACCTTAATCTACAAGAATGATAATAATACTATCGTTAAGTTACGAAAGGTACAACTATCGCACAACGAACGACAAACCTATTTTGTATTAAAACGGGCAGCATCTCCCCTATAATCCTTACTTCCTCCAAATTCAAGATAACACCAACAATACAAGAACAGAACAATAACAACATATATACATCATTTTCCAGCCCTATATACACCATCAAATACTACAAAACAGCCCAACACACCCCAATCTCTTCATACACAAAACGACCACCGTAGTAGTGTCAAACGACCCGGAAATGTTATGACGAATGACCAGCCAATCACCCTGCATTTATATGGTGTTTATAAACCCCCTTCCTCCTCCAAAACTCCACAAAATAGTAGTAAAACACGCAGCCCAACAGCAACACAAAACAATCCACAAAATAGTCCGCTACAAGTGAATAACTCGAACTCACGGCTTCCGATCACCGTCCCGTGAGTTCTTACAAGTATAGAACGACTTACCATGATTTTTCAGAAGAAAAACTGGATGAAAGAGAGCAGTAAACTCACCTTATTTGTTGGATAACTCAGCTCCTATCTTGGTTCTTCAAACTCTAGGTTTTACCTCCAATTAGAACTTGAAAGGGAGAGAAAATCAATTAGGGTTTGTGGGAAATTTTTGGGAGGATTCTTTGCAGAGCTTATGTCTGGTTATTATGCTCTATTTTAAGTCTAATATATGAAGAAAATAGGCCCTTAAAAGGCCTCTTTGGACGACCCAAAATGGCCCATTTTTTTGGGCTCTCATTTAAGCAAGTAGGTGACACACCTACTTGTCACCTAGCAGCTCGCGCAGTATCGCACAAATGTCCATATCTTTCTACTCCAATGTCGTATTGACAAACGGTTTAATGCGTTAGAAAATAAACTCATAGATCTTTAATTTGATGGGTGGAAAACCCCATAACTCTAAGTATATTGGGAGAAAATTGCAGTTACATTTGACCCAAAGTTTCAGTAAAACTTATGAATGTAACTTGTGATGACTTTCATCGACTTTTGTTCCACAACTCTCTTGACTTCAAAACATAACACACGGATATCATACGACTAATATAAATCATAAAATAATCTCCTTATCATGTTAAGCACCCTAGTCTCACCCCAAAGGTATATGTTATAACATTCCCAACTTGTCGACTTTCGACGAAATATTATTTTCTTCAATTGCTTTATCTTCTGAACCGTCCAACCATCTTTGTACTTGTTATTCATGATCTTCAATATTTGTAACCTCAGAGGTAACATGATTAAATTAATTTTTATACTTTTAAATATTATCTCATTTTTGGTCCTACATTAGTTTGCTTACGATGCATTTTTATGTACGAAAATATAGGGTGTAACAATTCGGTCTCGATCGCTGCTGGCCTCTATCTCGACATGTACCTCGAATCCCGAACATGGTACTTTGTCCTCTTACCTTGGTCTGATCCACTACGTGGCCGACCTTCGATGCATCTCCCTGGTCTCGGTCAGATAGAAATATTGGGTTGGCTCGATTTTAACCGTATACAAAATTAGATATTTCTTGTCTTAACTTTATGGTTTTGGTCGGAGAAAAATATTTGTTTAAAAATTTCTGAGTTATCTAGTCCCATGTGGTAATGAAACCTTGTGGCAAACATCACAACCAAGTCTTGGCATCTCCTTTTAAAGAAAAGGAAAATAGCCTGAACTTGATAGCTTCAGGAGGTACTCTATTGTACTTAGTTATTTTAATAAGTTCCAGAAAGTCAATTAAATGAATGTGTGGATCTTCACTTGAGTCTCAAGTGAAGATGCAAGACTATTGAATCGTTTGAATTAAGCCATTCCTAATTTCAAAGTTGTTGGCTGCCACTGGGGTTTTCTAACATTAGATTCACAGTTGAAGCAGTCAGGTCTAGCATAATCCTTTAGGATTCTGTTTGCTGGCCTTGGTGCTACTTCATCAAACTGATCCTCCACATGGATTGGTGGTGGAATGTCTGGTGGATGGATGTATTCTACTTCCTGATTCTCCATTCCTTCACGAGCTATGCTTTGAGAAGATGATGTTTGTCCTTTGCTGCACAATCGAAGAGATCTTACAATTTTTGGATCATAACTAGCCAACGTTTTTGTAGAAGAGCGGGTCATAAACTACCCGAAATTTTTAAATCAAAGAAATGCAAACTTTTTTTTTTAATAGAAAATTAAAGTAGTTCCTAAAATAATAATAGTACTAGATAAAATAAAATAAAAATACAAACTATTGTAGTAGTAACTAATAGTAGTGGTATTACCAAATAACAACTAATAGTATTTTATAAAGTTGAAAAATAAAAGTAGGTGATGCAACAAAAACTTTTATATGATAATATTCTTACTTAAAGTAATAAAATTTATGCTAATATGAACAATACTAATTTTAGAATTGCTAAAAATAATGATGATGCTAAAAATTAGTAAATAGTAGTACTGCTAGTAAGCGAAACTAATATGCTGAAGAAAATTGTATTAACAATACTAACAACGATATAGTAAAAACCTTTAAGAAAAAAATAATAATTTATTTATAATAATAAGTACTCAAATTAGTAACAAAATATTTAATCTAAAGTAGATGTATGCCAATCCCTAGCAACGACGCCAAAAATTTAACGAGGCCAATGTGTATAGGAATTTCTGCTCGTACTCTGTCAAATTCTAGTATAGTTTATGATATCGTCCCACATAGATTGGATAATCTATGCTACAGACTTGTAATATTTTAACTACTATTTGAGAGAATCAAATTAATGAAAAATGAGTGAGGTTTAAAACTTGTTAATTTCTTAAACAAAACAAATAACTTCTGGAAGATTTATAATTTAAAAAGAGTTGGTAATCATTGAATTCATTTGATAATATTACTATAATAAAATTTTAATTTCTAAATTTATTTCTAAGAATTAGGTTAATTAATCAACTTAAGACTAGTGACGATTAAACTGAAATATTGTTCTTGCTTGAATTGTGCTAAAAGAATAGCAAAAACTTCGTGAGAATATTTTTACTACAGATCAATAATCTTGCCTATAATAATTCCTTCGTGAGAATTAAAACTGAGGCAAGCAAGATTACGGACTTGAAATAATAGTTTACTAAAAATTACTCTCACTCTACTATTTTATTCATCAGTTATCATATATTAATTTTGCTCCGTGAGAATTATAAAATTAATATAAGAATAACTTAGAGATAAAATATCTAGACGTGGTAATAGATTAATAAAAAACCATCATTCTAGCACATAATAAAATGTAAATAAAAAGTTTCAAGCCAAGAATATATAAAACTGAGATAATATTATAAAATATATCAAGTTTCATCAACTATCTCAAAGAAAAAAAATTGCTTAATTATGGAGTAAGAAAAGCTAAAAAGGATATTTAGAAGACTAAAAATATTTTTACTATAAGGAAAGTAAAGAAAGACATGAGGACTAAGACTATTTCTTGTGTCTTGCAAAAGTTTGGATATCATATACAAAGAGTGCTTTCTATTTATAGGAAAAGATTAGTAGCTTTTGTCATGTTCCACTTTTGCGAATGTGAAATTCATGTATGCAATGGTAGCCTTTGTGTATGTGTCACGACTCTAAATTTCCATCCGTAAGATGTCGTGACGTCACCTAGTCTCTAAGACTAGGTAAGCCTAACAATAAAGAAATAAGAAAAGAACAGTATAAAGGGGACTCGCGAGGCCTGGTGTGCAACACGCCCTAGAGCAGGCGTCGCCTACTCTGTCGCCCGACGGATTGCGCCCAGCACCAGGCGTCGCCTGTCCTGGCGCCTGGTTCTGGAACTTGTCTGATTTTTGCCTTTTCGTGCCTTTTTTTGGGTACTTTGACATCTTTGTGTGCAACCTTTAAGGATTTCCATCCTCCAATGCTCCTACACATAAAAATGAAACAATTAAGCTTAAACGTTACACAGTTAATCATTAAAATACTAAAATATAAGGTAAGCAATACACTAAAAATATACATTTATGGGCAAACATCACTACCCCACACTTAAACATTGCTCGTCCTCGAGTCAACCAATAAATTACACTATTCTTGAGCACTTTACAATTACATAATTGCATCACACTAAACCAATGACCATGGTTGGTAGCAACAATTAAACTAGAGCATACGCAATTACATACACTTCCCCTTTACTTATGACATTCTTCAAAAGAAATATTCACAACGAATACAACATGCTCATAAGAATCCTAGCCTCAAAAAATGACTCAATATCACAATGCACTCATGGATTGAACAGCCAACATCACAGAGAAGTATAATAATGTTACCTATCCCTCGTGAAACCATGTGCCCTCACAACAAGAACAATAGAGTAAGTTAAATCCACACATTCAAATCAAATACTCAAATATATATTAAGGACTCACATATATCAAAGAAATTACTCACTCTCACAAAAAAAGTCACATGCATGCAATTGCTACCATAGGCTTTTCCATAATGTAAACCTCTACTAATGTAGGCTCGCTCGATCTAAAATCAATTAGGACTTTTTCATGGTTGTAATGTGGGCTAAGGGATGGGTAGGATATGTTTAGGAATAGTGGTTCACCTTCCTAACCACTTTAACACATTACCAGATAACTTAAGCGCAAATTCTTCAATTCACTTCAATTTCACAAACAAGATCACTCCCTAAAATATGCCCTCTTTCTTTAAGTACTACTTTAATTTATATCCTATTAGGAAGAACAAGACAACAATTTATTCATCTATATTTTTCCTCCTCTCTTTTTTTCTTCAGATTTTTCTTTCTTCTTTTTTTTCTTTTGTTTTTTTTCAACTATTATATTTCCTTTTTTAATTTTCGCTAGTGGTGTATTATTTTACAAAATAAATGAATATTTTTTTTTTCATTGGATCCACTCGAAAGCCACCCAAATTCCCTCCTTACTTCATTTAGCACTCATTTTACAATTAAAATGCTTTAAGAGGTCAAAAAGATCAAAAGTGTCAATTAAGAACAAAAGGGTATATGCTCGTAATATGGGTGCCAAATAAAAGGTCTACAGGCTCAAAAGGGCTAACTAGCGATATATTTTATTTGTGATAAGAAACTAGGCTCAAAAATATTAAAGAAAGCCTAAAATTATTTTTTAAATCAAGCAAACCTAAAATTTCGCTTCGACTCACATATCGGGCAAGTTTTAGACACAAGTACAATACATGTGCTGCACAAAATACCCACTTCACACATGGAACATGAATCACTAAGGATGGTCCCATTCCGACTCTCAAACTAATGCAAGTATTCATGAAGCCGCAAGATATTAAACATTTACCACAAAGTGAACAATAGTCGAGTAAATAAAATGTAGGCGTCACAAGATATGCTATCCAATCAAACGAGGCACCATGAAAATTTTAACACATAAGGAAGATACTACACATGCCAAAGCCTAAATGTGCTACTATTAAATAAGTCACGGGCGCCTAGGAATTACATTATTCTTCCTCCTTTTATTTCCTAAGTCCTCTACATAAAAATAAAGAAACTACTACCCGGTTCAAGCTACATCCCTTGAAAAAGAACCGAGACACAAGAAAAATTCACGGGGGATTATTACTATCTAAAGAAAAATAAAAGACATGTTTTTGGATTTTTTAATTTTTTTTATTTTTAGTTAAGCGACGGAGACATCGTAAATTGGTCCGCAGACATCGCGATAAGTCCTCTGTACTTTAATCCCTCAAGAAAACTGCCTAGGAGATTTTTTTTTTAGCAAATTATACTACTAGGCATGCTGCCTAGTAGTTATTATATTAATAATAAAAGAAAAATCACAAAGGAAGAGTACAAGTAAGTGGGCAATATCTACAGTATTGTTGCTTTTATGCGTTGGCTATATAATCATCCATCTGCGCCTTCATTGCCTCTTAATTGCAGCCTCAATAGGCTGCCGGCATAGTCTCATTAGGGTGAATGATCTCATCACCGTATGAATATTTTCCAAAGGTGTAGGACATAAGCAAACACATACGACGCTAAACCTTACCTTACAATTCCTACTGAGGCATTAACAACCCCATCTACTAGCAAGCATGTAAAAAATAAGAACTAGAACGCACTAAGTATTTTAATATCATCACAAAGTTTATAACATACTCTGTGATGATATTACATATGGTAATACTTTTAAAATGAAAGATTAAAATAAGATAAAAATTAGAGTCTTGCCCCTGTTTTTGCAACTTTGTGAACTCTTCAAATTGTAACTCCACTTCTTCTTCAAATATCTTCATCAATGCTTCGAACTTCATCCTTTTTTCTTTGACTTATTTGACCTTGAGGAGGTTGTAGGGGCAGCCGCCCTTTGCTTTGCAACTCTCATTAGAGGTTTCCTAATGACAACCTCGTGTGTCACCTTGCCATCCCAATTGTGTTGCCTCTCGAGGGGTTTCTTCTTGTTTTTGTTGGATCCACTTCTCATTTGCCTGGGTGAAAGGTCTCCCTCTCTAGCTATATTTTTAAAGCAAGCATCCAATAGTTCTTCGTCTTCACCTTTTTCATAACAATCTCGACCCATATCCACCCCAAAAGCGTTAATAGGATTGTATCCAGGCACTAGAGCTCCTCTCTCGTTCCTCGGATTGTCAAGAGCCTTTATAGTATCCATGTCATGCGTTACAAGTGCTTGGAGGATTTTTGTCAGAGTCAAGCTATATTGTGCAGTCCACTTGTACTAGCTACATGTCTAGTGGTGTTTTGGATCAAATTAAGATTAGAAATCGTATATGATAGTTGTTGTCCAACAGGAACAAAAACTGCAGTTGGACTTCCAGTAGCACCAACGTTTTGCATGGACGACAAACCTGCTGCGCCTAGTGGACGTTACTGCCCAGATTTTGCGACCTCTTTGGCAGCTTGTATTGTACAACTATCACCCTCAAAAGCAGTAGTATTTGATATTTTTTCTGATGCATAAACAGTTGCCAATTGATTACCAATTGTATCTCCATGTTTGGACTTGCTAGGCACGAAGATAGGAGCATTTGGACTTAATTGTCGCAGCTGCTGTATCTCTTTTTTCTTTCCTGTTGATGCATTAACCTTGGAGCTTGGTGTATTGACCCTTTGTGCATTTCTATGACTTGTGCTTTTTTCAGAGATTGCTCCATGACTGTACATAGAATCAACCTCGTTCCTTCCCTCTTCTTCAACCTGATTTGCCTAGCTTTTGGACAGTTGCACGTCATCGTCTTCCTCATATCTCTTGTCTGGATCATCATCGTCTTCTTCATATTCCTCCACTTGATCTGACCAAAATTTGGATTTGATCATAGTTTGTTCAATCGTCCTGTCATCAAGCTCCTCACTTGACTGTTCAATCGCTTCCTTTAAAGTTTTTGTTGCCGACGACATCATGGATAATGTATGTTGGTTGTTTGAAGCTTGTAGCATGTTGCCTGATCGATCAACCAATTCATTGGAGGGGATATTATGCTGCGACATATTGAAACCAACCACAGCAATACCATCGTTGATCTTCACCTCTTGACGTGAAAATCCTTTTGTTGAATTATTAAGAATCTCAGGCGCACCTTGATAAGGATTCAAATTTTCCAGAAGTTTAATTCTCAATGCAGTGAGATTAACCTTAGCAGGTGTGAATGATTTACTGGAATCATTGTTCTCATCCCTAACTACCACAATCTGCCCCCCTTGTGACTATCAGTAGGAACTAAGTCCTTTGCTACATGTAATCTAGCAGCTGCCTTTTTGGAATGTTGTTGCTATTTTTCACTGCCTGTAGAATTGGCTTGGCAAGTATTTGAACTTGCATTCTTCCCATCATCCTTTGAACCATGTTCCTTCCCAACAGCCAAAGCATCAAAAGAATTAGAATAATTGATTTTTTTTTTGCAGCAAACTCATTTTTGCGACATGAAGCATCCTTTTCCCTAGGTGATAGGTGTACTCGATTTACCACTGTCCAGTCTCCACCCTTAGATTGTTCCACACCTTGAGCACCAGATTTTAAAACATCAGCATTAGCTATAACACCTGCTGGTTTATCACCCTTACCAGCTTCCTGTAGAGCATCTTTCATACTATGTATGGTCTGCTCATATACAGCTTCAGCTGGTATTTTTTCCACTAAGCATATAGTGTTTCCAGCCGTAAAGAGAGTTTTTTGTGTACCAGCAGAAGGATGATCAAATACATGTTTTTGAAGTTGCGCCTCATCAGCTGTAGCAAGTTAACCAGCCAAAGAAACCACACCAGTAGTAGCCACTGAAGTAGCAGCCTTCAAACTTAAACTCCCATCCTTTGAAACCTTCATCGCAGCATTAGGAGTTTGATTTTGAGACTTCAGCAAAGCTGGTACTTCCTTCACCAGCTGATGATCTTGTAACTCCTTCACATTAACAGATGCCCCAACCTGTTGTTGAACCATATTAGGTTTGTTTGAGGTATTAGTTCGATCATCCGAAGCCTTCAATGCACCAGCAGTAGCTGTGTACATCCTCGCGAAAACCGTAGCAGCTGGAATATCCTTCAACCTCTTATCCTCTCTAGTTGGATTTTTCTTGACCTTCTCCACACCTACACCCTCCATCTTTTGCCTAGCTTCAACTTGACCTGAATAAGCAGTAACGTCACAACTGATAGCAGCAGTAGCTTCAGGCATTACAGCATGCGCCACTCGATCGATAAGAGCTCGATCACTGTTACCTTCTTGAGCCACCAGTGTAAATCCTTGCTTCTTACTACCATTGTTTGCTCGATTCAAACCATTCTCTTGCACAGTTATTCGATTACCTGTGTTACGCCCTGCAGTATTACGTCGATGTTATGCTCCGCTGTATTATATTACGACGATGTTATACCCTGTAGTATTATACGTTGAATTTGTTGTAAGATAATTGACATCAGTTCAAGGACAAGATTATTTAGAGATTATGAGTATTATGCTATTTCAAACAAGTGACGAGTAAATTCGTGAAGGTGAGAGGGTAAGTAACTCGAAGAAAATGAATTTCGTCGAAGTTTGGTATTTTGAAATAAAATATGGTCCAAGCTACAATACCTCGTATTTATAGATTAGTGCCATACAAGGTACTACATGCCCATGATAGTATGATGTATAAGGTGTATTAAAAATGAGTAGTATTTTAAGTAGTTTGAGATAATTCTTAATTATGTGGGTAATTAGTTAATTATTGGATAATAGGATATTACCTAATTAATTAGGGAATTATTGGATAAAGATTAAATTTCTCAACGTAGCAGCCCACCCTTCAAACTATGTGACTCATAAATCAAATTGAAAGGTGGCAAACTAAAGTTATAAACTCAAGTCACTACATTCTTCATCACGCGTAAAACATATACTTAGAAGATTTGTAACCATTCTGCTTCATTTGGTCTTTAGATGCTCAAGTTATTCAATTATAATGTTCTTTCTATTACAAAGACACGTTAGAATGTATTAAGAGAATACATAACATTTTCCTACTACAACACCAAAATAACACACGATGGAGCACTTGATTTCATAGCATCTTAAGCAACGTGAGATTTTGCGATTCTAAGAGAGTACGGTGCAATCTTTCTCAAGAATATCATACGATTTTTTCCTACTCCAGGTATATTAAGGCTAAGCCCTTCCTTCATTTTGGCATGATCTCGTAATTACACGAGTTTGATAACGAGGAATAAAGAGAAGTTCGTATTCCTGAACTTATGTACATTATCCTAGTCTCATAAATTACAGTATTCTCCCTTATCGGGACTTTATATTCAATTGTGTATTGTCTTCTTCCAGTCAAGAGAGAAGAGTAAATTCGAACTTTGATTCCAGTCAAGAGTGTGTGTGTATATATATATATACAGTATTACAGTATTTTCACCACCATCGAGCTATAGTCGGTGGGCAGGCCCCTATTGGGCAACCTCTGATCAGATAGTAAGTTATATACCGAGCCTACTGTGGCCAAGCGCTTATGAGCGAGCCCAGAATGGCCGAGATACAGATCCTAGTATGGCCGCGCCTATGAGCGAGCCTACTACGACAGAGCAATTATATATACCGAGCCCTATAAGGCCGGACAACTATTTTACTTACTATATTGAGAGAGTTGAGTCAGTATCAGTAGGTAAGCATATCTTTAGATTATCTTTGACTCCCGGTTACTTTCAGTTATTATATTATCAATTCAGTTTCAGCTTTCAGTTATTCTATTGCCTTACAAACTCGGTACATTATTTCATACTGACGTCCCTTTTGCCGGGGACGCTCTATTTCATGCGTGCAGGTTCAGACAGACAGACGAGTAGACCTCCTCAGTAGGTATTGCCCGAGTTCGGCTTGATCAGTAAGCTCCCTATCCTTCGGAGTTGCCGGGTCTAGAGTTTTACGTACATCTTGTGTATATATGTATATATATGTTATGGATAGGATGGGAGCCCTGTTCCGATCACCGTACATCCACCAGTAGAGGATTGTAGACATATCCTGCCAGTTAGTGCAGTATGTTGGGGTTTTAAGCCTTGTATGTATATTTTGTTGGTTTGCCAGCTGTAGTAGTTATGACGTTAGTCAACGTTCGCAAATTGTCTTGCAATGTGGCCCACGGCCAAAGTATGACATTATATGTCCAGAGTCCCTTAGTCGCAAGTTGGTACGCAAGGATAGGTGAGGTACCAGGTGCCGGTCTCGCCCCCCAGGTTCGGGGCATGACAGAAGTGGTATCCGAGCAGTTCTGTCCTAGAAAGTCTACAAGCCGTGTCTAGTAGAGTCTTGTTTATGAGTGTGTTGTGCACCACACTTATAAACAGGAGGCTACAGGACATTTATGACTGTCACTCTTTCTTCTTACTCAAGATCGTGTGGTAGAGCTCAATTGTAAGAACTCAATTTCCTAAACTCTATCTTATTCATATTACGACGATGCCTACATCTAGAAAGACGGTTGATAAGAGATTGGAGGTGGCTGTGAAAGAGTTGAGTCAAAGGAACTCGATTTTGCATGATGCTTATGATGAGTAAATGTAAGATCTTCAGTAGATCATGTGTGTACTAAGACGTGTAAGTCTCTTGATAAGGAGCCTTAAGGCAAAGGTATGTAGAATTGTGATTTACCTTCAACAGTAATAGAGGTATGTAGAATTGGCCATACCCATCTCAGTTATACCCTATTGGGGGCTAACAGGCGTAGTTTAAGAAAAGGACGGGATATTAGGATCCGCTGGGGTTAGAGTAACCCAAAATGGTGAATGGATTATTTGTGTTAGTTGACATTTCCGAAGGATATTACAAAGGTGCTAATAGATCTCCTTGTGAGGCACCCGGATGGTGCACTCTAGAATATTACAAATAGATGTGAATATTAGCATGATCAAAAAAATATTCAGAAGATAGGCACTGAAAGCCTGGAAGGGATAAATATTACCTTAGTGTGGCTCGCGTCCCTAGTAGAGCGAGAATGTTAAGCAACCCGAAGAGCCACTGGATGGAGCAAAAGGGAGCTAAAAGCAAAAGAATGTCTTGTTCGAGTTTTCAGAATAAAGTGATAGACATAAATGTTAGCGGGAAATAAGAAAAGAGTTAATAAAGCATTATGAGTAAGATATGATACATGAATGACAACGGTAGATCAAAAGATGACAGTATTACAGAGTCTATAGTCAAGTAAAGGAAAAGACGAGAGGTGACAAGCCTTGAGACAACAAAAGAGTATAGGCCATAAAGTCATTTTCTCATTTCGAGAAATAAGTTTGTGACACCAACGCGACTACCAGAAGGAAAAGTTAGACCCCAGAGCAATAGAAATTAATATGGGCTGGTGAATAAGATAAACTAAACACGAATTAGGGACTGAATGATTTGATAATGGTCGACGTCATGAGAATTTCAGATTTCGTTCCGGCGATAATAGAATGGACAACAGAAGAAGATTCATGAGAAATTCAGAGAATGGTCATTCAGGAAGACACTTCTCTAAAGCAAGCAATGTGAGCAAAGTTCAGCTTAAGGGAGTGTATGTGCCAGTTATACTAAGTGTCACCCTCGCGAGTAAGGAAATTTATTATCGTTGGTACAGAAGGATTACCACGAGGCGAATTAGGGTCATCGATGATGTGAAAAGACGCCAAAGATGAAGAGGTAAAACATCTATACGTAGATTATCGTAGCACTAAATCATAGTACTCCCCAAAAGGGGGGAATATGGAGTGATGTGGCATTAAGTCAGAATTAAGTGGTTCTAGTAACTATGGAATGGTAAAGGAAGAATGCGATAAAAATGAGAAAGGGATGAGATTGCACTTTTTCTAATCCTACAAATATTCTATGATTCCAGAACATTATGCAAGCACGACGTCAAAGAGAGGAAGTAAGGGTTCCGGCCCGGGATGTTTTTGATAAATAAGGAGCTGGTGCGAGAGGTAAGTTAAGACAAAAGGAAAAACCCAAGAAAGATTACATGGAATATTGATATGAGAATGGGCCAAAGAGTAGTTAGCAGTTGACTCAGGAATAGCCTAGTTATGGCTAGACAGGTGGTTACAGACGAATCAGCAAATCGTGCAAGATAAACATAGTAAAACCCAATATAGTGAATTCAGTCTCGCTGATATGACATCGTAACCTTGAGAAATATTAACATAGGAGTTGGAGTAGTTAAAGGTACCGTATGAGTGTTATAGAGGTAAAAGAGAGTGCCACTCGGAAGACAATCAAAATATCAGCTCAGAAGCAACCCTACGCGCACAAGAACATCAAAAATTCTGCCAGGTAAACGATGTAATAAGCCCATAGCCTTGCAAGAATCAGAGGGTCCTACCTAAGTACTACAATGAAAGACTATCTGAGGAAGTAAGGAAGAAGGCTTCGACCTAAGCTCAGTGGCCTAAAGAGGAAGTGATCTTATAACAACAGTCTCCCAACAATGTTGTATGCACTCCATAAGAAAGTGGCACCTACCGTGGCTAATGGACAAGAAGTAAAAATCAGAAGTGATATTCAAGATCGTATGAGTGTTATGGAATTCCAATATGTATGAGCACTAAGATAAGTTAAGTCTGCACGTAACAAGGGGGCAGAAATACCAGGAAAAGTAATTGCCTACATTTAAAGAAAGCTGAGAAGGAACGAAAGGAATTATTCGATCAATGATCCAGAGTTAGTTACGTCATGAACGCACTTACGATTTTGGAATATTATCCATGCAGCATATATACTGACATTCATACAGCCGTAGAAGACTCTGATATAAGTTAAAATAAAGAATTGAGCCCAGGGTATAAACAAAGGATTGAATTGTTAGAAGATTGTATCATGGATATTCTATAGTGCCCATGGAAGGCTAAAGTAATAACTAATACCAGGAGCCGCAGATCGAAAGATAGCTCAAGCCTACATGAAGGCTGATCAGAAGGAAGAGGAAACTAAAGAGTTACATCAATCAAATAAATCAGGAGTTTGATTATTAAACCCAGAAAATTATAGAAATCATGATTAAGAACATTGCAGACTTACTCTAATATCAGAGCTACAAGAGAGATAGTACAATAACCATATTCTATAAAGGCTTTACGATAAAGCCAGTTAGAAGAAGTACCAGCCTCATAAGAAGTCATTATGAAGCTCCCACCGGATTGTGTATGCACCAAAGGTGCAAGTATTATAATAGAGCTTCAAGTTGTGGATGTGAATTATACATACGTGGAAGGAAGGTTATGAAAGAGATAAAAGATGTGATAATAGTCCATACTTCAGATAGAAGGCTAGAAGCGCTGGGATTCAGTATCCAGGAATGATAGCAGCTTCGTCAATGGCATATCTTCCAACCTATGGTTTTTAGGTATCGAGAGGTCTAGTTTAGAGAGTAAAGAAGAGTTTGAAATGATATGATGTCCCGCTTGATGTTCCAGAATGACACAATGAAATCTTTGTTGCAAGCAAGTTGAAGGAAGGTTGCGAGTAGTATAAATGAATATCTGTAAGTCGCAAGCTAAAGTATGGTAGATCGACATGGTTTTAGGAAGATAGGAGTAAGGATAAGAAAAGGCGAGTGAGAAGGTGACGAAAATGGATAAGTCCTCGGGATTAAGCCCAAGAAAACAAGAAGAACTGATGGTTTCTCTAAGTTATAGAAAACTTAGTATGGCCTGAATAAACTCAAAGGAGTCTAAGACTAGTAGTATTTAGAAGATATGGAATGCTGCCATGGTAGTAGAATGATGGTGTGATTGTGATAGATAAAGGATGACATTTGGGCCTTCAATTGAGTAATGACTTGAAGAGGATTTCATGAATTGTACGGGATTAAAATACCCATGTAAGGTGAGTCACATTGGGATGCTATAAAATACGGTTATGGAAGTATAGTATCGCCCCTAGGTGGATCAATCTAATCATTTCAGATATTCCCCAATGAGACGTAAGCCCTAGCGGCAGTGTTACATAAAAGATCAAGTTATCAATGGTAGATTATAGATCAATATTGAGGTGAATCAACAATGTATGGATAAGAGTTACAAAGTATGAGATGAGAGTAGGTTGTCATTCTTAAAATAAACAGTAACGAGGAAGCATTAAAAGACTTAGATTTATTCATCTATGATAAGAAGCGAGAGAGTAACCTGGAATTGGGTAGCAAACCTCGATAATAATAAAACCAAGGTAAGAGTTATGGTATAGTATGACATACCTAGATGCAGTAAAGTCATACAGATGAATAACCAGGTCTATGAAATAAGATATAACAATATTCGTAAGTTCGACAAAGTACCAAGCGAAGAATTTCAGTATACCTATAGATGCCAAGAGGGACATCTTATTAAGCTTTGTATATGTTTACAAAGTGAGGCCTAGAGATTGGCTAAAAGATGGAGGAAAAAAAAAAGGAGAGAAGAGTCGCATAGGCGCACTTACAAAGTCAGAGTCGTACAGGCTGCATGATAAAAGGTAGCAACAGTTACAAGATTGGAAGGATTCCGACCACGAGTCGTGATGTCAGAAAGAGGCCTAAAGGGGAGAATGCCCTGGCTTTTGGATTTATTCACAGAACAGTTGCCTAAATGGCAACGACAGTATTAAAACCATTTGTAAGAGCCATCCGGTTATGAGACCGATAAATACATTAGTCAACATTCGAGGACGAATGTTCCAAAGTGGGGAATGATGTTACACCCCGCATTATTACGTCGATGTTACGCTCCACAATATTATATTATGACGATGTTATACCCTGTAGTATTGTACGTTGAATTTGTCATAAGATAATTGACATCAGTTCAAGGACAAGATTATTTGGAGATTATGAGTATTATGCTATTTCAAACAAGTGACGAGT
Source organism: Nicotiana tomentosiformis (assembly GCF_000390325.3). Classification (NCBI taxonomy): domain Eukaryota; kingdom Viridiplantae; phylum Streptophyta; class Magnoliopsida; order Solanales; family Solanaceae; genus Nicotiana; species Nicotiana tomentosiformis. Next base: position 87,181,243 of record NC_090818.1, read on the forward strand.
AAATTCGTGAAGGTGAGAGAGTAAGCAAATCGAAAAAAATGAATTTCGTTGAAGTTTGACATTTTGAGATAAAATACGGTCCAAGATACAATACCCCAGATTTATGGATTAGTGCCATACAAGGTACTACCTGACTATGATAGTATGATGTATAAGGTGTATTAAAAATAAGTAGTATTTTAAGTAGTTTCAGATAATTTTTCATTATGTGGGTAATTGATTAATTATTGGTGTAACGACCTGGCATGTTATTTTGAGTAATTACTCTCCTCTCTACTATTTGAAGTCTCGAATAGCTTCATATGATGTATTATGACTTGTATGCAAAATTTGAAGTCAATCGAACTTGATTTGCTATATTTTGACATCGATTCTTCAAGAAATACATGGTATCACATTAAGAAAATGAGCTAAAAATTCGGTTTTGATTGAAGAATTAGATCCGTATTGAAATTTTGGAGCCATAGCAAAAGGAATCGTCGAATTCGGACATCGTATGAGAGAGTTATGCCCATTTCCGTATCGGAAAAGATTTTCCGTCGCCACGAGCGCCTAGGGTAGTGTGGGGCGCTAGCCCTGGCGCTGGGAATATTTGGGGTACTGGAAATTGCACCACAGGCAGCACCCCACGCTACCCGTGACGCTCGAAAACACCAGAGGCTCTATAAACGGGTTTTTCTACCATTTTTGACAAAAATAGAGTTTGGGAGCTCGGTTTGGGCGATATTTGGGCGATTTTCATGGGTAAACATTGTGGCAAGTGTTCCTTATCCTATATTGATTATATTTCATGATTCCATACTCATTTACATCATGAATCCGTGAATTTATGAAAGAAAAATCAGATTTTTGTAAAATCTTCCAAAAATATAAAATGAAGATTTGAAGGTCAATCCGATATCGGAATTTGATAAAATTGGTATGGGTGAACTCGTAATTGAATGGGTTGTCGGATTCTGTGAGTTTTGTCGGATTTCGGATTTTGTTGGAAAATTAGTATTTTCATATGGAATTAATTCCTACGATTCGTGTTGAGTATATTGAATTGTTTGTGACTAGATTTGGAGCTTTCAGACACGAATTCGCGAGGCAAAGGTTTATTGGAATCTTGAAATTGGTTGTGAAACGAGGTATGTATCTTGCCTAACCTCGAGTGGGGAATTACCCCTTAGGCATTGATTCTTATATGGAAATTATGTAATTGAAAACCATGTACGCGAGGTGACGAGTACGTACTTGGTTTATATGTGCAAATTATATTGGTTGAAATTCGTAGACGCCCTTAAGTATTAAGTTTGAAAATTGTTGTAACTTATTAAATCCTCTATTTGTCATGCCTCATTCTTTGTTTGCCGAGGTTGTTTTTATATGATAATTTGGTGTGATTGCCACTTGACTTTTATGTGAACTTTGTTTGAGTTGCCATTTTTATGGAAAATACTTTCATTATTGATTTTACTTACAGATAATTTAAATGGAAAATTCAATTAATAAGATGAATAAATCTATTTATTTCCTGAAGTTGTGATTTAAAAGAGGTGTTGTTCCTGGATGAATTACTTGTCAGTTCACGTTGTTGAAACTTTGGTATTGAATTATAAAGGCCGTGAATCATATTGAGGCAAAGTGCCAAATTGTGAAATATTATTCGGTTGAGTTGTTCACTCTCAAACATTTTGTTAAGATGTTGTGCTCATTATGATCGAGTTGTGGCTCCTTATTGTGAAAAAATAATGTGTTATAAGAATTGAGCAGTTGATGTGCAATTTGTGATATATTGTAACAATTGAGCACTTGATGTGCAATTTGTGATATGTTGTAGGATTTGAGCACTTGATGTGCAATTTGTGATATGTTGTAAGAATTGAGCACTTGATGTGCAATTTGTGATATGTTGTAAGAATTGAGCACTTGATGTGCAATTTGTGATATGTTGTAAGATTTGAGGACTTGATGTGCAATTTGTGATATGTTGTAAGAATTAAGCACTTGACGTGCAATTTGTGATATGTTATGATATGTGAGCACTTGAGGTGCAAGTTATATTATGGTGTGATATTTGGACACTTGAGGTGTGATTTTTGAAATATTGTGATATTGATACGCATGCAGTGAGATAAGGCTGGCTTGAAACGCTTGGCTAGTAGGGGACCTACTAGAAGTCTTGCGGTGATATAAGCCCAGGGTCTTGAAATGCATGTGGTGAGATAAGGGTGGCTTGAAATGCGTGGCTAGAAGGGGAACTAGTAGAAGTCATGCGGTGAGATAAGGGTGGCTTGAAACGCGTGGCTAGTAGGGGAACTACTAGAAGTCATGCGGTGTGATACAGGTGGCTAAAACGCGGGATGCTATTTCAGAAAAAATGATTTTTAAAGAGTAATATGTGAAGGCTCCCGCGGTGATATAAGGAAAGATTGTGAATTTATTTATGATTTGGGACTACGAGGCGGTACCTCGGGAGTGCCCTTTTGTTGATATTTCTCTATGGCTGCACTTGCCTTTGGTTATTTTGTTTTTTCGTAATTTTTAAATTCTTGTATTTTCCGTGATGTATTATTTGACTTAATATTAAGTGTTTTGCATTTCTTGATGTATTGTGTTGACCTTGACTTTTTCGTACGAAACTTTGAGGATTTGTATTTTTGGGTTGTACTTGTTTTTGATGATTGAGTTGTTTTAAATAAAAAATATATTCTAGTATGTTTAATTTAATAAATTCTATATCCAAATCAGTAGTTTATCTTATGCTTTATTTTAATGGAAATGTCATTTTTCCTCACCCAAATGATTTCTAAAATAAATTCATTCCTTTGTTGATTTGTTACTTGATTTAAAGATTTTTACCGTACTTTATTGAAAATAAACTGATTGTGCGGATCTTATATACATTGATATTTTGGTACGTGAGTTGTCCGTGCAGTTATGAAAATAATATGGGCATGAGGTGCCGGGGAGAAATATGATGATTTTATTATTGACACGTGAGTTGTCGGTGTGATGGTGATAGAAATATGGGCACGAGGTGCCATGAAAAATATGAAAGTGGGCCGAGACCCGTAATTTTTATGATTGTGAAATAAGGTGTCACATGGTGTCTTTTACTTGAAAATATATTTATTGGAAAGAAGTACATTCGAAAGATATTTATCTTAAAGAATAATATATGAAGGAATTATATTTAAAGGACTTGACTAATTGATTGTACTGGTGTTCCTTATTCGCCTGAGTAATAAATATGATGTTCTTGTTGTCTTGCTGTTATATCACTGGATGAGTTTGTTGTTATCATTGCTAGTTGTTTTCTAGTACTATTGTATACTGCTATATTGCACATGTTATTTGACTAGTAAGTGTCTTGATTGTACCTCGTCTCTACTCCACTAAGGTTAGTCTTGATACTTACTGGGTACCGACCGTGGTATACTCATACTACACTTCTACACATTTTTGTGCAGAGCCAGGTATTGGAGGTATCGGACCCGGACAAAGTTAGAGTGTGATCGCAAGGATTCGAGGTAGAGCTGCTTGGTCATCGCAGTCCCTAGGAGTCTGTTCATTTCATTGTACTGTTAATTTTTAATCAAACAGTATTGTATATTTGGTTCTCGTGATCATTCTATGTATTCAGTTAGAGTTCGTGACTCAGTATTACCAGTTTTGGGAAGGTGTTATAATTATTTCCGCTGTTGGTTTCGTTTATAAAAAAAAGGCTTGAATTGTAATTAAATTTGGCTTACATAGTCTTAGAGACTAAGTGCCATCACAACGCCTGTGGTGGGATTTTGGGTCGTGACAAGTTGGTATCAGAGCTCTAAGTTCATAGGTTCTACGAGTCATGAACGAGTCTAGTAGAGTCTTGCGGATCAGTACGGAGACGTCTGTACTTCTCTTCGAGAGGCTACTGAACTGTTAGGAAATTTCTACTTCTTTAATTCTTGTCATGCTAAATGTGTTGAATTTGGAATTTGAGCCTTTGTATCTCTATTCTCTTACTGATGGTGATGACACGTGCTACCGGGTCAGCTGAGCAAACACTCGCGCATACTGCTAGGGACGTAAGAGGTAGAGGCCGAGGAAGGGTACGTGCCGCAACTAGAGCACATTTCAGAATAGCAGTTGAGGAGCCGCCAGTAGCTCCAGTTGGGGGATAGGTACCAGAAGCACCTGTTGTTACCCCCGGACTTAAGGAGACTTTAGCATGGTTCCTGAGTATGTTTGGTACATTAACTCAGGGGGGATTGATCTTTGTTGCATCAAATATTTCACCAATTGGGGAAGTAGCTAAAACTTATACCACGACTCCAGAGGAGCAGGTTTATGTTGGTCAGGTTCCGGGTATAGTACCGGTACAACCTGTTTTTCCGATTCAGCCTGAGGTCAGGCCATGGGCATCAGAAGAAGAATAAAAGAGAATTGAAAGGTTTAAGAGGTATAGTCCACCTACTTTCAGTGGCACATCTACAGAGGATGCCCAAGGATTTCGAGAAAACTGTTACTGTATTCTCCGCACCATGGGTATTGTGGAAATGAACGGAGTTGCCTTTACTACATTTCAACTGTCAGGCGCAGCGTATCAGTGGTGGCAAATCTATGAAGAAGGTAGGCCAGTCGATGCAACACCACCAACTTAGGCTCAATTTTCAAAAATGTTCTTGAAAGAATTTGTTCCCCAAACTCTCCGAGATGCGTGTCGCATAGAGTTTGAACGGTTGCGTCGAGGCACTATGACAGTGTCAGAATATGCTATCAGATTCAGTGAGTTAGCCCTTCATGCACCTATCTTGGTTCCTACAGTTAGAGAACGGGTCCGCAAATTCATTGAGGGGCTCGATTATGATATTAAAATATGCATGGCTCGAGAACTGCAAACTGATACTCCATTTCAACAAGTAGTGGAGATATCATGGAAGATTGAGGGTGTTTTAGGCGAGGAAAGGGAGTCTAAAGAGGCCAAAAGTTCTCGAAGATCTGGGGGGTTCAGTGAATTTTACTCTTCAGCTAGGACCCATTATAGCGGAGGCTCGAATAGTCAGTCAGCTCAGTCCACACATCAGATTACTCGGGGTGCTCCAGTAAGTTCTTATAGTGCACTAACGACACAAGATTATTACAGTGGTTATTCCAGTTATCTAGCACACACTCAGTACGAGCAACCACGACCTCAGAGGGGCTGTTATGAGTGTGGTGACACTAGGCACATTATGAGAGATTGTCCCAGACTCGGGAGGGGTGGATTTTATCAGAACACTCAGACTATGGGCTCTAGTGCAGCTACTACCCCACATGCATAGCCAGTTAGGGGTGGAGGAAAGACGGATAGAGGGCGCCTAAGAGGTGGAGGCCCGACCCGTTGATATAATCGCTATGATTTGGCTGAGGCTGATACATCAGATGGTGTCGTTACAGGTATGATACTGATTTGTTATAAAAGGATAATTCTCCTTAATTTGATTCGGTTCTGAATATTGAGGTGAATCCTCCATGCTCCGCTTATGGGTGAGCATCATAATTTTGTAAACCACTTATATGTTTATCCCTGTTGGGAGGTTTGATGATGTTAGCCCGTGTCACGACCCAAAATCTAACCATGGTCGTGATGGTGCCTATCGTGTTACAAGGCCAGCCTACTTCCCAAAATATTACTACTAAACCGATTATAAGAATTTAATAAAATATTTCCAACATTTAAATTTTTCATAAACTAAATGAACTCTAACTATAAAATAGAAAAAATACGAAAACGAGCCCCAAATATCGGGGTGTCACTAAGTCATGAGCGTCTAAATCTATGAACTAAGAAATGAAAACTTTCTAACTGACAATACAGTCCAAAAGAAGAAATGACAAAAGGAGTAACAAGGTCCTGCGGACGCTAGCAGCTACCTTGCAATCTCCCCAGATAGCCGGCCTGAACTCAACGATCCCCGCGCTCTAACTCACCTGGATCTACACATAAAGTGCAGGGTGTAGTATGAGTACAGCCACCTCAGCAAGTAACAGAAATAACTAAGGAACTGAGCAATAGTGACGAGCTAAGTAAAATAGTCCAATTATTTATTTTCACAATTTAAAAATAAACAGGTAAATTCCATAACTCAGTAAATGCCACAAAGAAGTTTATCAGATAAATGCAACAACAACAAAAATAAATACAACCTCACAACAGTGTCACTTCATCACTCATCACTCGCACTCAGCACTCAATACTCAAAACACTCAACACTCTGCGCTCACTGGGGGTGTGTACAGACTCCGGAGGGGCTCCCAAAGCCCAAACGCTAAGCACAGACAACTCACGTGCCTTTATATCAATACCTGGATCTGCACGGTTAACTCACGAGCTACGCGGACAACTCACGCGCTATGGTATCAATATCTGGACCCGCACGGTCAACTCACGCGCTATGGTATCAATATCTGGACCCGCACGGTCAACTCACGCGCTACAGTATTAATATCCTCACAACCAGGCCCTCGACCTCACTCAATCATGCAGCTCACTTGCCTCACCATCATCAACAAATAAGGGAACACAACCCACATTAAGTATTATAGCATATTAGCAAATAATAGAGACTAAGGTAAACATGTACAATAACTTCTGTGACTGAGTACAAATAATGTGAGCATGAATAAAGCCTAAGCATGATCTCTAACATGAAGGCAGACAAGTTCAACAACAAGTAACTACGTAAACACAGATGATGGCCATGAGGCCTCACGGGACAAACCAAGTCTAAATCCCTCGAGGTATACACCCACACGCCCATCACCTATCATGGGTATCACCTCCAAACAGTCACACGATATCAAATTCTCCGGGTTTATACCCTCAAAGCCAGAGTTAAAACTGTTACTTACCTTAACAACGAAAAATCCTACTCCGGGATGCCCTCGTCTCTGGACTCGGTCTCCAAAAGCTCCAAATCTATTCACAATCAGTACAATACCATAAATATATGCTTATGGAATGAATTCCACAAGAAAAACTATCAAATTAGACCAAAAGCCGAAATTGGCTCAAACCCAGCCCCCGGGCCCACGTCTCGAAATGCAACAAAATTTACAAAACTAGAAAGCTCATTCACTCACGAGTCTAACCATACCAAATTCATCAAAATATGACATCATTTGGCCCCTCAAATCCTTAAATTGAACTCTTAAAAATTCCAAGCCCTAACCCCCTACTTTCACTCCAAAATCCTACTGATTAATGATGAACAAAGCCATAGATTCATGAAATTTATACCATTATAGGTTAGAATCATTTACCTTAATGTTACTCCTTGAAAACCTTCGAAAACTCGCCTCTCTCCCGAGTTTCTCAAATCCAAAAATTGAAAAATGAAGACAAAACCACGAACTGGGCCTTTTCTACCAGCACAATCGCACCTGCGGCCTCTTTTTCCGCTTCTGCGAAGCCGTACCTGCGATGGAAATTTCCGCATCTGTGGCCCAAAGCGCACACTTGCGCTTGCGCACCTCCGCACTACTCTTCGCATCTGCGAAGCCAGCCCAAAATCCTCCTCTCTGCATCTGTGCTCAAGGCCTCGCACCTGCGGGCTCGTAGATGCGGCCAATTCTTCGCACCTGTGTTCCCAGCCTTGCACTTCCATTTCCGCATCTGCGGCTTCCCCAAACGCACCTGCGAATCTTCCTTCCATAGGTGCGGAAATAGCAGTAGCAGCAGCTTCTGCTGTATTTTCCAACTTCGATAAATCCGTTAACTACCCGGAATCACCCTGAGGCCCTCAGGACCTCAACCAAAAAAAAAATACCAACAAGTCATATATCAACATACCAACTTAGTCGAACCTTCGAATCACTCAAAACAATATCAAATCATCAAATTACCCATTGATTCAAGCCTAAGAACTTCTAAATTTCCAAATTCGGCAACCGATGCCGAAACCAACCAAACCACGTCCGAATGACCTCAATTTTTGCACACACATCACAAATGACACTACGAACCTACTCCAACTTATGGAATTCCATTCTGACCCCGATATCAAATTTTTCCGCTGCCGACCGAAATCGCCAAATTTCCAATTTCGCCAATTCAAGCCTAATTCTACCACGGACCTCCAAATCACATTCCGGACACACTCCTAAGTCCAAAATCACCTAACGAAGCTAACAGAACCATTAGAATTCAAATCGGAGATCGTTTACTCATAGGTCAACTTCCGATTGACCTTTTCTAACTTAGCTTTCTAACTAAGAGTCTAAGTGTCTCATTTCACTCAAAACTACTCCGAACCCAAACTACCAATTCAAAACAACTCAACATAGCTGAACAACACACAAATAAGCAGAAATGGGGGAAACTAGTCTATAACTCTCGAAACGAATGACCGGGTCGTTATATCCTCCCCCTCTTAAACAAACGTTCATCCTCGAATGAGTCTGAAAACAAAACATACCTGGAGTCTGAACTCATATCACGACATGAAATCTACTTCACTCCCCAACTAAACAACACAAAGAGATCCTTCAATACACCCATAACATATACATCAAATCTAGATGGAAATCAAGCACCAAATAGTTTCTTTCTACACCTCAAGCAAATCCTTCTCGTCACATTCAAATTATATGAACTCAGCTTGTAGACACATCATACTCATTACGTAGCCATCCAGCCATCACTTCCAATAATAGAGACACTACCGAACATATAAATCCAAAAGCACGTGCTCACACAATCAACACCTCAGTGCTCAAGCTACAGTCAGACCCGGCCTCAAGTCCTCCAGACTGGCCCAACATCAACACACATAAATCACATCTCGCACCTCATCCAGGGAATCACAAGCCGTCGATGCACAACTGATACCGAGCGCTCATGTGCACATACGAATACGTGGAAGGAATTCAAACAGTTACACTTCAAGCTAAATCAATACCGCACGATAAGAATTCAAGAATGTGAAATTTTCCTAAAGGTTATGCAGCCTCTCGAAGATAAGTACAGACGTCTCCGTACCGATCTGCAAGACTCTACTAAACCCGCTCATGACTCGTGAGACCTATGTAACCTTAGCTCTGATACCAACTTGTCATGACCCAAAATCTAACCATGGTCGTGATGGCACCTATCGTGTTACAAGGCAAGCCTACTTCCCAAAATATTACTACTAAACCGATTATAAGAATTTAATAAAACATCTCCAACATTTAAATTTTTCATAAACTAAATCAAATCTAATTATAATATAGAAAAAATACGAAAACGAGCCCCAAACATCAGGGTGTCACTAAGTCATGAGCGTCTAAATCTATGAACTAAGAAATGAAAACTTTCTAACTGTCAATACAGTCCCAAAGAAGGAATGATAAAAGGATTAACAAGGTCCAGCGGACGCTAGCAGCTACCTTGCAATCTCCCAAGATAGCCGGCCTGAACTCAATGATCGCCGCGCTCTAACTCACCTGGATCTGCACATAAAGTGCAGGGTGTAGTATGAGTACAACCACCTCAGCAAGTAACATAAATAACTAATGAACTGAGCAATAGTGATGAGCTAAGTAAAACAGTCCAATAATATTTTTCACAATTTAAAAATAAACAAGTAAATTCCATAACTCAGTAAATGCCACAAAGAAGTTTAACAGATAAATGCAATAACAACACAAATAAATATAACCTCACAGCAGTGTCACTCCATCACTCATCACTCGCACTCAGCACTCAATACTCAAAACAGTACACACTCTGCGCTCATTGGGGTGTGTACAGTGTCCGGAGGGGCTCCCAAAGCCCAAGCGCTAAGCATAGATAATTCACGTGCCATCATATCAATACCTGGATCCGCACGGTCAACTCACGTGCTACGCGGACAACTCCGCGCTATGGTATCAATACCTGGACCCGCACGGTTAACTCACATGCTACGCGGATAACTCACGCGCTATGGTATTCATATCCTCACAACCAGGCCCTCGACCTCACTCAATCATGTACCTCACTAGCCTCACCATCATTAACAAATAAGGGAATACAGCCCACATCAAGTATCACAGTATATTAGAAAATAATAGAAACTGAGGCAAACATGTACAATAACATTTGTGACTGAGTACAATGTGAGCATGAATAAAGCCTAAGCATGATCTCTAACATGAAGGCAAACATGTTCAACAACAAGTAACTACGTAAACACAGATGATGGCCATGAGGCCTCACGGGACGGACCAAGTCTAAATCACTAGAGGTATACACCCACACACCCATCACCTAGCGTGGGTATCACCTCCAAACAGTCACACAATATCAAATTCTCCGGGTTTATACCCTCAAAGCCGTAGTTAAAACTGTTACTTACCTTAACAACGAAAAATCCTACTCTGGGATGCCCTCGTCTTGGACTCGGTCTCCAAAAGCTCCAAATCTATTCACAATCAGTACAATACCATCAATATACGCTAATGGAATGAATTCCACAAGAAAAACTAACAAATTAGACCAAAACCCAAAATTGGCTCAAACCCGACCCCCGAGCCCACGTCTCGAAATCCGATAAAATTTACAAAACTAGAAAGCTCATTCACTCACGAGTATAACCATACCAAATTCATCAAAATCCGACATCGTTTGATACCTCAAATCCTTAAGTTAAACTCTTAAATATTCCAAGCCCTAACCCCCTACTTTCACTCCAAAATCCTACTGATTAATGATGAACAAAGCCACAGATTCACGAAATTTATACCATTATGGGTTAGAATCACTTACCTCAACGTTACCACTTGAAAACCTTTGGAAAATCGCCCCTCTCCCGAGTTTCTCAAATCCAAAAATTGAAAAATGAAGACAAAACCACGAATTGGGCCTTTTCTGCCCAGCACAATCGCACCTGCGGCCTCTTTTTCCGCATCTGCGAAGCCACACCTGCAGAAATTTCCATCGCAGGTGCGAAACTCACTAAAGAGCCCATCTTCCACATCTGCGGCCCAAAGCACATGCTTGTGCTTGCTCACCTGCGCGTTACTCTTCGCATCTGCGAAGCCAGCCCAAAATCCTCCTCTCCGCATCTGTGCTCAAGGCCTCGCACATGCGGGCTTGCAGATGTGGCCAATTCTTTGCATCTGCATTCCCAGCCTTGGCCTTCCATTTCCACATTTGCGTCTTCCCCAAACGCACCAACAACCTCGCACCTGCGACTCCTCCTTCCGCTGGTGCGGAAATAGCAGTAGCAGCAGCTTCCGCTGCATTTTCCAACTTCGATAAATCCGTTAACCATCGGGAATCACCCCGAGGCCCTCGGGACCTCAACCAAAAAAACAATATCAACATACCAACTTAGTCGAACCTACAAAACACTTAAAACAACATCAAATCATCAAATTACCCTCGGATTCAAGCCTAAGAACTTCTAAATTTTCAAATTCGGCAACCGATATGGAAACCAACCAAACCACATCCGAATGACCTCAAATTTTGCACACATATCACAAATGACACTACGAACCTACTCCAACTTCCAGAATTCAATTCCGACCCCGATATCAAAATTTTCCACTGCCGACCGAAATTGCCAAATTTTTAATTTCGCCAATTCAAGCCTAATTCTACCACGGACCTCCAAATCACATTCCGGACGCACTTCTAAGTCCAAAATCACCTCCAAAATCACCTAACGGAGCTAACAGAACCATCAGAATTCAAATTCGAGATCGTTTACTCATAGATCAACTTCCGGTGGACTTTTTCTAACTTAGCTTTCTAACTAAGAGTCTAAGTGCCTCATTTCACTCCAAAACTACTACGAACCCAAACTACCAATTCAAAACAACTCAACACAGCTGAACAACACACAAATAAATAGAAATGGGGGAAACAGGGATATAACTCTCGAAACGAATGACCGAGTCGTTACAGCCCGTGTCTATCATTTTATTTTTGGGCACCATTGAGGACTATAAGTCCAAAAGTAAATTTTATTACTCACTACAGTGGGTTTTGATATGATTTTGGGATATTTGATTTCAATTTTATGAATTATATGCTCTACCGGTATGAAGATTTATTATGTGTTGTGAAAATTGTTTACAAATTTATTGAAAAGAAGAAAGAAAAGAAATTGAAAATTTCAGTTAGTACAATGTGCAAAATACTTGTGATTCAGAGTTGAGGACGAGATCCTGGCATTTTTATATGATGTAAAATATTTAAACCGGGCTACAAGCAGTGGTGGAAGTTATATAAGGACGAGGTCCTTGTAGTGAAATATTCATGAATTTAAATTCTCCCTTTGTGAAGTTAAATTTGTACTATGGTACTAATAGGGAGTTATGCCTGATAGGCTTATGTGATAATTCTTTTATGTGTTTTTGTGCCATAATTGTGATGTAATTATTGAGCTTTAGCCTACGAGGTGAGTGTCCAGGTGGCGTTAAATGTGACTCGTTAAGTCGGGTAAATAGTTATGACGTCTTCATGCCTTACATTCTGTTGTCAGTGTTGTAAAAATTCGAAACGAGGTGTTGGTTAATATGAGATTAATTGATGATGCTGGAATTAATTATGAACAACTTTTAAGGCCAGAGATGTGGTGATGAGCATACATATGATGTGCTTCATGTCCTGATATCATTATGTTAATCCAATGCTTGTAATGCTGAGATTAGTGTTATGGATATATACCTCGTGGTGTTTTGTTGGGTTGTGGAGGTGCTGTTAGGAGTTGTTTAGGTGTTACTCTAGCAGGTGGATAGGCCCAATTACAGGGGAGGCTCTGCCGAAGTTTTGAAAAAATTGGCAGTTAGTAAAATTTGGGGGAGTGAGATTTGCAAAAGAAGGGATAAGTTATGTTATGTGTTTGAGGGCGAATGATCCTAAGTGTGGAAGAATGTAACACCCCAAAAAAATTTTGAAGTACCTCAACACTATCAAGAAAGTTGATGTGTGCGTAGGCACGAGTTGCTATAGCCAGTTGAGACTAATACCGTGCGTTGATGTGAAAATCAGGCCTTTGGAAAATGTTTGGTGTGTAAGAAATTTAGTCTTAAAGTTTATAAATATGGATAAAAGGAATAATCTCAATTGAGATGATGTTATCGGGCTTATGTCGAATAGGGTGACCTGGGATTACCCCCGAATATGTGCGCGGTAAGATGGAATAATGATTTGATGGCTTGGAAAATAATTCTTGGCACGTTTGAGGACGAACGTATGTTTAAGTGGGGGAGAATGTAATGACACGGCTTGTCATATTGAGAAATTACTCTCCTCTCTACTATTTGAAGTTTCGAATAGCTTCATATGATTTATTATGACTTGTATACAAAATTTGAGGTTAATCGGACTTGATTTGCTATATTTCGACATCGATTCTTCAAGAAATGCGTGGTATCAAATTAAGCAAATGAGTTCCAAATTTAGTTTTTATTGAAGAATTAGATCCGTATTGAAATTTTAGAGCCATAGCAAAAAGAATCGTTGAATTTAGACATCGTATGAGAGAGTTATGCCCATTTCCGTATCGGAAAAGATTTCCCGTCGCCGCGAGTACCCAGGGTAGCATGGGGCGCTAGCCCTGGCGCTGGGAATTTTTGGGGTACTGGAAACTGCGCCACACGCAGCGCCCCACGCTACCTGTGACACTTGAAAACACCAGAGGCTCTATAAACGGGGTTTTCTACCATTTTTGACAAAAATAGAGTTTGGGAGATCGGTTTGGGCGATTTTTGAGCGATTTTCATGGGTAAACATTGTGGTAAGTGTTCCTTGTCCTATATTTATTATATTTCTTGATTCCATACTCATTTATATCATCAATCTGTGAATTTATGGAAGACAAATCAGATTTTTGTAAAATCTTCCAAAAATGTAAAATGAAGATTTGAAGGTCAATCCGATATCGGAATTTGATAAAATTGGTATGGGTGAACTTTTAATTGAATGGGTTGTCGGATTCTGTGATTTTTGTCGGATTCTGAGACGTGGGTACCATGAGCGATTTTTGAGTTAAATTTTGGATTTTGTTGGAAAATTAGTATTTTCATATGGAATTAATTCCTACGATTTGTGTTGAGTACATTGAATTATTTGTGACTAAATTTGGAGCTTTCAGACACAAATTCGTGAGGCAAAGGTTTATTGGAATCTTGAAATTGGTTGTGAAACGAGGTACGTATCTTGCCTAACCTCGAGTGAGGGAATTACCCCTTAGGCATTGAGTCTTATATGGAAATTGTGTAATTGAAAACCATGTACGCGAGGTGACGAGTACGCACTTGGCTTATATGTGCAAATTATATCGGTTGAAATTCGTAGACGCCCTTAAGTATTAAGTTGGAAAATTGTTGTAACTTATTAAATCCCTTATTTGTCATTCCTCATTCTTTGTTTGCCGAGGTTGTTTTTATATGATAATTTTGTGTGATTGCCACTTGACTTTTATGTGAACTCTGTATTGTTTGAGTTGCCATTTTTATGGAAAATACTTTCATTATTGATTTTACTTACAGATAATTTAAATGGAAAATTCAGTTAATAAGATGAATAAATCTATTTATTTCCTGAAGTTGTGATTTAAAAGAGGTGTTGTTCCTGGATGAATTACTTGTCAGCTCACGTTGTTGAAAATTTGGTATTGAATTATAAAGGCCGTGAATCATATTGAGGCAAAGTGCCAAATTGTAAAATATTGTTCGGTTGAGTTGTTCACTCCCGAACATTTTGTTAAACATGTTGTGCATATTATGATCAAGTTGTGGCTCCTTATTGTGGAAAAATAATGTGTTGTAAGAATTGAGCACTTGATGTGCAATTTGTGATATATTTTAAGAATTGAGCACTTGATGTGCAATTTGTGATATGTTATAAGATTTGAGCACTTGATGTGCAATTTGTGATATGTTGTAAGAATTGAGCACTTGATGTGCAATTTGTGATATGTTGTAAGAATTGAGCACTTGATGTGCAATTTGTGATATGTTGTAAGATTTGAGCACTTGATGTGCAATTTATGATATGTTGTACGAATTGAGCACTTGATGTGCAATTTGTGATATGTGAGCACTTGAGGTGCAAGTTGTATTATGCATTGATATTTGGGCACTTGAGGTGTGATTTATAAAATATTGTGATATTGATACGCATGCGGTGAGATAAGGGTGTCTTGAAGCACTTGGCTAGTAGAGGAACTACTAGAAATCTTGCGTTGATATAAGGCTAGGGTGTTGAAACGCATGCGGTGAGATAAGGGTGGCTTGAAACGCGTGGCTAGTAGGGGAACTACTAGAAGTCATGCGGTGAGATAAGGGTGGCTTGAAACACATGGCTAGTATGGGAACTACTAGAAGTCATGCGGTGTGATAAGGGTGGCTAAAACGCGGGATGCTATTTCGGGAAAAATAATTTTTAAAGAATAATATGTGAAGGCTCCCGCGGTGATATAAGGAAAGATTGTGAATTTATTTATGATTTGGGACTACGAGGCGGTACCTCGGGAGTGCCCTTTTGTTGATATTTCTCTATGGCTGCACTTGCCTTTGGTTATTTTATTTTTTCGTAATTTGTAAATTCTTGTGTTTTTCGTGATATATTATTTGACTTAATATTAAGTGTTTTGTATTTCTTGATGTATTGTGTTGACCTTGACTTTTTCCTACGAAACTTTGAGGATTTGTATTTTTGGGTTGTACTTGTTTTTGATGATTGAGTTATTTTAAATAAAAGAAAATATTCTAGTATGTTTAATTTAATAAATTCTATATCCAAATCAGTAGTTTATCTGATGCTTTATTTTAATGGAAATGTCATTTTTCCTCACCCATATGATTTCTAAAATAAATTCATTCCTTTGTTGATTTCTTACTTGATTTAAAGATTTTTACCTTACTTTATTGAAAATAAACCGATCATGCAGATCTTATATACATTGATATTTTGGTACGTGAGTTGTCTGTGCAGTTATGAAAATAACATGGGCATGAGGTGCCGGGGAGAAATATGATGATTTTATTATTGACACGTAAGTTGTCGGTGTGATGGTGATAGAAATACGGGCACGAGGTGCCGTGAAAAATATGAAAGTGGGCCGAGACCCGTAATTTTTATGATTGTGAAATGAGGTGTTACATGGTAACTTTTACTTGAAAATATATTTATTGAAAAGAAGTATATTCGAAATATATTTATCTTAAAGAATAATATGTTAATGAATTATTTTTTAAGGACTTGACTTATTGATTGTACTGGTGTTCCTTATTCGCCTGAGTAATAAATATGATGTTCTTGTTGCCTTGTTGTTATATCACTGGTTGAGTTTGTTGTTATCATTGCTAGTTGTTTTCCAGTAATATTGTATACTGCTATATTGCACAGGTTATTTGACTAGTGAGTGTCTTGACTGTACCTCGTCTCTACTCCACTAAGGTTAGTCTTGATACTTACTGGATACTGATCGTGGTGTACTCATTCTACGCTTCTGCACATTTTTGTGCAGAGCCAGGTATTGGAGGTATCAGACCCGGACAAAGTTAGAGTGTGATTGCAAGGATTCGAGGTAGAGCTGCTTGGTCGTCTCAGTCCCTTGGAGTCTGTTCATTTCATTGTACTGTTAATTTTTAATCAAACAGTATTGTATATTTGGTCCTCGTGATCATTCTATGTATTCAGTTAGAGTTCGTGACTCAGTATTACCAGTTTTGGGAAGGTGTTATAATTATTTCCGCTGTTGGTTTCGTTTATAAAAAAAAGGCTTGAATTGTAATTAAATTTGGCTTACTTAGTCTTAGAGACTAAGTGCCATCACGACGCCTGTGGTAGAATTTTGGGTCGTGAAAATTGGTTAATGTGATATTACCTAATTAATTAGGGAATTATTGGACAAAGATTAAATTTCTCAACGTGGCAGCCTACCCTTCAAACTAAGTGACTCATAAATCAAATTGAAAGGTGGCAAACTAAAGTTATAAACACAAGTCACTACATTCTTCATTACGTGTAAAACATTTACTTAGAAGATTTGTAACCATTATGCTTCATTTCGTCTTTAGATGTTCAAGTGATTCAATTGTAATGTTCTTTCTATTACAAAGACATGTTAGAATGTATTAAGAGAATACATAACATTTTCCTACTACAACACCAAAATAACACACGATGGAGCACTTGATTTCATAGCATCTTAAGCAACGTGAGATTTTGCGATTCTAAGGGAGTACGGTGCAATATTTCTCAAGAATATCATACGTATTTTTCCCTACTCCAGGTATGTTAAAGCTAAGACCTTCCTTCATTTTGGCATGATCTAGTAATTACATGAGTTTGATAATGAGGCATAAAGAGAAGTTCGTATTCCTGAACTTATGTACATTATCCTAGTCTCATAAATTACAGTATTATCCCTTATCTGGACATTATATTCAATTGAGTATTGTCTTATTCCAGTCAAGAAAGAAGAGGTTCTATATATATATATATATATACAATATTACAGTATTTTCACCACCATCGAGCTATAATCGGTGGGCAGGCCCCTATTGGGCAACCTCTGATAAGATGGTAAGTTATATATCGAACCTACTGTGGCCGAGCGCCTATGAGCGAGCCCAAAATGGATGAAATACAGAGCCTAGTATGGCTGAGCGCCTATGAGCGAACCTACTACGACATATCGGTTATATATACCGAGCCCTATAAGGCCGGACAACTATTTTACTTACTATATTGAGAGAGTTGAGTCAGTATCAGCAGGTAAGTATATCATCAGATTATCTTTGACTCCCAGTTACTTTCAGTTATTATATTATCAGTTCAGTTTCAACTTTTAGTTATTCTATTGCCTTACATACTCGGTACATTATTTCGTACTGACGACCCTTTTGCCGGGGACGCTGCATTTCATACATGTAGGTTTAGACAGATAGACAAGTAGACCTCCTCAGTAGGTGTTGCCCGAGTTCAACTTGATCGGTAAGCTCCGCTTTCTTCAGAGTTGCCGGGTCTAGAGTTTTATGTATATCTTGTGTATATATGTATATATATGTTATGGATAGGCCCCCATGTATATTTTGTTGCTTTGCCAGCTGTAGTAGTTATGACGGCCTTGTCAGCCCAGATTTATATTGGTGTTTAGTCAGCGTTTGTAAATTGTCTTGCAATGTGGCCCATGTCCAAATTATAATATTATATGTTCAGAATCCCTTAGTCGCAAGTTGGTACGCAAGGATAGGTGAGGCACCGGGTGCCGGTCTCGCCCCCCAAGTTCGGGGCGTGACAACCTGAAGCTATCATATCATCAACTCCTTTTTGTCCATCTTTAGTCAAATCCAAATCCCCTGTATTCTGCTCGATCCTAGTAGCAATTTGCTGTCCTTCAGTAGAGTGAAAAGTTAGTAGTTTCTGTTGCCTAGTCTTTCTAACTTGTTGAGCTTCAGCTTGTTTTGCATTTAGAACATCCCTAGCACTCCCTTATAACTTTTCCACGTTGTTCATCTCATCTGTAGGTATCAAAAGCTCATTATATCCTTTCCTTTCGATCAATCTGTCCTGCTGTTCGTTGCTTTGTCCATTCTTCAAATGACATAACTTTTCATTGTTCCCTTGACGTTTACAACAGCTGCAATAACTTGGGAGATTATCATACACAAAATCTTGAAAGTGTTCAGCAATTTTACCAGATTTTGTATCTAAATATTGTAACCTAACTCTCTTGGGATTTTTGTCGAGCAGGTCCAATTCGACTTTAACACGTGTAGTACTTAGTCTGGATTTATCATGGGTTGCTTTATCAAGTGCCATTGGCTTTCCAACTGTAGAAGCAATTGAAAGCGGCGCGGTTTTGGCAAATAAATCTGGCGGAAGATCTGGTAGTGAAATCTAAACCCACGCCCATGTAGTTTCTTCTTTAGGATTAAAGAACAATGTCCAAGGGAACTATCTACACTGATAGTCGTCCCCATTACGATGAATATATCCAACAGATCTTGATGCAACATGAACATAATCTTCATATAGATCAAATATGATAAGCATGTGCCGATATTCTAGTTGTCCGATGCGGAAGTTACCTTTAATCCCAAATGATTTTGGAATAACTTTGCGTAAATCATGAACTGTTGGGTGTGTATATGAGAATTTCATTAATACTGCCTGGTGTAATCCCTCTTCAACACTGAATTGTTGAACTTCCTCCATTGTAAACTGGATCGTAGCTTCTCCATGGATAATCTCAATAGGTTTAAGTTGTGTTTTTGATGGATTTTGTACTGTTTGGTTTGTATGTAGCCGAGAAGCATATGTTGTTGATGGTTTAAGGTTCGTCTCTAACTCAACTTGAAGCTGGGGAGAGGGTTGCGCATCCATGGCAGCCTCTTCTACACCATGTCGCCCTAGAGAGAGGAGAGAAGAGAGAGCGTTTTTTTTCTAAGAGATCTATCGTTGGGAAAAGTCTAAATTTTTTTCATTTTGATTCTGATTTTTCTATTTTTTCAATAATTAATGCCAAATAGAAAACAAAAAGCTAAATAAAAATAAGAAGCTAAAAGATACTAATATACTAATGTACAAGCCACAAAGAATTTCCCACCCTACACTTAAAATATGCAATGTCCTCTGTGCATATAAAAGCAAATAAAAGCCAGAAGGGTGGTAAGAAAACTCCCTGGTCATTCTTTGTGATCCTCTTTATTAGCTCAACATGTGGTCGTAAGGACCCTACACTTAAGATATTTACACATGGTCCTTCAATTAAATCAAGGTTACACAAACTTCACCTTGCACAATTTAAGAACGTTAGTTTATTCATTTCAATGAGTGCACATGTGAAACCACACTTTTAACAATATACCCTGGCTCCGGTGAGCCACCCCACACTTAAATTTCATGTTAATTAAGCTCAGAAGCTACTAGGTTATCAATCCTGGAGACTCGAGCTCCTATTGGAACAAAATTGCCTTTAAGGCAACTTAACAACACTTGGTGAGAACTAGTTGTGTGTAAGCTCTTGAATAGGTGAGGGATTACCTCACTCTCCTAAATCGTCTTGGGATTCGAGTGTCGCCACTCATCTACTCAACAATCAATTCTATTCCTAGGGGTTCATTGGGCGTGTGTGCTTGTGTAAGAGTGGGTGAAATAAGAACAAAAGAAGAGAGATGCGAAAACTATACCTGGGTGCCGCGAGCTTGGATACGAGGCCCATCGTGTGACAGAGTGGGCGACATTAGGGCTGGGGCGAGGGGAAGGGCATGTTGGACTGGGCGGTGCCAGCTCTGGTGCGAGAAGTGGCGTGCGACGGACTGCACAATTCTAGCTCTGGCACGAGGCATATCATGCTTTGGACTTCGTTATCAACTTATTTGACCTCTCAACATGATCTTGTACCTTTTCAAACACAAAATTCAACTAAAGACTTGTCAGTACCTAAAAATAAAAATTTAATTAAGCTATACTAAATTACGAAATGGGTTGCCTCCCATGAAGCCAATGATTAAATGTCGCGGAACGACTGAAAATGTTCCATCAAGCATCCACCAAGTCTATCGAAGTTTGGTGATGATGAACTCCACCACCCCAATAGTGTTTAACTCTTTGCTCTTTGACGAAAAATGTGTCACCATTTATAGGATCCCTAAGTTCCACATTGCCATGCCTTGTAGCTCATACTACCTCAAATGGACCATGCCATCGAGGCTAGAGCTTTTAAGGGAAGAGCTTCAATCTCGACTTAAGCACAAGCACATGACCAGGCTCAAACTCACAATGTGCAAGGTTCTTGTCACGCAAATTCTTTATCTTGCTCTTACACAATTTTGCATTTTCAAGCTGAAACTTTTTGGACATCTAATTATTCAAGCTGTTTAAACACAAGTCCCATAACGAAATCACTCCGTGATACTTCTTCTCATAGTCACAAGTCACGGGTCTCAACCCACCATCATATCCTCACGGCACCTCGTGCTCACAGCTTGCATCACTTCCGGACGAACAAGTCACGTGCCACAATATCAATTCGCCCGGCATGATCCTAGGCTCACATTCACAATCCGCCCGGCATGGTCACATGCTAAAAATCACAATCCGACCGGCATGGTCACAGGCTCACAATCACAATCCGCCCGATTTTTTGTTACATCATGTACGATTGGTTGGGCTGATTGGCATGAGTTTTGTGAGCCCGAGAGACTGGAAAAAGTGATGACTGAGTGAGAACGAGGGCCTGATTGTGAGTGATATTTATGGGATCGGGCTGTGATAAGTTGGTATTTTACCAACTTACCTCTTCTTGATACTTAGACTTTTGTATAATATTGTTGAGAAACTAAGGCGTATATTGGCATATTTCAGGTATCATATGAATTGGAGGAGATACGGAAGAAAACAAGTCAAAATGTGTTAAATTGGGAAAAATGGACTATTGCCAATGAATGCTCTATGCGATTGTAGATAGATACATGAGATCACAGTAGTCTAGGAGAAATAAGTTATGCGAACACGGTTGAAGTCACTAGAGAACACAAGTTTTGGAGTTAGGGTTCTTGCACACACACTTGGGTCTTGAAGATTTGAAGCTTTTGGTTGAGAATTTCTTACTCATTTAAGTTCATTTCTTCATTTCCTTGCTTTGTATTGAATATCTAAGTGTGTAGTATTTTTTCCAACACTTGGAATCTGGTTCATGGGAATATTCATAATTCAAGTGTGCATTAAATATCTTTTTGTGCTTATGTATTGAATGATTTTTATTTATTATGAAGTGAGTTATTGTTTCTTTAATTATTTTTGTTCTTTAATGTTTCCAAAGGGATTACCTAACCTAGTACTCGCCCATTAACTTTGAATTATTTTTGAAAAAGATAATTTGGGGTTGGGAAAGATTAATTAATAAGAACTTGAGTCGTTAACCCTCACTTTATAGATTCTACTTAGGGATAGGATTGAACTACTTGTAGACATATTCGGGTGTGCTTAATATCTTAGTTGTTTTAGGTATAATTCAATTAGTAAGTTTTGTTAGCCTTCGGAAGAAGCTAATATAGAACTATTATCCTAGACTAATTAACATAAACTCGCTCATATTTGTAAAATCGTGAAATACATTGGATCGTTACTTGAGTGTAGTTCCCATTACATCCATGCTTGTAGCCATTGATCATTTTACTTGCTTTCTAGGTTAGTTTATATTTTTGCATTTAGACATAAATTTTTTATCCAAACCCTTTTAAGTGTTTGGCTTAGCATAATAAGTGATAATTCTCTTACACGGGAGCACCACCTCTGGTGGAGCTCAAATTTCACACCACCTCCAGCTCAGAGTGATGCAGTTTCAGGGAGCACCTCTTTCATTCTATCTTGTTTTGTTTAGTTGCATTGAGGACAGTGCAACACTTTAGGTTAGGAGTGGCTCATTTATATGTGATGATGTATTTGGAGCATGACTATTTTTTTGTGAAATTGTGTAGATAGGGTAACGTTTGTAGTTTATTAGTGATATTTTGTAGTTTATTTCTAGCATGTTAGCATTAGTTTTTATTTTCTTATTTTGTTACTTTATTTACTTGTAGTAGTATTAATTAAACTCCTTGGTTATTCTTTATGCCGCGATTCTTTTCCAAGGAAATAATTTGTGTCGAACCGGGTGACTCTTCCCTATGATGGATGGCGTGATAACTTTCTTAAGGGATTAGTCATGTCTAGTTTTTCTCTTTTTAGGATATCTTCTTTAGTTAGTTTAGTAGCTAGTAGTGAATAAATTAGTTATTGGGTGTGATCGTTTTGTCCATAAACCAACATGTGGCTTGTTTGGTACAAACATGATTTAAACTTTGGCATATGAAGTCTTGATCTTTAATATGAAAAATTATTTAAGTGATAGTCCTTGTTGTGACTTTTAGGTTCTATTTTTGGCTCTTTGATTCATTAAATAGTCTTTCAGGCTATATGTGTTTTTCTTTGGGTTCATTGGTTTTAATTGGATTTTGGATTTAAATGTCACTCGAGTTTGAATGTGCCATGTGTGGTGAGATTTGTTATGAGTTATCTTGCATTATTTGTAGTCTATAACTTGCCCGGAATGTGCTTTAAGGCGAAATCTTACACTAACTTGGTTTGAAAAATGACGCTAGGCCTTCCTTGGAACGGTATTGTGCCTTAAATTTCCTACCGTTGCATATTTTCTATAGGCAATCCCTTTTGAGCCTTTAAAATTTATCTTTGGAAACCATGTTACAAGCTTTAGCCCTTCATTCTTTCTTGATCAATCTTTTGGCATCCTACCTCCCTAAGTACTTTGAAAGTTTAAACATAGGCTAAAAGCCTATGTTTGGGGATGAAGGTTGGAAAAGTTGTGATGTGGAAGTTGCTTAAAAGGTGCAAGGTAATAAAAAAATAAGTAGTGGAACCCTTCCTTGATTTTTGATAAAAAAAGAGTAAGAAAGAAGAAAAAGGAACGAAAAATAAGGATTTATGAATGAAAAGTGAAGACAAATGGAATTTTTTTTTTGAAGGAAGTGTGCTTTAGTTGTTGCAAATTGTAGTTCTTAGGGATATTTTAATTTACTCTTATCCAAATTGTGCCCTAGCATAACCAAAAAGCTACACTGCAATCCTTTAAGTCCTACTTGATTTTGAACCAAGTGTCTACATTAATGGAGAAATACATAAAAGGCAAGCCTATGGCACTACTTATGTGCATTTGAATATCTTTGTGAGATAGAGAGAGTTAATTCTTTCTATTTGATATCCCATTTGAGTTTAAATTGCAATTTATAAGTTGGGAATCTCTTTTAAGTGCGAGGGCACATGAAATTTTGGGTTGTGAATGTAACGACTCGACCTGTCGTTTTGAGCTTTAGCACGTCATTCGACAGTTTGAGGCCTTGAGTAGCTTCACTTCAGGTATTATGACTTGTACGTGTGGTCAGAATTGAATTTTGGGAAGTTCGAGATTGATTTGGAAAGAAAATTCTAATTTCGGAAGTTTTAAGTTGGAAGAATTGGCTAAGATCTGAAATTTTATGTAAACGACCTCGGAATTGGGATTTGAATATTCCAATAGGTTTGTATGATGATTTTAGACTAGGGAGTATGTTAGGGTTGAGTATCGGGTCGCTCGGGAGCATTACATAGCTTATTGTGGAAAGTTGGCATTTGGACGGTTTTAGAAATTCCTAAGTTTGGCTTGAAGTAGGCTTGGGTGTTATCGATGTCCGTTTGGGATTCTGAGCCTTGGAAAGGGTTCATATTGTGGTTCATGAATTGTACGTAATCATTCCGGAATGTTATGGTATGGTTCGGACGCGTTCGTCGAAGTTTATAAGTTTTAAAAATTTTAAGAAGGATTTTGGTCATCGATTAATAGTTTTGATGTTGTTTGATGTGATTTGAGGCCTCGAGCAGGTTTGTGTCACGTAGTGGGACTGATTGGGGTGCTTGGACGGGTCCCGGAGGCTTCGGGTGAGTTTCGGATTGGAATCGGATCGAAATCTGAGTTGAGGAATGCTGGTTTTGGCCAATTGATGGTGCAATCGCACCTGCGGAATCAGGGCCGCAAATGCGACTTGGCAGAATCGGCTAGGCAAGCACAGATGCGGATTTTGCTGGGGGAAGGCTAGACCGCAGATGCGGTCGAGTGTCCGCAGAAGTGGAACCGCATCTGCGGGTGAGGCATCGCAGAAGCGAGGAAGTAAGTCACAGAAGCGACTAGAGGGTATCAGGGAGAGGCCGCAGGTGCAAAGCAATTTTTGCACCTGCGGGAGCGTATATACGGTGCTTGGAGCGCAGAAGCGGGCAGGGCTATTGGGCACGACTTCGCAGAAGCGTGGACTTCGCCGCAGAGGCAGCCTAGATGATCGCAGAAGCGGAAGGTCGTCTGGGCATAGGTGTTTTTATCAAAACAGGATTTGGCACATTTTCTTCCATTTTCACTTTGTTGGGGCGATTTTGGAGAGCTTCAAGGGGAGATGTTCATCAAGCAACACAAGGTAAGTGACTCCCACCTATTACAGGTTAAATACATGGTTTGTATATTGATTTAGACATGGAAATTAGTAGGAATGTGGGATTTTGGTAGATAACCTAGAAATTGGTATTTTTTGATTTTGACCACAAAATTGGACATGGAATTTGGAATAAATTACATATTTGAGTTAGTAATGTCATAATGTTTATCTTCGAAAATTTTCGGTATCCAGGCACGTGGGCGAGGGTTGATTTTATAGACTTTTTTCGAGCGGAGTTGGGAATTATTATGAATGGAATTACTATGAACATTGGAGTATATTTTTATTGGTTTGCACCTTGTTTGACTAGTTTTGGATCGACGGGTTTTGGTTTGAGGTGTTATAGAGGCTTTAGAGCCGGTTATGGAACTTCAGAGCGAGGTAAGTCTCTTTTCTAACTCTGTAAGGGGGAAACTACCCCTAGGTGATGTATTTGTTATGTGCTACTTGTTGCGACGGGGGGGCTACATACGCACAAAGGTGATGAGAGCCCACCCGTAGCTAGATTCATGTCATGTACGGGTAGACTTAGGTTCCCGCCATGCTATAAGTGTACTATTTGAATTGTCTCTTGCCTATTAAATTCCTTTATTTTACGTTGCGACTTGAGACTATACTTTTGTAGAGTGATAGAATTGCTATTGTAGATATTCGACGAGCTTCATGATTAGCCGCAAAATAATTGTACTCCTCTTACGAATTTCATCCGCGTTATGTGTTCTCATCGAAAGGTTTCCCTTAAAAATTTATATCTCACACGTCTATTCGTGAGTGGGGTCAAGGACCCGTCAAAGCTTCTTATTCTAATGGGATCAGGCCATTCACCTTGGCAGGTTAGATACATCTATGGTTCGTGCCATTCGACCCTCGGTAATGCGCAAATTATGATGGATATGGTCGTACGCGTCGGCAGGATTTTGTATCACTCTCATGGGAGCGGGCCGTTTGCCTCGGCAATATAATAGATGTATCAATGGTTCGGAAATATTATGATGGATTGGGTCGTACGCCTCGACATTTCCATAAAATAATCATATGAAATCATACGTAATAATTGATAAGAAGGCAGTGTATCTGTGAGTTTTCCTGAACTGAACTGTGGCGACCTATCTGGTGAGGGTCACTATATATACCCCAATTGAGGAGGTAACTACTAGCCGGGAGTTTGAGTTATTGCTGAGAGGAGAATTCTACCACGTATTTATACTTGTTATTTCGTTTATTCACTCTGACTCACATTTGTCTACTTCTATTGTATATGTCTTATTGGACCACTAGTAAGTGTTGATGTCGACCCCTCATCACTACTTCTTTGGGGTTAGGCTATATACTTACTGGGTACGCGTTGATTTACGTACTCATGCTACACTTGCTTCACTTTTTGTGCAGGTACATATATGTCTGGTGGTCTTTTGGGCACCGAGGCGCGACTATTGCGGGGACATTACCATGAGTTGTATTTCATGTTACGATCTGCAGCTTGTAGAGTATCCATCAGGGTTATTTATATTCTACTATCTAATTTGTATTCCAGGAAAATGTTGTATTTTATTATATTTCCTAGTTGATGCTCATGCACTTGTGACACCGGGTTTTTGAGGTTCGTACGGGTTGTTCATTATTGTAGTTCATGTAAATATTATCCTTTACCATGTATATTCTATTTCATACTATTTAATTAATGAAAATTATGATTTCAAAATACTTAAATTAGTAATTAAGTGATCAATCACTGTTGGCTTGCCTCATGGTGGTGTTAGGTGCCATCACGACCTTTAGTGGATTTTGGGTCGTTACAGATTGGTATCAGAGCATTAGGTTCACTTAAGTTTCATGAGTTATGAGAAAGTATAGTAGAGTCTTGTGGATCATTACCGAGACGTCTGTACTTATCTTCGAGAGGCTACATGACTATTAGGAGCACTTCCCTTCTTGATTCATCATCGTGCGATTTGATTCCATTGAGGCTTGTGGATTTATTTCCTTCATACTCACTCTTATGCGATGTGAAGTGCTTGTTATCAATTGGGCGTCGAGTAGTGGTAATGATACTGTAGACGTAGTGCAGGATGTTTTTCTCGGCGTGTTCGGGCAGGCTAATATTGTCGCCTTGCGAAAGGGTGTTCTGTCGGTTTAGTTCAGTATCGGTACTTCCTATGGTTTTGAGGCTATGCACAAATTGCTATGATGTTCATGCATTGTTATCGCACAATGTTGGTGTAATGGTAAGGTGCTTGGTTATGTGTCGAGGCAGTGAATGACTCGAAAGGAGGATTTCTTTGTGCATGATTTAGAGGTTCAGCATTTAATTCCAGCAAAGGAAAGGCAATCGAGCTATGGATGTTAGGGTTTTGATCGATGGAGTAACGAGACTTGAGATTTTCGAGCATGGTGGAATATTTGTTGTGATGCGGTGTAGTCGTCCTTGTTTGAATGCATTTTGATTTGCCTGTGTTATGGTCTCCTTTGATTTCTCCTTCGGGGTAGAGTGTTGTGAAATGATTTTTGAGGGGCGGTTATCAGAGATTGCAGTGTGCAGTGGTTCAGAATCGAATTAGTATTTCTAAT
The DNA here is from genome assembly GCF_000390325.3 of Nicotiana tomentosiformis. Classification (NCBI taxonomy): domain Eukaryota; kingdom Viridiplantae; phylum Streptophyta; class Magnoliopsida; order Solanales; family Solanaceae; genus Nicotiana; species Nicotiana tomentosiformis. Next base: position 87,208,768 of record NC_090818.1, read on the forward strand.
GATGATGGCTCGATAAAGATGATCTTCAAATAGGCTTACAGTCGGTAACAATTTATTGGTTCAGGTGCTACAGAGATGGATTTTTGATTTGATGCAACATTTGGGCAGCGAAGTATGAGGAAGGACATGGAGGGAAGTGTTTCATTTTGGTTGAAGTACTAACAGGTCAAGTATGAAAAGAAGAGCTTGAGAAGTTCCTTAAAGGAGATGGTTTAACCAAAGTAAGAGTGGCAGATTAGCGTATGGATTCTGTGGTAGGATAGCCGCGTGCCTTGAGAAGTGTAGAACTTTTTGGGAATGGTGATGGAAGGTGATCTGGTCTACGGATTTTTATTTGGAATGATGGTTACTGTACGAAGAAAGATTGAATATGGCAGAAAGGAATTGCTTGAAATGAAGAGGGGTGTGAAGTTTTGATTATCGTTTTTGATGCAATATGACTTGAGTTTGGAAAGTATTGTTGAACTTTTAGTTGATGTCAATGGGGAAGGCACAAGCTTATACAACTGGTGGGCGAACATGGGCTCAGGAGAATTTACTAATTACGTGGTAGTTTTACCCAGTGCAACATCGTTGGAAGAGGTCGGTAAGGAATCCCACAAGTGGGTTATCTCCTATGAGCAGGTTAGCAGTTGCGTGATGTTGATGAAGCTCCTTCGAAGAATACTACTTGCTACCCGCTAAGAGGTCGAATATGTGATTGTAACTGATAATTCGTAATGTTTCATGAAAAGTTTAACAAAAGATTTTGAGAAATTTGGCAGGCTAGAGGTGCGAGATCATGGTAACTGATAAGGAGGAATCCTCGTGGGTTCAATGTTTATGTAATGATAGATTAAAGCTAAGTGGGGGATCCCCACCATTTATGATTGGATCATGTGGTTGTCTGCTTGTGCGGTTTCTGGTTATCGATGTGTTGGAGGATTAATTATGACTAGGGAAAAGGAAATGTCAAGCATTATTCAAACAAGGAACTCGATAAATGTGTACTATATTCCGCCTTATCGATTGAGGTGCAGGTTTTATGAAGACTTAGAGTTTATGCTTCTTATGGATGTAGTGTACAAGGAAATAAATTCAGTCGGTTGCTTCTTTGAGAGGGTGTTCATGTGTCGATTCGGGTCACTCGGGATGAGTGCGGATTGAGTTCATTATGTTGTGAATGGAGCTATTATTATTTCTAAGACAGGTCAAGGGTACATCGAAAGATGTTTAGTTGGTTAGTAATGGTTGAATTGGCATAGTTGTGGCAATGATCAGTTCCTTCGTTGTGTGAAGTTATACATGTGGTTTGTGGTTGTACGTGTGGGCTTGACATCCACCATGATCTGATTTATTTGGGTGGTATTTGATTCAAATGGCTTTGTTATGTAAATGGATTCCTGAAGAGTTATGACGATTTAGATCACGACTTGAGGTTGTATTTTCTGTGGTTTGGGAATTCAATTGCGTATTGCATGGGCTCTTCGAAAATAAACTAAGTGAAAGGTTTCTATCCAATGAAGTGTTATTCTACTGGTAGTTCAGGGGTTATGATTAATTCCTGTATTCTCGCATAGCGACATGATAGGTGCAGTGAGCGGCATGGGAATTTGAAAGTTGAGGACCAAGGTTGCAGTTTGGTGTTAACAAGAATGTCACGAGCTCGGATGAGCTGGAAAGAATTAGATTTTCAGAGTAAGCTGACATTATCCTAGTTTCACATGGGAATGGTATTCTGTGGAAGGAGCATTGTGTATTGATTTGTGGATCCTTGATCTGCTTTACAGAATTAGTACAGTTGGTGGTATGGATGTGCGGACTTTGCTACCTGGGCGGAAGGTCGTGGGAGTGTACCCCACGGGGAAATGGTATGAGTGTGACATGCTGGTTACTTGATTGTTAAGGATCGAAACTAAGTACGATGATTTTTGATACTATTGTTAATGTGAGAGTTTATGCCTTGAAGGTGATCTATTCCTTTGGTTGTGAACTGTGGGGGTTGTGCGAGCAGGATGGCTCTCGAGATGCAGGTCATTAATCGCACCTTAGTCGTGCTTGGGTTTTGTGGCGTATTGCATATTCCGTCTCTCCAGAGTTGTATTTTTGCACTTGGCGTGCTTGTGGCCGATATTCGGTATTCCGTAGGTAGAAGCGTTATGGCTTGATGGGTATGTCCTTATTTATTGTTATGAGTGGATCGGGTGGCATGCCGCCACGGGTACGTTATTTGGATCGAGTTGCATGCCGCAACAATATCATGATTGGATCGGGTTGCATGCCGCAACTGTGATATGTTGAGTACGGTTACCTATATCTATTCCTGCATATTTTGTTTCTTATCCTATGAGAGGTGTTCATAACATTTGTTCAACCATTTTATTAGTTATGCGGGATAGGTAATTGTAAGGCCCCGTAAAATTTTACCGAAAACCCGGGGTTTCGTGGTGCCGAAGTAGACTTATGTGCTGATGATTGTTGACATTCTTGGAAGTGCAGGGCATTTCTGCGGTCCAGTCTGTGGTCACAGAACTGATCTGCGCACCGTAGATCTACCATAAAGTGAGGCAGAAATTTGGGCAAATGCATCGTCCATTACGCGGTCCATTATGCGGCCGCATAATCATTTTGCAGGCCGCATAACTCATCGCAGACCCAGCACAAAATTTTCCGGCAGGAATTTTTGCAGTGCATTATGCGACCGTAGAACAGGCTTGCGGACCACATATCAGTCGCAGAGTGTGGCAGAAGTGCACAGTTCCTGAGAGTCATTATGCGGCCCATTTTGTGGGCCACAGAAGCATTATGTGGTCACATATGTGACCGCAGATCTACGTCGGGGCTTCATTTTTTTGATTTTATAACCCGACCCCCATTTCGTTTATCTAGCCTAAGGGTTTATTTTTGGGGGATTGCTGGTTATTTTAGAGAGAGGATAAAACTATTCTAGAGAGAGGAAAGGGAGGGTTAAGGATTTCACCACTCTACCTTGATCGATCCTTGGGATTTCATCGAAAGGAACTTGCTAGGGCTTCAAAGAGGTAAGAATTTCTTTCCCCAATTCTTCAATTTCGTGTTTGGGGTTGATTATGGGTGATTAGGCTAGATTTATCACATGCATGATCTAATAGGGATTGTGGGGAAGTTGTTGAACAATCTTGGGTGGTTTTGTTGTTGAATTACTTGAGGGAAAGGTTGGGTCATAGTTGTGACAGTCCTTGCCATACAAATTTCTCTAATCATGCTTGTAATTCTCCCCTCCTCTATTGATTTACATCGTCAGAAGTGTTGGGACATTATTGTGGCACTACGAAAAGCTCTTTCGAGGTATGAAGGCTAAACTCTTATTCTAGTATCGGAATTCCCGAATCCTCGTAAAATTCTATCATGTGTAGTTGAATTTGAAACGCTTTTGATGTGGGGTATTCAAACTAGTAGAATTGATGCCCAATTGGCATAACATGTTAGAACCCTCGTGTATTAATGATTCTCTATTTTTGACTTAATCATGTTATACCCCTTTGGGAAGAAGATCTTGTATGAAATCAATGTGATTAAACACCTATTTCTCATATGATGAAACTTTATGAATTTACGCTTGCTAAGGCCAAAGGTGCCAAACAGTTGATTAGAATGGAACTCTTTTGTACATATTATTATTATTTTGGGAACTCGAGCTATGGCATTGTGGTTACACCTCTACCCGCATACGTTGGGGTGAGGCGGCGGGGCCGCTTTGTGTAGAGATGTTGTATTGTGATTACACATCCACCCATATACGTTGGGGTGAGGTGGTGTGGCCGCTTTGTGTATAGTTGTGGTATTGTCAATACACCTCTACCCGCATACATTGGGGTGAGGTGATGGGGCCGCTTTGTATAGAGTTTCTGATACTGTGGTTGCACCTCCACCCGCATACATTGGGGTGAGGCGGCAAGGCCGCTCTGTATAAAGGTAGTTATAGAGAATTCCCGACTTGAAATTTATAAGTGATATTTGAAGTTCTTAATAAATCTGTTTTGACTTTTATGGCTATCTAAGCCCTATGATTGTTACCATGATTCATCATATTCATGTTGTATTTCCAAGTCCTTGAAAAGATGTTTTGGTTTTCATACTAGTACTATTCGACATGTACTAATGTCCCTTTTGCCGGGGGCGCTGCATCTTTGATAGATGCAGGTGGTTCCACAGCGGAAGGCATTGACCAGTGATAGCGGTACACTCTTTTCCCAGCTGACTTGGTGAGCCCCACTTCATTCCGGGGTTGTGCATCTTTGTTTCTATGTGTATTATGTTCTGAGGTATAGCCGGAGCCTTTTTGCCGGCACTATTATTGTACTCTTTTATATCTATTAGAGGATCCGTAGACATGGTGTGGGTTGTGTATTAGTATTGGGAAAGTCAAGATAGTAATGTTGTATGTGCTACATCTTCTACTTCAAACTATGAACGTGTGTGTATTTTGAGACTTTATAAATGAAGTAACTAATGGTGATAAAATTTATGTTGTTCATAAACCCTGTTGGTGTTAATTAATGAGATGTATTTTTCTCTTTATTTATGGGTGAGTTGGGTAGACGTCACTGTGCAGGCTTTCTCGACCGGGGTAACTCTGTTGAGCGCCGGCCGTGCTCCCCGATATTGGGGCATGACAGTAATTCGTTTCCAGAGTTCGTTACTCCTTTTGTGTTGTATTCGAGTTGTATATTGTCGGCGTATTAATGGCGTCATATGAGGTTTGAGTCAGTGTTTGAGGTAGCTTATTGCCTGAGCAACGTGTACTGGGTGAGATGAGATTATTGGACCTGAAATTAGTGCAATCAGATTTATATAAGGAGCATTAAAAGGAAAATATTGTTATTTAGTTTAGAATGAGGTAATGGTTATTGTCAGAAGGAGAGACTCCATGAATTATTGATTCGGCAAGTGGTTATGAGTTTCTACACGTCTCTTTCATCGTAGCAGTATTCAGAGAGTTGAAACATGATTTATATACGTAATTAGGTGTATTGCGGGCATCAGATTTGTGAAATAATAGCTATTGTGGTCGGATGATGTTATTATGGGCATATGAATTACGCGGTGTATGGGGTGAATTCGACAAAAGATGTACGATCGTGTTTTTGTACTGTGTGTGATGATTTGTACGGTTATCGTATATCAGAATCAGGTCTTGTAGAGAAATTCGGAGGTTGGAATTTGGTTCTAAGTCTTATTGACTAAATAAAAGGGAGGATTTTCACTCTGGCTCGAGCTAATGTGCCTAACTGGTTGTGGTGGCACGAGTAGGTACACAAGGTGTCGCACAGTGATTTTGGACAACTCTGGAGCAGTCCTTAGCACGTTCAAGGATGAAAGTATGTTTAAGTGGGGGAGAATGTAATGACCCGACCAGTCATTCTGAGCTTTAATGCATCGTTCAATGGTTTGAGGCCTTGAGTAGCTTCACTTTAGGTATTATGACTTGTACGTCTGGTCAGAATTGAATTTCGGGAAGTTCGGGATTGATTTGGAAAGAAATTCTAATTTCGGAAGCTTTAAGTTGGAAGAATTGGCTAAGATCTGACATTTGAGTAAACGACATCAGAATCAAGATTTGAAGGTTCCAATAGGTTCGTATGATGATTTTGGACTTGAGAGTATGTTTGGGTTGAGTATCGGGTCGCCCTGGAGCATTACAGAGCTTATTGTGGAAAGTTGGCATTTGGAAGGTTTTAGAAATTCCTAAGTTTGGCTTGAAGTAGGCTTTGGTGTTATCGATGTCCGTTTGGGATTCCAAGCCTTGGAATGGGTTCGTATTATGGTTCATGACTTGTACACAAAGTTAGGTGTCATTCCGGAATGTTGTGGTATGGTTCAGACGCGTTCGTCAAATTTTAGAAGTTTGCAAAATTTTAAAAAGGATTTTGGTCATGGATTCGTAGTTTAGATGTTGTTTGATCTGATTTGAGGCCTCGAGCAGGTTCGTGTCATGTGTTGGGACTGGTTGATGTGATTGGACGGGTTCCCGGAGGCCTCGGGTGAGTTTCAGATTGGAAGCAGATCAAATTTTCAAGTGGAGGAATGCTGCTTTGTGCCAATTGCTGGTGCAATCGCACCTGCGGAATCAGAGCCACAGATGCTACTCCACAGAAGCGGCTAGGCAAGCACATATGCAGATTTTGCTGGTCGAGTGTCTGCATAAGAGGAACCGCACCTGCGGGTGAGGCGTCGCAGAAGCGACTGTAGGTGATAAGGTCATAGGCCGTAGGTGCAAAACATTTCCCGCACTTGCGGGAGCGCATATGCGGTGCTTGGAGCGCAGAAGCGGGCACAACTGTTGGGCACGACTTCGCATAAGCATGGACTTTGCCGCAGAAGCGGCCAAGATGATCGCAGAAGCGGAAGGTCGTCTGGGCAGAGGTGTTTTTATAAAAACGGGATTTGGCCCATTTTCTTCCATTTTCACTTGGTTGGGGCGATTTTGGAGAGCTTCAAGGGGAGATGTTCATCAAGCAACGCAAGGTAAGTGACTCCCAATTATTACAAGTTAAATACATGGTTTGTATATTGATTTAGACATGGAAATTAGTAGGAATGTGGGATTTTGGTAGAATACCTAGAAATTGGTATTTTTGGATTCTGACCACGAGATTGGACATGGAATTTGGAATAAATTGCATATTTGAGTTAGCAATGTTATGGGTAATGTTTATCTTCAAACATTTCCGAAATTCGGGCACGTCGGCCCGAGGGTTGATTTTATAGACTTTTCGAGTGGAGTTGGAATTATTATGAGCATTGGAGTATATTTTGATTGGTTTGCACCTTGTTTGACTAGTTTTAGATCGACGGGCTTTGGTTTGAGGTGTTAGAGAGGCTTTGGAGCTGGTTATGGAACTTCAGAGCGAGGTAAGTCTTATGTCTAGCTCTGTGAAGGATAAATTACCCCTAGGTAATGTATTTGTTATGTGGTACTTGTTGGCCGGGGAGGGGGGGGGCACGTACGCACAAGGTGACGAGAGTCCGCAGCTAGATTCATGTCATGTCCAGGTAGACTTAGGTTCCCATCATGCTATAGCTGTACTATTTGAGTTATCTCTTGCCTATTAAATTCCTTTATTTTACATTGCGACTTGAGACTAGACTTGTGTAGAGTGATAGAGTTGCTATTGTAGAGATTCGATGGGCTTCATGATTAGCCGCAAAATAATTGTACTCCTCTTATGATATTCTCCCACATTATGCTTTCTCATCGAAAGGGTTTTCTTAAAAAATTATAACTCACACGTCTATTTGTGAGTGGGGTCAAGGACACGTCAAAGCTTCTTATTCTAATGGTATCGGGCAGTTCGCCTCCCCGGGATAGATACATCTATGGTTCGTGCCGTTCGACCCTAGGCAGTGCGCACATTATGATGGATCGTGTCGTACGCCTCAGCAAGATTTTGTATCACACTATCATAGGAGCGGGCCGTTCGGCTCGACAATATAATAGATGTATCTATGGTTCGGAAATATTATGATAGATTAACCCGTACGCCTCGACATTTCTATAAAATAATCTTATGAAATCGTGCGTAATAATTGGGAAGAAGGCAATGTATCTGTGAGTTTTCCTAAATTGAACTGTGGCGACCTATCTGGTGAGGCCCACTATATATACCCCGATTGAGGAGGTAACTACTAGCTGATAGTTTGAGTTATTGCTGAGAGGAGAATTCTACCACATATTTAAACTTGTTATTTCATTTATTCGCTCTGACTCACATCTATCTAGTTCTACTGTATCTGTCTTATTGGACCACTAGTAGCTGTTTATGTTGACCCCTCGTCACTACTTATCTGGGGTTAGGCTAGATACTTACTGGGTACACGTTGATTTAAGTACTCATGCCACACTTGCTGCACTTTTTGTGTAGGTACATGTATGTCTGGTGGTCCTTTGGGAGCCGAGGCGCGACTATTGTGGGGACTTTACCGTGAGCTGTATTTCATGTTACGATTCGCAGCCTGCAGAGTCTCCATCAGGGTTATTTATATTCTACTGTCTAATTTATATTTCAGGCAGATGTTGTGTTTTATTATATTTCCTCGTTGATGCTCATGCACTTGTGACACCGGATTTTGGGGGTTCCTACGGGTTGTTCATTATTGTAGTTCATGTAAATATTACCCTTTACCCTGTCAATTCTATTTCATACTATTTAATTAATAAAAATTATGATTTCAAAATACTAAAATGAGTAATTAAGTGATCAATCACCGTTGGCTTTCCTGACAGCGGTGTTAGGCACCATCATGATCTTTAGTGAATTTTGGGCCATGACATTGAACTTAATCATATCTCCAATTGGGAGAAACGAACAAAAGAAAACTATTGTGATAATGAGGCAAATTTGGAAGCTTTAGTGTCATGACTTTCTTGCTACTTTGATTAATGTGGTGTTTGAGCACTTGAATTGAAAAGAAATTTATGAGAAGTTGTTGGCAATTCATATGCTTTGGATTAATTATTGGTACCAACCGAAGGCACTAGATTGTGTTTAATTTGAACCTTTTTGACTTGAAATGATGTTTGGTATGTCATTGAGCTTAATTGATGATTTTATTGTAGGATGTTCTTAGTTGTTGAATTGCTTGAGGACAAGCAATAGTTTACGTTTGGGGGTTTGATAAGTTGGTATTTTACCAACTTACCTCTTCTAGATACTTAGACTTTTGTATGATCTTGCAGAGAAACTAAGGCATTTATTGAGGCTTATTGTTATGTTTCAGGTATCATATGATTTGGAGTAGATACGGAAGAAAACAAGTCAAAATGTGTTAAATTGGGAAAAATGGACTGCTGCCAGTAAATGCTCTATGTGGTCGCGGAGAGATACATGCGATCACAGTAGTCCAAGAGAAATAAGCTATGCGAACAGGGTTGAATTCATGCGATCGCGAAGAAGTAAAGTTGGTCAGCACTAGTCAAATGTTGTACGCAAACGTGTCTGTATCTAGGCGATCCCGTAGCTTTGCAGAAGTTGTTCATAGCGATCACGTTTCTCTCTATGCGATCACATAGCACATTTTCTGGGCAGGTTCTGGGCAGAAATGGAATTTCACGTTTTGATCCCCAAGCCATTTAATAAAAAACCTATCTCATTTGTAAAATATATTTGGCCAGTCTCTGCGCATCTTTAACATCTCTTGACTAGAGAACACAAGTTTTGGAGCTAGTGTTATTGCACACACACTTAGGTCTTGAAGATTTGAAGCTTTTCGTTGAGAATTTCTTACCCATTTATGTTCATTTTTTTATTTTCTTGCTTTGTATTGAATATCTAAGTGTGTATTATTTTTTCCAACACTTGAATCTTGTTTATTGGAATATTCATATTTAAAGTGTGCATTAAATGTCTTTTTGTGATTATGTATTGAACGAAGTGAGTTTTTTTTCTTTAATTAATCTTGTTCTTTAATGTTTCCAAAAGGATTAGCTGGTGACGTCCAAATCCACTACTAAAAAGTAAATGGATACGGTCGCATGCAATATAATTTACCCAACTATGAGTCGGGGTCGAATCCCGCAGAGAACAATATGTAGGCGATTAGGCGTGTAAGAAAACTATCACTTATTATTCTAAGCCAAACACTTAGAAAGGTTTTGAGAAAATATTTATAACTAATTGCGAAAATGTAAACTAACCTAGAAACCAAGTAAAATGATCAATGGATACAAATATGAACGAGTTTATATTAATTAGACTCAGGTAATAATTCCATATTAGCTTCTTACGAAAACTAACAAGACTTCCTAATTGAATTATCCCTAAGATAATTAAGAGAATAAGCACACCCGAATATGGCTACAAGTAATTCAATCCTATCCCTAGATAGAATCTATAAAGTGAGGGTTAACGCCTTAAGTTCTTGTTAATTAAACTTTTCCAACCCCTAATTATCTTTTTTAAAATTAATTCGAAGTGAATGGGCGAGTCCTAGGGTTAGCTAATCCCTTTGGAAACATTAAAGAAGAAGAATAATTAAAGAAACAATAACTCACTTCATAATAAATAAAAATCATTCAATACATAAGCACAACAAAATATATAATCCACACTTTAAATATGAATATTCTCATTAACAAGATTCAAGTGTTGGAAAAAATACTACACGCTTAGATATTCAATACAAAGAAAGGAAATAAAGAAATGAACATAAATGGGTAAGAAATTCTCAACCAAAAGCTTCAAATCTTCAAGACCCAAGTGTGTGGGCAAGAACCCTAACTCCAAAACTTGTGTTCTCTAGTCAAAAGATGTGAAAGATGTCCAGAGATATGTTTTCAATAAGCTAGGTCGTGTATTAAATGGTTTGGGGTCAAAAACATAAAATTCTAGAGCTTCCCAGATTTCTGCCCCGATTATGTTCTATGCGATCACATAGAGATAACCGCGATCGCATGGCTTCTTTCTCCTGGGCTTATGCGATCGCATGTAGCCTTCCGCGATCGCATGGCTTGTTTTTTCTGGACTTCTGCAATTGCATGGCTTCTTCCACGATCGCATAACTTATTTTTCCTGGACTTATGCAATTGCATGGCTTCTTCCGCGATCGCATAGAGCAATAACTGGCAGCGGTCCATTTTTTCCAATTTAACACATTTTGACTTGTTTTATTCCGTATCTTCTCCAAATCATATGATACCTGAAATATGCCAATAAACCACAATAAATGACTTAGTTTCTCAACAAAATCATGAAAAAGTCTAAGTATCAAGAAGAGGTAAGTTGGTAAAATACCAAATTATCATTAGCTAACCCTAGGACTCGCCCATTAACTTCGACTTAATTTTGGAAAAGATAATTTGGGGTTGGGATAGATTAATTAACAAGAACTTGAGGCGTTAACCCTTACTTTATAGATTCTACCTATGGATAGGATTGAACTTCTTGTAGCCATATTCGGGTGTGCTTGATCACTTAATTATTTTAGGGATAATTCAATTAGGAAGTTTTGTTAGTCTTCGGAAGAAGCTAATTATTACCCGAGGCTAATTAACATAAACTCGCTCATATTTGTATAATCTTGAAATACATTTGATCGTTAGTTGAGTGTAATTCCTATTGCTTCCATGCTTGTAGCCATTGATAATTATACTTGCTTTCTAGGTTAGTTTATATTTTTCCATTTAGACATAAATATTTTCTCCAAAACCTTTAAGTGCTTGGATTAGCATAATAAGTGATAATTCTCTTACACGCCTAATCGCCTACATATTGTTCTCTGTGGGATTCGACCCCGACTCATAGTTAGGTAAATTTTATTGCATGCAACCATTTCTATTTACTTTTTAGTAGTGGATTTGGACGTTATCAGGCTGCACGTCACATCATGCTTTATTGATTAATGATGGGTGCACGTTGCACCACGCCATGTTGGCTGATATTATCCCTTAGGCAAGATCCGTCGTTTTGGAGTCTGACATACTAACAGTGAGCGCATGTACCATTGAGTGCTGAGTGTGAGTGCCTAGTGATTGGGACTGTTGAGTGATTTGGAGTGCTGAGTGAATGGCTGTACTGAGTGAGGTTGAATACTCTGAGAGCATGAGTATATGAGTTTATCACTGTGTTGCATTATAGGTGACATACATATTTGACATGTAAACATTGAGATGTAATATTCCTTATGTTAGTTATACTTGGTATATTTTCATCAATATTGAGCTTAAGCTATTGAACTCGAAAGCATGACCACTTTTCTGTACTGTGTACAACTGATTATGAGATTTTCTCTGAGTTATTAGTGTCATTTTCCTGTCATATCTGTAGCGTTATTATCTTTATTTGGACTGTACCTATCTGAGCTCATCACTACTTTCAGCCCAAGGTTAGTCCTGTTACTTATTGAGTACATTGGGTCGATTGCACTCATACTACACTCTACACTTTGTGTGCAGATCCAAGTACTTCTAGGCACGTTGGTTGCTAGATTTGGAGCATTTTCTGCTTTGAGACTGCTGAGGTAGCTGCTTTGGCGTCTACATACTTCGGCTCTCCTTATTTTCAGTTTATTTAGCACTGTTCTATCTTTTCAAATAGTTATATTAGAAGTTTTGACTGTATTGCCATTTGGTTGCTCATATACTCAACGACACCTAGACTTTGGGGGATTTTGTATTGAGTCGCGGTATCTCTTATCGGTTATTTTGAGACTTTTGACTGCTAAACTTATTTCATCATGTTTTCAATTAAAAATGCATAGTTATTTGTGATTGTCGGTTTGCCTAGTTCCCTAATAGGCACCATCACGACATGTTCAGTTTCTGCCGTGACAGGTAAGCCTAACATACATGATGAAATAACAGAAATAATAATGGAACTTAAAATTTAAACCAAACAGCTATCATAAAAGAACTCCACAATACAGCTGATAATAACTCCAAAAATCTGGTGAGACTGAGTCATAAGCTCTACACGAGTATACTAAAACATCCCTAATACATCACTATCTAAATAAAGAGTACGCAATAGAAAATAAGGACATAGGGTGACTCTTAGGCATGCAAACGCCGACAGGAATACCTTGAAGTCTCCGATCTGGAAGCTCTACTCACTGGTGCCTAGCCTGATATGAGGTACCTGGATCTGCAAAAAGATGTGCAGAAGCGTAGTATGAGTACACTATAACGGTACCCAATATGTATCAAGCCTAACCTCGGTAGAGTAGTGACGAGGTCAGGTCAAGACACCTACTAGGATAAGAAAAAGAAATTGAACAAGTATAATACAGTCTAAGAATGTAAATGAGGAAAATGAGACAATAAGGAAATACAACAAGATAGACTACAATTGCATTTAAAGCAATAAATACAACAAAGATGGAGCACATATTAAGAACATCAAGGAAACAATGCGGGAAAATAAAAGTGAGGTAAATGATAGATAACAATAAGAATCACAACCAAGGTACCGCCTCGTAATCTCATTTCACATACAATCACAATCTTTTCTTACATCACCGCGGGAGCCTTACATTTAGTTTTGAAAATCATTTTTCCCTAAATAGCCACCCGTATTTTAGCCTACCATATCACACCGCGTGACTTCAAGTAGTTCCCCTACTAACAACATGTGTATCAAGCCCACCTTATCTCACCGCATACGTATCAACCCCTAGCCTTAAACCACCACATGCATATCAATATCACAATATATCACAACTCGCATCTCAAGTGCCCAAATGCTACAACTTGCCAAAAGAATCAACAATATTAATGTTTCCATAACAAACAACCCATGGATCAACCACAATGTGTACAAGAGTTTCAATAATAGCAAACTGAAATGAATAACTCAACAAGAAGGGTATTTAAACAATTAACAAATTTGCCTCAATGTGATCACGGCCTTTACAACTTCAACACCAATAACTAAACAAGAAGCCATTCTGTAAAAACAACAACTTCAGGTAACCAATTCAACAATTAAAGAAGTAACGGACAACAAGGAAAACAATAACTTCAACTAAAGCATATAAGAGCGATTAACAAGTAAAAGGTGGAACAAGTGTTTCATTATAAAATAAGGCATGTGAGGTTAGATTAATACGTGTAAGGGTAGACTAACAATGAATTTATAACATGTTATGACAATTCAACTAAAGCCATGAAAAGAGTCTGAATAGCCTAAACAGTCAAATACTACATATAGCCTGTGTACCCACTCGTCACCTTGCGTACATGGCTTTCACATATCATAAACATCATAATCAACCCAAATCCCATGGGGTAATTCCCCACCCAAAGTTAGGAAAGATACTTACCTCAAACAAGCTAATTCAATCCACTAGTAAGCCTTTTCCGCGAATATCCAACTCTGAACGGCTCGAAGCTAGCCAAAATAACTTTATACCATAAATACAAACCATAGGAAACTATTCCGGATAATAAAGTTGTAATATTTAAAGAAAATCAAAAAGTCAACCCTAGGCTCGTATCTCGGAACCCGACCAAATTTACAAAATCGGAACACTCATTCAATACACATCCAACCATACTAAAATTATTCAATTCCGACCTTAAATCGACCTTCAAATCCTCAAAATATAGCTTAGGATGTTTTCACAAGTTTTCCCAATTTTTCCAACTCAAAACACTAATTAAATGGTAAAAACAAGGCAGAATGGCCTAAATGGCACCTATACTTGTGCCACTTTGTCATACCGGTCCCCAAACTTAATAATTTGCCAATTGAACACTTACACTCCTGCAAATCGTGTATAATAAATGCTTATGACAGGAAACTGTCAGTGCGTGTAATACAATCTCCTCCACGTTGGCTGCCACATTAAAAAATGACAATGTGTAGATGCCATGTCACATGGTAGATTAAAAATAATTAAAATAAAAAATAAAAATAAAAAGTAAAAAAATCAAACATAAAAACCATCTATTCTGATCGATGTTTTTCCCATTTCCTCTTATCCTTACCCCGTTGTCTTCTTATTTTATGTTTATACTATCATATGGGTTTTAGATCCGAAACTTCGGCCGGAATTTTCGCCGACAGTGACTCTTATATAGCCGGCGATGTTCAATGAAGCTAACTCCGGCAACTTGTTGAGCTTTTTAGTAGTTGTTCGGTATCATTGACGTTGGAGCAACACCACTAACCCCGCCTCTATGCCGCCACTTTCAACAATCTCCGCTAGAGACTACTTCTGACCACCGGGAATTCTCGCCGGTGATTTCTTTCTCATCTCCAATTACCCGGTGCCTTCTCTCGTCTGTGTATGCCCCAATCTATAGTATTATATACAAAGAGAGAAACAAAATCGAATTTTGATTACAATTACAAAGGGAACAAAAACTAGAAATTGGGGTTTGGGGAATTCGAGGAAGGAAATTTAAAGCGTGATTTTCCAAATCTGTGTTATATATATACAGAGAGAAATAAAATCAAATTTTGATTGAATTTAGTAGTAACACAGAAGGCGATGAAAAGGGGGAAGAAAGGGAAAGAGTGGAAAACTGCAAACAATGATTTGCATTTGCAGGCGGTAATTAAATCAAGAAAAACAAGAATTTTTTGTTTTTTGCTCGGGGATGAAGAAGAAGCGTATAGGGTAAACAAGAAAACAAAAAGGGGAGGGGTGGGGGGTAAAAGCTAACAGGAAAAAGAAAAATGGGGTGGGGTGCGGGGAATTATTTTTTGCTTTTTTGCCTTTTGATTTTTTTACATATTTTAATTTATTTTTCATTCTTTTTTTAATTATTTCTTATTCAAAATGTCGTATTCACGCTCATTGTCCGTGTGAACTAGACTCGAACTACACTCGTATTGTCCAGCTCAACCATTTTGTTGCCACATGTGCTTGGTCAATGGTCAGAGGGGTTTAAAATATAGGATTTGATCGTGTTAAAGTGTCTGGATGAAATTTTGTAGATTATAGGGACCGGGATGATAAGCCAAAACAAGTACAAGTGATAAAGAGGCTATTCTGCCTAAAAACAATGATGGATTTATGTATAATAATCAAATCCGAGTCAAAATCACTTACCCCGATCAACTCTTTGAAAATCTCATCCAAAGTAGCCCAAAACCGAGGTCTCTAACTCAACAGATGAAAAATGGAACAAAACCCTCGATTTGGAAATGTAATATTTGCTGCCGAGTTATTACCTTACGCGATCGCAGAAAAACAAATGCGATCGCGGAGAACAAATTACACCAGCTCACAAAATCCTCATATGTGATCGCGAGACTCTAGTCACGAACGCAATGACTAGTGGTTTTCAGGCTACGCGATCGCATTTATGGCCAAGCGAACGCGTTGAACAATGTGTGCCTTCCCACAACCTCTCCTTCCTTCTATGCGATCGTGGTACCTTAACTGCGTTCGCATTGCACAACATTCCAACCTTCCGTGAATGCGACCTCGAATATGGAATTGCAAAGAGCAAATTGCCATCTTCTAACAAGGACCCTACGTGATCGCAGGTGAATCTTCGCGAACGCACTGAAGGAAACCAGAAACACAGAAAACCAACAATCTCAATACATGATACAGTCTAAGAATTTAAATGAGAAAAATGAGACAATAAGGAAATACAACAAGATAGACTACAATTGAATTTAAAGCAATAAATGCAACAAGGAAGGAACACATATTAAGAACATCAAGGAAACAATGCGGGAAAATACAAGTGAGGTAAATGAGAGATAACAACAAGAATCACAACCAAGGTACCGCCTCGTAATCTCATTTTACATACAATCATAATCTTTCCTTACATCACCGCGGGAGCCTTACATTTAGTTTTGAAAATCATTTTTCCCGAAATAGCTACCCGTATTTTAGCCTACCTTATCACACCGCGTGACTTCAAGTAGTTCCCCTACTAACAACATGCGTATCAAGCCCACCTTATCTCACCGCATACGTATCAACCCCTAGCCTTAAACCACCACATGCATATCAATATCACAACATATCACAACTTGCACCTCAAGTGCACAAATGCCACAACTTGCCAAAAGAATCAACAATATCTATGTTTCCATAACAAACAGCCCATGAATCAACCACAATGTGTACAAGAGTCTCAATAATAGCAAAGTGAAATGAATAACTCAACAAGAATGGTATTTCAACAATTAACAACTTTGCCTCAATGTGATCATAGCCTTTACAACTTCAACACCAATAACTAAACAAGAAGCCATTCCGTAAAAACAACAACTTCAAGTAAACAATTCAACAATTAAAGAAGTAACGGAAAACAAAGAAAAAAATAACTTCAACTAAATCATATAAGAGCGATTAACAAGTAAATGGTGGAACAAGTGTTTCATTGTAAAATAAGGCATGTGAGGGTAGATTAATACGTGTAAGGGTTGACTAACAATGAATTTATAACATGTTATGACAATTCAATTAAAGCCATGAAAAGAGTCTGAATAGCCTAAACAGTCAAATACTACATATAGTCCGTGTACCCACTCATCACCTTGCGTACACGACTTTCACACATCATAAATAGCATAATCAACCCAAATCCTATGGGGTAATTCCTCAAACAAGCTAACTCAATACACTAGTAAGCCTTTTCCGTGAATATCCAACTCTGAACGGCTCGAATCTAGCCAAAATAACTTTATACCATAAATACAAACCATAGGAAACTAATATGGATAATAAAGTTGCAATATTTAAAGAAAATCAAAAAGTCAACCCTGGGCTCACGTCTTGGAACCCGACCAAATTTACAAAATCGGAACACTCATTCAATAACACGTCCAACCATACTAAAATTATTCAATTCCGACCTTAAATCGACCTTCAAATCCTCAAAATATAGCTTAGGATGTTTTCACAAGTTTTCCCAATTTTTCTAACTCAAAACACTAATTAAATGGTAAAAACAAGGCAGAATGGCCTAAATGGCACCTATACTTGTGCCACTTTGTCATACCGGTCCCCAAACTTAATAATTTGCCAATTGAACACTTACACTCCTTCAAACCATGCATAATAAATGCTTATGACATGAGGCTGTTAGTGCGTGTAATACAATCTCCTGTACGTTAGTTGCCACGTCAAAAAATAACAATATGTAGATGCCATGTAACATGGTAGATTAAAAATAATTAAAATCAAAAATAAAAATAAAAATAAAAATAAAATTCAAACATAAAAATCATCTATTCCGATCGATGTTTTTCCCATTTCCTCTTATCCTTACCCCGTTGTCTTCTTATTTTATGTTTCTACTTTCATATGGGTTTCAGATCCGGAACATTGGCCGAAATTTTCGCCGACAGTGACTCTTATATAGCTGGCGATGTTCAATGAAGCTAACTCCGGTGACTTGTTGAGATTTTTAGTAGTTGTTCGGTATCATTGTCGTTGGAGCAACACCACTAACCCAACCTCTACGCCGCCACTTTCAACAACCTCCACTAGAGACTACTTCCGACCACCAGGAATTCTCGACGGTGATTTTTTTCTCATCTCCAATTACTCGGTGCCTTCTCTCGCCTGTGTATGCCCCAATCTATAGTATTATAAACAAAGAGAGAAACAAAATCGAATTTTGATTACAATTACAAAGGGAACAAAAACTAGAAATTGGGGTTTGGGAAATTCGAGAAGGGAAATTTAAGGTGTGATTTTCCAAATCTGTGTTATATATATACAGAGATAAATAAAATCGAATTTTGATTGAATTTAGTAGTAACATAGAAGGCGATGAAATGGGGGAAGAAAGGGAAAGAGTGGAAAACTGCAAACAATGATTTGCATTTGCAGGCGGTAATTAAATCAAGAAAAACAAGAATCTTTTATTTTTTGCTTGGGGAAGAAGAAGAAGCGTATAAGGAAAACAAGAAAACAAAAAGGGGAGGGATGGGGGGTAAAAGCTAACAGGAAAAAGAAAGATGGGGTGGGTGCGGGGAATTTTGTTTTTGCTTTTTGCTTTTTTATTTTTTTACATATTTTAATTTATTTTTCATTCTTTTTGTAATTATTTCTTATTCAAAATGTCATATTCACGCTCGTTGTCCGCGTGAACTAGACTTGAACTACACTCGTATTGTCTAGCTCAACCATTTTGTTGCCACATGTGCTTGGTCAACGGTCAGAGGGGTTTAAAATATAGGTTTTGATCATGTTAAAGTGTCTGGATGAAAGTTTGTAGATTATAGGGACCGGGATGACAAACCGAAACAAGTACAAGTGATTAAGAGTTTATTCTGCCTAAAAACAATGATGGATTTATGTATAATAATCAAAGCCGAGTCAAAATCACTTACCCCGATCAACTCTTTGAAAATCTTGTCCAAAGTCGCCCAAAACCGAGGTCTATAACTCAACAGATGAAAAATGGAACAAAACCCTCAATTTGGAAATGTAATATCTTCTGTCGAGTTATTACCTTATGCAATCGTGGAAAAACAAATGCGATCGCGGAGAACAAATTATACCAGCTCACAAAATCCTCATATGCGATCGTGAGATTCCAGTCATGAATGCAATGACCAGTGGTTTCCAGGCTACGCGATCACATTCATGGCCACGCGAATGCGTTAAACAATGTGTGCCTTCCCACAACCTCTCCTTCCTTCTACGCGATCGCGGTACCTTAATCGCGTTCGCATTGCACAACATTCCAACCTTCCGTGAATGCGTCCTCGATTATGCAATTGCAAAGAGAAGATTGCCATCTTCCAACAAGGACCCTACGTGATCGCAGGTAAATCTTCGCGAACGCAGTGAAGGAAACCAGAAACACGGAAAACCAGCAATCTCAATACATGAACAATTGGTTTGAACTAAATCTGAAACACACCCGGGGCCCCCGGGTCTCCATCCGAACATACCAACAAGTCCTAAAACACGATACGAACTCGCTCGAATCCTCAAATCACATCAAACAATACCAAAACCATGAATCACACACCGATTCAAGCCTAATGAACTAATGAACTTCCAACTTCTAAAACTAATGCCGAAACATACCAAACCAACTCCAAATGACCTCAAATTTTGCACACAAGTCACAAATGACACAACGGACCTATTCCAACTTCCAGAACCAAAATACGGACCCTATATCAATAAAGTCAACTCTCAGTCAAACTTTTCAATCTTCTAAACCTTCAACTTTCCAACTTTCGCCAATTCAAGCTAAAACAACCTACAAACCTCCAAATCCTAAATACCCGGACATATGCGTATGTCCAAATACAAAGCTATCAGAACCATCAAAACTCTATTCCGGAGTCGTCTACACAAAAGTCAAACTCTGATCAATTCTTTCAACTTAAGCTTCCGACTTGGGGACCAAGTGTCCCAATTAACTCCGAACCTCACCCGAAACCTAGCCAATCACCCCGACAAGTCACATAATCAAAATATAACATAGAGGTAGAAATAAATAGGGGAACGAGTCTAAAATATGCAAAATGACTGGCCCGGTCGTTATATCCCCCCCTCTTAATACAAACGTTCGTCCTTGAACGAGTATAGAGACATACCTGAAGTGGTGAAAAGATGAGGGTAACGGCTACGCATATCATGCTCGGTCTCCCAAGTCACCTCCTCGACTGGTTGACCCCTCCACTAAACCTTCACTGGATCTATGCTCATTGACATCAACTTTCGGACCTTCCTGTTCAAGATGGCTACTGGCTCCTCAACATAAGTCAAATCCTTGCCAATTGGACTGAGCTGAAATCTAAAATATGGAACGGATCACCATCATTCTTCCGGAGCATAGAAAAATGGAACACCAGATAAACTACATGTAGATTACCTGGTAATGCAAGCTTGTAGGCCACCTCTATCACTCTCTCAAGGATCTCAAAAGGGTCGATATACCTAGGGCTCAACTGGCCCTTCTTCCCCAACCTCATCACACCATTCATGGGTGAAACCCGAAGCAAAATCCTCTCTCCAAAGATAAATGCTACATCCCAAACCTTCCGATCGGCATAACTAGTTTGCCTCGACTGTGCTGCACAAAGCTGATCCTGGATCACCTTGACCTTCTCCAAGGCATCTCGAACCAAATCTGTACCCAACAATCTAGCCTCACCCGACATCCCCTCCCATATAGGGCCTCATAAGGAGCCATCTAAATACTCGACTGGTAGTTGTTGTTGTTGTAGGAAAACTTCGTAAGTTGCAAGAACTGATCCCAAATACCCCCAAAATACATAACACAGTATGAAGCATATCCTCTAAGATATGAATGGTGAAGTCGAGCTGTCCGTCCATTTGGGTGTGGAATGTCATACTCATCTCAACCCTTGTACCTAACCCATGCTGTACGGGTCTCCAGAAGTACGATGTAAACTGTGTGTCCCGATCAGAGATGTTGGATACCGGCACGCCATGAAGTTGGAAAATCTCGTGGATATAATCTGAGTCAGCTGGTTTGAAGAATATGTAGTCACCACCGGAATTCAATGAGTCGACTTGGTCAACCTATACACAATCACCCATACAGCGTCAACTTTCTTTTTTAGTCCATGGCAACCTCACAACGAAGTCCATGGTAACACGCTCCCATTTCCACTTGGGAATCTCAAGTCTGTAAAGCAACCCACCTGGCCTCTGATTCTCATACTTTACTTGCTATCAATTTAGGCACCGAGCTACATACTCTACTATGTCTCTCTTTATTCTCCTCTACCAATAGTGCTACCTCAAATCCTGATACATCTTAGCGGCACCCGGATAAATGGAGTACCGTGAACTGTGGACCTCTTGAAGGATCAACTCACGTAACCCATCCACATTAGGCACACATAACCGGTGCGGCATCCGAAACACACCGTCATATCTGATAGAAACCTCCTTGGCATTGTCATGTTATACCGTGTCCTTAAGGACAAGCAAATGGGGGTCGTCACACTAACTCTCTCTGATACGGTCATATAAAGAAAACCGAGAAACCACGCAAGGAAGAACACCACCAGGCTCCAAAACATCCAATCTAACTAACTGGTTGGCCAAGGCCTGAACAACCAATGCTAATGGCCTCTCTGCTGCCAGTAGATATGCCAAACTACCCATACTCTCTGCCTATCGACTCAAGGAATCGGCCACCACATTGGCCTTCCCAGGATGATATAGAATAGTGATATCATAGTCTTTAAGCAACTCTAACCACCTCCGCTGTTGTAAATTAAGATACTTATGTTTTAACAAATGGTGGAGACTCTGGTGGTCGGTATAGACCTTACAAGGGACACCGTATAAATAGTGCCACTAAATCTTTAAGGCATGAAAAATAGCTGCCAATTACAAGTCGTGGACATGGTAATTCTTCTCATGAAACTTCAGTTGCCGAGACGCGCATGCAATCACCCTACCTTCTTGCATCAATACCGAGCCAAGGCCCACACGTGACGCATCACAGTGTAAGACTTCGAACCCATAGGCAATACCAACACTGGGTTGTAGTCAAAGCAGTCTTGAGCTTTGGAAAGCTCTCCTCACACTCCTCGGACCATCTGAAAGGAGCACCCTTCTATGTCAATCTAGTCATAGGTGTAGAAATGGATGAGAAACCTTCTACAAAACGATGGTAATACCCGGCCAACCCATAGATCCTCCGAATCTCAGTAGCTGAAGACGGTCAGGGCCAACTCTGCACTGCTTCAATCTTCTTCAGATCTACCTTGATCCCCTCATTCGACACGATATGACCCAAAAACGCCACCGAATCAAGCCATAATTCACACTTTGATAATTTTGCCAATAACTTCTTTTCTCTCAAGATCTAGAGCACAATCCTCAAATGCTACTCATGATCCTCCCATCTGCGGGAGTATACTAAGATGTTGTCAATAAACACGATAATGTATGAATCAAGATAGGGCTGGAATACATTATTCATCAGGTGCATGAATGTTACTGGGGCGTTGATCAGCCAAATAACATCACAAGGTACCCGTAAAAGCAGTCTTCGGAATATCTGCATCCCGAATCTTTAGATGATGATACCCTGACCGCAAATCAATCTTTGAGAACACTTTGTCACCCTGTAGCTGATCATATAAGTCATCAATGCGTGGCAATGGATACATGTTCTTTATTGTATCCTTGTTCAACTGCCGATAATCAATACACATGCGCATAGAACCATCTCTCTTCTTCACAAACAAAACAAGAGCACCCCAAGGTGACACACTAGGCTGAATGAAACGCTTACCAAGCAACTCTTGCCACTGCTCCTATAACTCCTTTAACTTCGTTGGGGCTATATGATATTGTGGAATAGAATGGGCTGAGTGCCCGACAACAAGTCAATACCAAAATCAATATCTCTATCAGGCGGCATGCCTGGAAGATCCACTGGAAATACATATGGGAAGTCTATCTCTACCGGAACTGACCCAACAGTAGAAGTGTCAACTCTGCCATCTCTCACAGAGGCTAGATATGCATCGCACCCCTTCTCAACCATTCGAAGTGCCTTAAGGAAGGACACAACCCTACTAGGAACATAATCCAATGTACCCCTCCAGTCTAACTATGGAAAACTCGTGATAATCTAGAATAGCATGATAGGGCGACAACCAGTCCATGCCTAAAATAATATCAAAGTCTACCACACTGAGCAATAATTGATCAACTCTGGTCTCAAAACCACCAATAACAACTTAACACGACTGATACACACGGTCCACAACAATAGAATCTCCCACAAGCATGGACACATATACATGAGAATTCAAAGAATCACGAGATATACCCAAATACGGAGCAAAGTAAGATGATACATATGAGTAAGTGGAGCCTGGATCAAATAAGACTGATGCATCTCTATGACAAACCGGAATAACACCTATGATAACTGCGTCTGATGCAACCGCCTCCGTCCTACCCTAAAAAGCATAACATCTGGCTTGGCCTCACTCTCTAGGGCAACCCCTAAACTCCACCCCAAACTGGTTGTGCAGGTGGAGCGTTAACTAGAGCAGAAACCACAGCTTGAAAAGTCTGTGTACCCGGTGTAATACGTGGAGCCTGAGTAGTCAGTGGAGGTGCACCCCTCCTGAGTTTGGGGAAGTCTCTAACCATATGTCGGGTATCACCACACTCCAAGAAAGCTCTCGGTAGGCGTGGCTGCTGAAACTTGCTCGGGCCTCGTCGGCTAGACTGATCGTTGAAAGCACCCCGTGCAGGAGGTGCACTAGATAGTGGCAGTGCATAATGGGCAACCTTAGACCTGGAAGTAGCTGTAGTATCACTAGAAGCTGGAAGTGTTGAATGAACTTGACAGGTCATATAGCCTCTACCATGACGAGATACAACTGGGGCACGGGAACCACTATATCCGCTAGAATCTTGAGGCCTCTTAGACTCCCTGTACTCTCTCTCACGACCCCCGCATACCCTCCAACCTCTATGCGATCTTTACCACCTGCTGATATGGGGTATCTCTTTCCAACTCTCGAGCCATGCTGAATCTAATACCATAGTTGAGTACCTCGATGAATCGACAGACTCGCTCTCTGACTGCGGAAACTGAGGCTGGTACATGTCTAGACAACTCATTGAATCTGACATCATACTCTGACACTGTTATAGTACCCTGGCGCAGCTGCTCCAACTATGCGCGCCACACATTCTGAAGGCTGTGGGAAATAAACTCTCTCAAAACATCTCTGAAAACTGAGCCCATGTGAATAAGCTACATTGGCTGGGCTACCCCCCTCATAAGCCTGCCACCACTGATACGCTACTCAAGATAATTGGAATGTAGTAAAAGCAACCCCACTCGTCTCCACAATACCCATGGTGTGGAGATTATAATTAAATTTCTCTAGAAAACGTTGTGCATCCTCTATATCTAGGCCACTGAAACTTGGAGGATGGTATTTCTTATACCTCTCAAGTCTAAGCTGCTCCTCCTTAAATGCTATTGCCCTAACTTCGAGCTGAACTGGAACAACAACCTGCACTAGTATAACCTCTACGTCCTGATCAACATGGACCCGCTACTCTACAATACAGGCCGCGGGAGTTTGAGCTCCTCCCCCAGCCTGAGATGTGGCTTGTGCAAGTGGAATCAACCCTGCCTGAGCTAGAGTGCCAAACATGCTCATGAACTGTGCAATGGTCTCCAGAAGTGCAGGGGTGGCAACAGGCACCTCACGTGCCTGCTCCTGAACTTGAACTATTGGTGGTTCCTCTGGTGCAACTCGGGCATCTTCTCTAGCTGCACCACATTCCCTTCTTCGTTCTCTTCCTTGGACCCGGCCTATCGCGGCTCTAGCAGGGGGCACGAGTGTCTAATCATCGAATCGAGCGGTGCGTGTCCTCACCATATGTAAGAGAATAAAATGACAAAGATTCAGAGTTTTGAAGGCAGCAAATTCGCACGGTAAGGAAACAAAGAAGTGAAGTTTCCTAACAGTTACGCAACCTCTCGAAAATAAGTACAGACGTCTCTGTACAGATCTGCGAGACACTACTAAACCTTCTTATGACTTGTAACACCTATGAACCTATAGCTCTGATACCAACTTGTCACGGCCCCAATCTCCCACTGTAGGATATCGTGATGGAACCTAGTCTCCAAGACTAGGTAAGCATAACATACATGATGAAATAACAAAATAATAATAGAACTTTCAATTTAAACCAACCAGCTATCATAAAAGAACTCCACAATATATTCGATAATAACTCCCAAATTCTAGTGAGACTGAGTCATATGCTCTACACGAATGTGTTAAAACATCCCTAATACGTCACTATCTAAATAAAGAGTATGGAATAGAAAACAAGGACATAGGGTGACTCCGAGTCCTGCGAACACCGGCAGGTACTTCTTGAAATGTCCGA
Organism: Nicotiana tomentosiformis; assembly: GCF_000390325.3. Lineage (NCBI taxonomy): Eukaryota > Viridiplantae > Streptophyta > Magnoliopsida > Solanales > Solanaceae > Nicotiana > Nicotiana tomentosiformis. Next base: position 87,234,085 of record NC_090818.1, read on the forward strand.
TCATGAAGCTCTACTCACTGGTTCCTAGCCTGGTATGAGGTACCTAGATCTACATAAAAATATATGCATAAGCATAGTATGAGTGCACCACAATATTACCGAGTAAGTATCAAGCGTAACCTCGGTAGAGTAGTGACGAGGTCAGGTCAAGACACCTACTAGGCTAAGAAAAAGAAATTGAACAAGTATAATACAGTCTAAGAATTTAAACGAGGAAAATAAGGCAATAAGGAAATACAACAAGATAGACTACAACTGAATTTAAAGCAATAAATGCAACAAGGAAGGAACACATAATAAGAACATCAAGGAAACAATGTGGACAAATACAAGTGAGGTAAATGAGAGATAACAACAACAATAACATTTGAGGAATCGCCTCATAATCCATTTCACAATCACAATCACAATCTTTCCGTGTATCACCCCGAGAGACTTACATTTAGTTTTGAAAATCATTTTTCCCAACATAGCTACCCGCGTTTTAGAAACTCGCGTATGAAGCCCACTTAATCTCACCGCATGCGTATCAACCCCTAGTCTTATACCACTACATGCTTATCAATATCACAACATATCACAACTCGCACCTCAATTGCCCAAGTACCACAACTTGCCAAAAGAATCAACAATATCAATATTTTCACAACAAACAGCTCATGGCTCAACCTCAATGTGTACAAGAGTCTCAATAATAGCAAACTAAAATTGAATAGCTCAAAAATAATGGTATTTCAACAGTTAACAACTTTGTCTAAATGTGATCACGGCCTTTAGAACTCCAACACCGATAACTCAACAAGAATCAATTCCGTGAAAATAACAACTACAAATAACCATTTCAACAATTAAAGAAGTAACGAACAATAAGAAAAACAATAACTTCAACTAAAGCATATAAAAGAAATTAACAAGTAAAGGGTAGAACAAGTTTTAAGATTGTCAAATAAGGCATGTGAGGATAGATTAATACAAGTAAGGGTAGACTAACAATGAAATTATAACATGCTATGACAATTCAATTAAAGTCATGAAAAGAGTCTGAATAGGATAAACCGGTCAAATACCACATATAACCTGTGTACCCACTCGTCACCTTCTGATATTCACATATCACAAATAGCATAATCAACCCAAATCCTAAGGGGTAATTCCCTCACACATAGTTAGGCAAGATAGCTACCTCAAATAAGCTAACTCAGTCCACTAGTAAGCCTTTTCCTTGAATATCCAACTATGAACGGCTCAAATCTAACCAAAATAACTTTATACCACAAATACAAACCATAGGAAACTATTCCGGATAATAAAGTTACAATCTTTAAAGAAATAAAAAATTCAACTCAAAAAGTCAATCCCGGGCCCACATCTTGGAAGCCGACCAAACATACAAAACCGGAACACCCATTCAATAATGCGTCCAACCATACTAAAATTATTCAATTCGGACCTCAAATCGACCTTCAAATCTTAAAAATAAAGCTTAGGAAGTTTTTAGAAATTTTCCCAATTTTTCCAACTAAAAAAATTAATTAAATGGTAAAAATAATGATGGATTCATGCATAATAATCAAACCCAAGTGAAAATCACTTATCCCAATCAACTCATTGAAAATCTCTTCAAAAATCGCCCAAAATCGAGGTCTCTAACTCAAAAGATAAAAAATGGAACAAAACCCTGGATTTGTAAATTAAATATCTGTTGCCCAGCTATTACCTTACGCGACCGCGGAAAAACAAATGCGATCGCGAAGAACAAATTACACCAGCTCATAAAATCTTCATATGCGGTCGCGAGACTCCAGTCGTGAATGCGATGACCAGTGGTCTCCAGGCTATGCAATCCCGATCATGGCCATGCGAACGTGATGAACAACGCGTGCCTTCCTACAACCTCTCCTTCCTTCTACGCAATCACAATACCTTAACCGCATTCGCAATGCACAGCATTCCAACCTTCCGCGAACGCGTCCTCATTTATGTGATCGCAAAGACCGAATTCCCATCTGCCAACAAGGGCCCTACGCGATCGCGGGTGAACCTTCGCGAACGTAGTGAAGGAAACTAGAAACACAAAAAACCAGTAATCTCAATACATGAACAATTGGTCCGAACTCAATCCGAAACACACTCGGGGCTCCCGGGTCCCGTCCGAACATACCAACAAGTCCTAAAATACGATACGAACTCGCTCGAATCATCAAATCACATCAAACAACTCCAAAATGATGAATCACATATCACTTCAAGCCTAATGAACTAATGAACTTCCAACTTCTAAAACTAATGCTGAAAAATACCAAACCAACCTCAAAAGGCCTCAAATTTTGCACACAAGTCACAAATAACACAACATACCTATTCCAACTTTCGGAACTGAAATTTGAAGTATCTTTATTTATTGTTTCCTTCTCTTCACTTTATATCATTGTATGGTTATTATCTAAAGTATTGCAAGATATTCGATTAATAGCCCAATTATACAAATTTCTTGTTCATTTTGCATCCTTGTTGGGACTTTGTTGATCGTGTGGCTTTGACTTTATCACCTATATCGGCATGCCTCTTGATTCATTTTTTTGATATATCGACTTTGGATTTGTGATTCGTGTTATTTATAGAACTTCACCATGTTAAATACGAGCTAGAAAGACATTTTAAATATGGTTCATGATTCGCTTGATTATTGTGTTTTGACCCTACTTGATTTGGAGCTTCAGTCCATCTTGATATTGATTATTCTTCGTGTGATTCCATGGCATACATATTTGGGTGAAATTTATTTTTTGACCAACACTCTAGAATTGATTTTATAAGCCTTCTCGACACTTGAGCCTTTGAATATGGATATTGATATGTGGAAACTCTTCAATGTTAGATATTTGATTCTTTTGATATATTTATTTACTTGATTTATATTTTATCTCATTTGATCTACCCATGACTAATAACAGAATTGGAGAATCTACTAGCTCCAAGCCAAAGTTTATACGCCACTAAGCTTTATACTTAGCGATATTTGTTTTCTATCGTAGGTAATGTTCCGCAAGAGATTTGAAGGTGTCAATTTTGATAGACTTTTTGAGAGTTTTATTGAATATCATATTTGTATATGCATCTAAGTTTTGTATCATTATGGGACTTGTACATGATCCATATGTTACACTTATGTATGAAATTTTGGAGTCTTGTTGAACCACAAGACCATAAGATTGTAACTTTAACTTTGTGACTTGTTTTACTGTTTTGGGGTATGTTAATAGCTCAATTCTTGTCATAAACTAATTATATATTTTTCTTTGTAATTATGTACAAAGGAGGATAATAGTTTTCTTTGGATATTAGCAAGTTTGAAATTAGTGTATAATATGAACTTGCAGTGGTGCTGAATGGAAAACATAATTTCATTACGAAGGTACTTCAACGTTTGGTTTTTATAGAAGGGTACTACCATATTAAATTGATACTCTGATATTGTATTACATTTAAGAAGTTTTGTAAAGTGTATTATGAAATAAAAATATTGCCCTTTTAAAACCTTTTTGGTATGGACCTATTCCCGCTACTAAATTATTATGAATATCTTTTTAAATTATTTTTTTTTGAATGTTGTAAGTATTAAAATTAGCTTTTGTTGCTAAGTAGCATCCTCCCAACGGTGTTGCTACAAGTTTTGGTATTAGAACATTAGGTTTATGGTTCTTGGACTATTGTTGTGACATATTAGTATACTTGTTTCTTTTTAACATGCTTTATTGTGTGTATTGTGCATATGCATCATGTACATGTCCCTGATGCAATGTGATCCTCCCTTATAGAGGAATTAAGTTATGGCTCCTTCTTATAGACCTATAGACATCGCTCGTGAGAAAATTTATCTGAACTTAATTTTTCTTGTACTAGTGGATCAGGTGTAAGAAATAATTTGGGTGCAAGAGTTGGGCCACATCCTTATATAGTTATTGTAATCCTTTTGTTGATCCTCCTTTTCAGCAAATGGCTAATTTCTTTCATCATTTGGCTAGAAAAATGCCCGACCCTAATGAAATGTACTTTGAGAAAAAATGGTGAAGTTGAGTTTGAAGGAACTGTTGATCCTATTGATGCTGAACAATGGCTTGAGAGCATGGAGAGAGTATTTGAGCAATTAGAATTTTTAGAAGCTTCCAAATTTATGTTGTTTCACTATTACAAAAGGATGCTTATGACTGGTGGGTAAGTGTACCAAATGCTAAGGAAAAACTTTATATTCTTACTTGGGATAATTTTATTAAAGAATTTCGTATGAAGTATGTTCCACCTGCTTATCATGATACAAAGAAAAAGAAGTTTCTGAATCTAGATTAAAGGGGTATGTCTATTGTTGAATATCAACAAAAGATTCCCAGGCTCTCTCCTTATGTTGGAGGTATTATAAAAAATGAAAAAGATAAGTGCAGATGATTCAAAGACGATTTGAAAGATTCCATCCGAAAGTGTATGACGATCGTATAACATGAAGATTTTTGTAAGTAGTTTTGTTCTTCTTACTCGGGAAAGAATTGACAATGAAGAAGCTAGTAGAAGTGAAAACAAGTTTAGAAAAGTTGATGTTGATTCAGTAGGTCCATCTAAAAAGGGAAGGTTTGACAATTCCAAGACTAGTGGTGTTCACATCTCAGCTCAGCATAAGCCAAACATATCAATTTTTTTCTACTGCTAGCACTCCAATCTATGGACAAGGCAAGACTCGTATACTCACATGTGCACAGTGTTGACAGAATCACTATGGTACTTGCATGAGAGCTTCCAGCTTATTTTAATTGTGAGCTTCGATCACAAAGTGAAGGTTTGTGGAGATGCTCTAAGTCGCAAATCCTTTGTTGATTTATCTCAAAGTTCTTTGCCTTTATTTTCCGAATTAAGAGCCATGAATTCTTGTCTTGCATTTAAAGTTGATGGTTTTATTATTGCTAGTTTGCAAGTCCAACTAGTTTTACTTGAATAGGTAAAAGAAGCATAGAAGTTGGATGAGAAGCTTGTGAAACTGATCAAAGAAGTTCAAAACAGAAAAAAGCTTGATTTAAAACTAAGGGAGGATGGTCTCATATTTTATCAAAATAGGTTATGTGTTCCTAAAGATGATGACTTGAGGAAATAAATTTTGAATGAAGCACATACTTCACCATATGCAATGCATCACGGAGGTACTAAAATGTACCAAACCATCAAAAAAACTATTGGTAGAATGGTATGAACAAATACATTATAAAATTTATCTCTAAATGCTTAGTTTGTCAACAAATAAAGGTCGAGCATCAAGTCCTAACTGGTCTTCTACAGCCCTTGTCGATACCAGAGTGAAAATGTGAAAGAATAACTATGGACTTTGTTATTGGACTTTCACGCACTCAAAGAAATAATGATGCAATCTGGATTGTAGTTGATAGGCTACCCAATTGTCCCCATTTCTTCCCATCAGAGTGGACTACCCACTTGAATGTTTAACAGAATTGTACGTTAATGAGATTGTGAGGCTACATGAAATTCCTGTTTCTATTGTATTTGATCAGGACCCAAGGTTTACATCTAGATTCTTGACTAGCTTCCAAGAAGCTCTAGGTACTAGGTTGAATTTTTGTACTTCTTTGCATCCTCAAACAGACGGCCAATCCGAGATGGTAATACAAATATTGAAAGATATGCGTCGAGCCTGTATTATTGAGTTTGAGGGTATTTGGGAGAAACACTTAGCCTTGATATAATTTGCTTACAATAATAGCTATCAATCAAGTATATGAATGTGTGACGACCGACCGGTCGTTTTATGTATTTGAGCCTCGTTTCCTATTTTGATGCTTCACACATGTGTATTTGTGGCTTTATGACTTGCGGGGTTGGTTAATTTCGTTCTAAAAAGATTTTGGATTGATTTGGACCCTTTAGTTCTTGTCTTAGAAGCCTAAGTTAGCAATATTAACCAAAGTTTGACTTTTGTAAAAAAGACACCAGAACAGTGTTTTGATGGCTCTAATAGGTTCGTATTGTGATTTTGGATATGGGCGTATGCCCCGAATCGAATTCAGAGGTCCCTATGTTGATTTGACTGGTTTTGCGAAAGGTGGCAATTTGAGATTTAGAAGATTTCCCAAGTTTGGCCGTAGTTTGAATTTTGGCTATCGGGTTTGGAATTTTTTGTTGGGACTTGGAATAGGTTTGTTTTGCTATTTGGAACTTGTCTGAAAATTTGGTACAGATCCAGGTACATCTTCTCGTGCCAGACACTAGTGATCGATCAGTTATTTTTGGAGACTTCAAGGTATACCTGCTCGACTCTCGTAGGCCTCAAAGTCACCTTCTGTTATTTTCTTAACACTATTTATCCTATTATCAGACAATGCTGTATTAGAGATTTTAGAATGTTCCGTAGAGCTTATGACTTAGTTATACAAGTTTTGAAAATTTTATTGTTGATGGTCCATTTTGGAGTTATTTTGAGCTTTATCAGTTTATTTTATTATCTTAGTTTGTTACTTCTGTCAAGCTATCAGTGAATGTTAGGATTACCTAGTCTTAGAGATTAGGTGCCATCACGCCTACCTTAGATGGAATTTTGGGGTCGTGACAAGTAGGTATCAGATCTCTAGGTTCATAGGTGTTATGAGTCATAAGAATATTTAGTGGAGTCTTGAGAATCGGTACAGAGACATTTGTACTTATCTTCGAGAGGCTACGAAATTGTTAGGAAATTTCACTTCTTCGATTCCTTATCATGCGAATTTGTTGATTTCAAAATATGAGTCTTTGCCTTTCTATGCTCTCCCAAATGGTGAAGACACGCATGGCTGGATCAGATGATCAAACACCTGCGCCCCTTGCTAGAGCCACATAAGGCCAGGGCCAGGGTAGAGGTTGAGGAATGGCACGTGCTTCAGCAAGAGCACGTGACCGAGAAGAGACAAGTAGCCACCAGTAGCTCTTGGTTGGGGGGCAGGCACCAGAGAAGTGATTCCACATTAATCAGGTCCCGGGTGTCATACCAGCACAACCCGTTATTCTGGTTCCACCTGAGGTCAGGCCAGAAGCATCTGAGGAGGAGCAGAGGAGACTTGAGAGTTTTAAGAAGTATGATCCTCCTACTTTCAGCGCCACGATGACCAAGGATGTGCATGGTATTTTAAAGAAATTCCATTGCATTATCCATACCATGCGTATTGTGGAGGTGAGCGGAGTTGCTTTAACTACATTTCAACTATCTGGAGTAGTGTATGGGTGATGATAGGCTTACAAGGATGGTAGGCCAGCTGATAGTACCCCACTCACTTGGGCTCAGTTTTTAGAGATTTTCTTGAGAGATTTAGTTCCCCAGACCCTTTGGGTTCCATGGCGCATAATGTTACACCCTATATTTTCGTACATTAAAATGCATCGTAAGCGAACTAATGTAGGACCAAAAATGAGATAATATTTAAAAGTATATAAATTAATTTAATCATGTTATCTCTGAGGTTACAAATATTGAAGATCATGAACAACAAGTACAAAGAGGGTTGGACGGTTCAGAAGCTAAAACAATTGAAGAAAATAATGTTTCGTCGAAAGTCGACAAGTTGGGAATGTTATAACATATACCTTTGGGGTGAGACTAGGGTGATTAACATGATAAGGAGATTATGTTATGATTTATATTAGTCGTATGACATCCGTGTGTTATGTTTTAATGTCAAGCGAGTTGTGGAACAAAAGTCGATGAAAGTCATCACAAGTTACACTCATAAGTTTTACTGAAACTTTGGGTCAAATGTAACTGCAATTTTCTCCCAATATACTTAGATTTATGGGGTGTTCCACCCATCAAATTAAAGATCTATGAGTCTATTTTCCAATGCATTAAACCGTTTGTCAATATGACATCGGAGTAATGAGATATGAACATTTTTGCGATACTGCGCAAGCTGCTAGGTGACAAGTAGGTGTGTCACCTACTTGCTTAAATGAAAGCCCAAAAATGGGCCATTTCGGGTCGTCCAAAGAGGCCTTTTAAGGGCCTATTTTCTTCATATATTAGACTTAAAATAGAGCATAATAACCAGACATAAGCTCTGCAAAGAATCCTCCCAAAAATTTCCCACAAACCCTAATTGATTTTCTCTCCCTTTCAAGTTCTAATTGGAGGTAAAACCTAGAGTTTGAAGAACCAAGATAGGAGCTGAGTTATCCAACAAATAAGGTGAGTTTACTGCTCTCTTTCATCCAGTTTTTCTTCTGAAAATTCATGGTAAGTCTTTCTATACTTGTAAGAAATCACGGGACAGTGATCGGAAGCCGTGAGTTCGAGTTATTCACTTGTAGCGGACTGTTTGTGGACTGTTTTGTGTTGCTGTTGGGCTGCGTGTTTTACTACTGTTTTATGGAGTTTTGGAGGAGGAAGGGGGTTTATAAACACCATATCACCCTCTGGTGATTGGCTGGTCATTCGTCATAACATTTCCGGGTCGTTTGACACTACTACGGTGGTCGTTTTGTGTATGAAGAGATTGGGGTGTGTTGGGCTGTTTTGTAGTATTTGATGGTGTATATAGGGCTGGAAAATGATGTATATATGTTGTTATTGTTCTGTTCTTGTATTGTTGGTGTTATCTTGAATTTGGAGGAAGTAAGGATTATAGGGGAGATGCTGCCCATTTTAATACAAAATAAGTTTGTCGTTCGTTGTGCGATAGTTGTACCTTTCGTAACTTAACGATAGTATTATTATCATTCTTGTAGATTAAGGTGCGAAGAGGTGAGTTCAACTTGGTGATTGGAAAGATTGTGATAAGGTATGTTAAGGCTAAGCCTTCCTTCATTTTGGCATGATCTCGTAGCTACATGTGTTAGTAATGAGACAAAAAGAGAAGTTCATATTCATGAATTTATTCACACTATTCTAGTCTCATAAGTTACAATATTATTCCTTATCGAGACTCTATATTCAATTTTAGTATTGTCTTCTTCCAGTCAAGAGAGCAGCAAGCCTATATATACAGTATTACAGTATTTTCATTACCATCGAGCTATAATCGATGGGCAGGCCCCTATTGGGCAACCTCTGATCAGATGGAAAGTTATATACCGAGCCTACTGTGGCCGAGCGCCTATGAGCGAGCCCAGCATGGTCGAGATACATAGCCTAGTATGGCCGAGCGCCTATGAGCGAGCCTACTACGGCAGAGCAGTTATATATACCGAGCCTTATAAGGCCGGACAATTATTTTACTTACTATATTGAAGGAGTTGAGTCAGTATCAACAGGTAAGTATATCTCCAGATCATCTTTGACTCCCAATTACTTTCAGTTATTATATGATCAGTTCAGTTTCAACTTTCAGTTATGTTATCGCCTTATATACTCGGTACGTTATTTTGTACTGACGTCCCTTTTCTGGGGACGCTGCATTTCATGCATGCAGGTTTAGATAGACAGACGGGTATACCTCCTCAGTAGGTGTTTCCAGAGTTCAGCCTGATCGGTAAGCTCCACGTCTTTCGAAGTTGCCAGGTCTAGAGTTTTTGTGTACATCTTATGTATATCTGTATATATGTTATGGGTAGGTCGGGGCCCTGTTCCGATCATAGTACATCTATCAGTAGAGGCTTGTAGACATATCCTGTTGGTTAGTGCAGTATGTTGGGTTTGTAGGCCTGGTATGTATAATTTGGTGGTTTGTCAGCTATAGTAGCTATGACGGCCTTTTCAGCCTAGCTTTATATTGATGTTTAGTTAGCGCTAGTTTCTATTCAATTTTATATTTTGCTTCGTAAATTGTCTTGCAAGGTGGCCCCATGGCCAAAGTATGACGTTATGTGTTCAGAGTCCCTTAGTCTCAATTTGGTACACTAGGTTAGTTGAGGCACCGGGTGCCAGTCTCGCTTCCAGGTCGGGGCGTGACAAACTTGGTATCAGAGCAGTTCTGTCCTAGGAAGTCTACAAGCCGTGTCTAGTAGGGTCTTGTTTATAGATGTGTTGTGCACCACATTATATAAGCAGGGAACTACAGGGCATTTAGGAGTTGATTACCCTTCTTTGAAATCTAAATCGTGCTATAGAACTGAGTTATAGGAAATTTGAATTAAACTTATGTGTTGGTGTTTGCATGCACAGATGACGGTGACTAGGAAGACTACAGCTAGCCAGAGGAGAGATACAGCAGCAGGTGAGGGGACCAGCAGGGTACCCCCAGTAGATGGGGCCCAGTCTGAGGCTCAAGGTGAGACCCCTACTCAGTCATTACCGGCTCCTCCACCAACAACGGAGATTCCTAGGGAAACCGCACATCCAATTCCCCCTCCACTTCCATCAGATCAGGACTTGAGAAGTGCGGTGCATTTGTTGACACAGTTAGTAGCTACCTAGCAACATGCTAGGGCATCAGCTAGTGCATGAACTTCTGAGGGGTATGGGAGTTCAAGGGTCCGAGAGTTTATTGCTTTGAGTCCCCCAGAGTTCACGGGGACAGATCAGAGGGAGGACCCACAGGATTTCATAGATCAGCTTCACAGGATCTTTCGTGTTATGCATTCCACGGAGAAAGAGGCGGTTGAGCTAGCAGCTTTTCGACTCCGAGATATAGCCATCCTTTGGTACGAGGGATGGGAGAGGTCCAGGGGATGTGATGCACCTCCAGCTATTTGGGAGAATTTTTCAGATGCCTTCCTTGACCAGTACTTACCACGGGAGATCCGACAGGCTCGAGTCGATCAGTTTCTAGCCCTTAAGCAGGGTAATATGAGTGTTCGAGAGTATAGTCTCCGTTTTGACTCATTGGCCAGATATGCACCATCCATAGTTGCTACTATGCGGGATATGTGCCACCGCTGCATTGCAGGATAGTATGGATATCTCCCGGATTCAAGCATTCGCCCAGAATATAGAAAGGGGTAGGCGTCGGTAGCAGGGTACTGTCATGCCCCGAACCTAGGAGCGAGACAAGCACCCGGTGCCTCACCTAACCTGGCGTACAAAATTGCGACTAAGGGACTCTGAACATATAATGTCATAGTTTGGCCATGGGGCCACCTTGCAAGACAATTTGCAAAGCAAAATATAAAACTGAATGGAAACTAGCGCTAACTAAACATCAATATAAAGCTAGGCCGACAAGGCCGTCATAGCTACTACAGCTGACAAACCATCAAATATACATACCAGGCCTACAAACCCAACATATTGCACTAACCAACAGGATATGTCTACAAGCTTCTACTGATAGATGTACTATGATCGGAATAGGGCCCCGACCTACCCATAACATATATACAGATATACATAAGATGTACACAACACTCTAGACCTGGTAACTCCGAAAGACATGGAGCTTACCGATCAGGCTGAACTCGGGAAACACCTACTGAGGAGATCTACTCGTCCGTCTATCTGAACCTGCATGCATGAAATGCAGCATCCCCGAAAAAGGGACGTCAGTACGAAATAATGTAACGAGTATGTAAGGCAATAACATAACTGAAAATCAAAACTGAACTGATAATATAATAACTGGAAGTAACTAGGAGTCAAAGATGATCTGGAGATATACTTACCTGCTGATACTGACTCAACTCCTTCAATATAGTAAGTAAAATAATTGTACGGCCTTATAAGGCTCGGTATATATAACTGCTCTGCCATAGCAGGCTCGCTCATAGGCGCTCGGCCATACTAGGCTATGTATCTCGACCATGCTGGGCTCGCTCATAGGCGCTCGGCCACAGTAGGCTCGGTATATAACTTTCCATATGATCAAAGGTTGCCCAATAGGGGCCTGCCCATCGATTATAGCTCGATGGTAATGAAAATACTGTAATACTATATATATAGGCTTGCTGCTCTCTTGACTGGAAGAAGACAATACTAAAATTGAATATAGAGTCTCGATAAGGAATAATATTGTAACTTATGAGACTAGAATAGTGTGAATAAATTCATGAATATGAACTTCTCTTTTTGTCTCATTACTAACACATGTAGCTACGAGATCATGCCAAAATGAAGGAAGGCTTAGCCTTAACATACCTTATCACAATATTTCCAATCACCAAGTTGAACTCACCTCTTTGCACCTTAATCTACAAGAACGTTAATAATACTATCGTTAAGTTACGAAAGGTACAACTATCGCACAACGAACGACAAACTTATTTTGTATTAAAACGGGCAGCATCTCCCCTATAATCCTTACTTCCTCCAAATTCAAGATAACACCAACAATATAAGAACAGAACAATAACAACATATATACATCATTTTCCAGCCCTATATACACCATCAAATACTACAAAACAGCCCAACACACCCCAATCTCTTCGTACACAAAACGACCACCGTAGTAGTGTCAAACGACCCGAAAATGTTATGACGAACGACCAGCCAACCACCCTAAATTTATATGGTGTTTATAAACCCCCTTCCTCCTCCAAAACTCCACAAAATAGTAGTAAAACACGCAGCCCAACAGCAACACAAAACAGTCCACAAAACAGTCCGCTACAAGTGAATAACTCGAACTCACGGCTTCCGATCACCGTCCCGTGAGTTCTTACAAGTATAGAACGACTTACCATGAATTTACAGAAGAAAAATTGGATGAAAGAGAGCAGTAAACTCACCTTATTTGTTGGATAACTCAGCTCTTATCTTGGTTCTTCAAACTCTAGGTTTTACCTCCAATTAGAACTTGAAAGGGAGAGAAAATCAATTAGGGTTTGTGGGAAATTTTTGGGAGAATTCTTTGCAGAGCTTATGTCTGGTTATTATGCTCTATTTTAAGTCTAATATATGAAGAAAATATGCCCTTAAAAGGCCTCTTTGGACGACCCGAAATGGCCCATTTTTGGGCTTTCATTTAAGCAAGTAGGTGACACACCTACTTGTCACCTAGCAGCTTGCGCAGTATCGCAAAAATGCCCATATCTCATTACTCCGATGTCATATTGACAAACGGTTTAATGCATTAGAAAATAGACTCATAGATCTTTAATTTGATGGGTGGAACACCCCATAACTCTAAGTATATTGGGAGACAATCGCAGTTACATTTGACCCAAAATTTCAGTAAAACTTATGAGTGTAACTTGTGATGACTTTCATCGACTTTTGTTCCACAACTCTCTTGACTTCAAAACATAACACACGGATGTCATACGACTAATATAAATCATAACTTAATCTCCTTATCATGTTAAGCACCCTAGTCTCACCCCAAAGGTATATGTTATAACATTCCCAACTTGTCGACTTTCGACGAAACATTATTTTCTTCAATTGCTTTAGCTTCTGAACTGTCCAACCCTCTTTGTACTCGTTGTTCATGATCTTCAATATTTGTAACCTCAGAGGTAACATGATTAACTTACTTTATATACTTTTAAATATTATCTCATTTTTGGTCCTACATTAGTTTGCTTACGATGCATTTTTACGTATGAAAATATAGGGTGTAACATCACTCCCCCTTGGGAACATTCGTCCTCGAATGTTTACTCTTAGAGACTTTGGAAAATTTTGCCAAAGTATCCTTCGTACACTAGGTTAAAACCAACCTGCACGTAGCCAGAAACATACTATGCATGCCACATATGGCTAATCTTTATAAATAGCAGCAACTTGCATCACCGACCGTAAATCATAAATATTGAAAGTGAAAAATAAAAGCTTACCTGATGACCTGCTAGCCTACATAGAGCTATGTTGTACCATCCCATCTCGAACCATATCTTCAGTTTGAAATAGGTGGGGGTATTTAGACTTCATTTCTTCCTCCGATTCCCACGTCATCTCTTCTACATTCTTGCTCCTCCATAAAACCTTTACGGAAGCTACCTCCTTATTTCGTAGATTGCGGATTTGTCGGTCTAGGATGGCAACTGGAATTTCCTCGTATGACAAGTCCTCTGTAATCTGTACATCATCCGTGGGCACCACTCGGGTAGGATCGCCAATGCACTTCCGTAGCATAGATACGTGAAAAATCGGATGGACAGACTCCAATTCTGAGGGCAACTCTAACTCATAAGCTACTTGGCCCACTCTCCGAATGATCCTATAAGGCCCAATATACCGTGGGCTAAGCTTGCCTTTCTTGCCAAACCTCATCACGCCCTTCATAGGTGATACCTTTAAGAATACCCAGTCATTAATCCTGAACTCTAAGTCTCGTCGCCGCACGTCAGAATATGACTTCTGACGACTCTGAGCTGTCAACAGTCGCTCCCGGATAAGCTTTACTTTCTCTATGGCCTGTTGAACCAGGTCTGGCCCATATAACCCAGATTCCCCAACATCAAACCACCCTATAGGAGATCTGCACTTACGCCCATACAAAGCCTCGTACGGAGCCATCTGAATACTGGAGTGGTAACTGTTATTATATGCAAACTCGACAAGAGGTAGATGTTCATCCCAACTTCTTTTAAAATCCAACACACATACTCGTAACATATCCTCGAGCGTCTGAATTGTGCGCTCGGCTTGTCCATCAGTCTGTGGATGAAAAGCTGTGCTGAGATTCACCTGAGTCCCTAGACCTCTCTGAAATGACCTCCAAAAATGTGCTGTAAACTGAGCCCCACGGTCAGATATAATAGAAACTGGTACTCCGTGTAGCCGCACTATCTCCTTAATATATAACTTTGCATAATCTTCTGCTGTATATGTAGATCTGACCGGTAGGAAGTGAGCTGATTTCGTGAGCCTATCGACTATCACCCATATGGAATCGAACTTACGATTAGAACGAGGTAAACCCGTGATAAAGTCCATGTTTATCGCCTCCCATTTCCATGTCGGGATCTCTATAGTCTGCATTAGCCCTCTAGGCTTCTGGTGCTCTATCTTCACTTGCTGGCAACTAGTACATTGGGCGACAAACTCAGCAATGTTCTTCTTCATATCATTCCACCAGTACACATCCTTAATGTCATGATACATCTTCGTCGACCCAGGATGGATGGAATACCATGAATAATGTGCCTCTGACATAATCCTGTCTCGTAGCCCTGCTACATCTGGAACACACAAACGACCCCTATATCTGAGAACCCCATCTCCCTTTAGCTCTAACAGTGGTTTCTTCTGCTGCAGAACTCGCTCTCTCAGCTCGACCAACTCTGGGTCCTCGTACTGCCTTTCCTTGACTTCCTCTATGAGGGATGATTTTTGTAGTGATTTGGAGTACAACTCCACCATCCTCAGCATCTACTAACCAAACCCCCAATGAAGACAATTGATGAATCTCTCTAGCTAATTGTCTTTTCTCGGGATCTACATGTGCTAAGCTACCCATAGATCGGCGACTTAATGCATCTGCTACAACATTAGCTTTCCCTGGATGGTAGAGAATGTTAACATCATAATCTTTCAATAACTCAAGCCATCGCCTCTGTCGCAAATTCAACTCTTTCTGCTTGAAGATATATTGCAGGCTTTTATGATCAGTAAATACATCAACATGAACACCATATAAATAATGCCGCCATATCTTAAGTGCATGGACAACCGCAGCTAACTCGAGGTCGTGGGTCAAATAATTCCTCTCGTGCTTCCTCAACTGCCTTGAAGCATACGCAATTACCTTCCCATGTTGCATCAGGACACATCCTAACCCGACACCTGATGCATCACAATACACGGCATAACCCTTTAGACCCTCTGGATGTGTTAGAACTGGAGCTGAGGTCAACCTGTTCTTAAGCTCTTGGAAACTCCGCTCACAAGCCTCTGTCCATTGAAACTTAGTTTCTTTCTGTGTCAACTTCGTCAATGGTGCCGAAAGGGAAGAAAAACCCTCTATGAACCTCCGATAGTATCCTGCTAAGCCTAGGAAGCTACGAACCTCTGTCGGAGTGGTAGGTCTAGGCCAATATTTCACGGCCTCAATCTTCTGAGTGTCCACCTTTATCCCTTCATCTGATACAATATGCCCCAAGAATGCTACAGACTTCAACCAGAACTCACATTTAGAAAACTTAGCATACAACTTACGATCACGGAGGGTTTGGAGTACCGCTCGTAGGTGGTCCGCATGCTCATCCTCTGAACGGGAATAAACCAGAATATCATCAATAAATACTATCACGAACAGATCTAAAAATGGCCGGAATAGGCTATTCATCAAGTCCATAAATACAACGGGTGCATTAGTCAACCCGAAGGACATGACAAGGAACTCGAAGTGGCCATATCGGGTCCTAAAGGCTATCTTCGAAATATCTTTTTCCCGAACTCTGACCTGGTGGTACCCCGACCTCAAATCTATCTTTGAAAAGCATCTAGCCCCCTGCAACTGATCAAACAAGTCATCGATCCTTGGAAGTGGATACTTATTCTTAATAGTTACCTTGTTCAGCTGCCTATAATCGATACACATCCTCAGCGAGCCGTCTTTCTTCCGCACAAATAGTACTGGTGCACCCCAAGGTGAGGTACTGGGCCTGATGTAACCTTTCTCCAGCAAATCTTTTAACTGCTCCTTCAACTCCTTCAATTCGCCAGGTGCCATTCTATACGGAGGGACGGATATTGGTTGAGTTCCTGGAAGCAAATCGATGCTAAAATCAATCTCTCGCTCTGGAGGAATACCTGGAAGCTCATCTGGAAACACATCTGCATACTCTTTGACTACGGGAATAGACTGAAGTGTAGGTATCTCAGCATCTGCATCTCTAACTCGCACAATATGATAAATGCACCCTTTTGCGATCATTTTCCTCGCCTTCAGATAGGAAATAAACCTACCTCTGGGTGTTGGTGTATTACCTACCCATTCAAGGACTGGCTCACCCGGAAAATGAAATCTGGCTGCCTTTGCTCGGCAATCAACTGTGGCATAGCAAGCTGCCAACCAGTCCATGCCCATGATAGCATCAAAATCCATCATCTCTAGCTCAACTAGGTCAGCTGAGGTCTGACGACTACAAATTGTCACCGTACAACCTCGGTAAACCCGTCTAGCAATAATCGATTCTCCGACCGGTGTAGATACCGCAAAAGGATCACTTAGTATTTCAGGCACTATACCAAACTTCCTCGCGACAAATGGGGTAATATACGATAAAGTAGATCCTGGGTCTATCAAAGCATAAGCATCGTGAGAGCAAATGGTTAATATACCTGTCACAACGTCTGGTGAAGACTCCTGGTCCTGTCGACCCGCTAAAGCATAGATACGGTTCTGATTACCACTTGAACTGGAACCTCTACCTCTGCCCCGACCTCTACCAGCCGAAGACTGAGACTCGCGCCCTGAAGGATGCACGGACATAGATGATCCTGTTGCTGAACTCGCTGGTTGTGCCATTCCCCCCGAATCTCTATTTGGGCAATCTAGCATCATATGCCCTGGACGCCCACATGTATAACAAGCATCAGAACCTGCTCGGCATTGGCCCAAGTGTCCTCTACCACAGATGTCACACCGTGAGGAAATGACCATGTCTGCGCAGATCCTCGCTGTCGCTGCAAACCCGACGCCCGTGAGCTCTCACCTGGTCCTGACTGAGTATAGCGGTCATACCTGTAACCCTGTAACCGAGGTGGCGGAGGCCTAGGTGGCCGTCCGAAGTACTGGGTCCTATAACTACCCTGAGATTGCTCCTGAGACCTGGGAAATCTCATCCTCTTACGTTGCCCTTGCTCAGCCCTCTCTGTACCCTGCTGCCGACGCCTACCCCTTTCTATATTCTGGGCGAATGCCTGAATCCGGGAGATATCCATACTATCCTGCAATGCAGCGGTGGCACATGCCTCGGTTAACTCTGGGGCTAACCCTGCTATAAACCTGTGAATCCTGTCCCGCATAGTAGCAACTATGGATGGTGCATATCTGGCCAATGAGTCAAAATGGAGACTATACTCTCGAACACTCATATTACCCTGCTTGAGGGCTAGAAACTGATCGACTCGAGCCTGTCGGATCTCCCATGGTAAGTACTGGTCAAGGAAGGCATCTGAAAAATTCCCCCAAATAGCTGGAGGTGCATCACGTCCCCTGGACCTCTCCCATCCCTCATACCAAAGGATGGCTATATCTCGGAGTCGAAAAGCTGCTAGCTCAACTGCCTCTTTCTCCGTGGCATGCATAACACGAAAGATCCTGTGAAGCTGATCTATGAAATCCTGTGGGTCCTCCCTCTGATCTGTCCCCGTGAACTCTGGGGGACTCAAAGCAATAAACTCTCGGACCCTTGAACTCCCAGACCCCTCAGAAGTTCCTGCACTAGCTGATGCCCTAGCCTGTTGCTGGGTAGCTACCAACTGTGTCAACAAATGCACCGCACTCCTCAAGTCCTGATCTGATGGAAGTGGAGGGGGAACTGGATGTGCGGTTTCCCTAGGAATCTCCGTAGTTGGTGGAGGAGCCGGTAATGGCTGAGTAGGGGTCTCACCTTGAGCCTCAGACTGGGCCCCATCTACTGGGGGTACCCTGCTGGTCCCCTCACCTACTGCTGTATCTCTCCTCTGGCTAGCCGTAGTCTTCCTAGTCACCGTCATCTGTGCATGCAAACACCAACACATAAGTTTAATTCAAATTTCCTATAACTCAGTTCTATAGCACGATTTAGATTTCAAAGAAGGGTAACCAACTCCTAAATGCCCTGTAGTTCCCTGCTTATATAATGTTTGTCACACCCCTAACCTAGGAGCGAGACAAGCACCCGGTGCCTCACCTAACCTGGCGTACAAAATTGCGACTAAGGGACTCTGAACATATAATGTCATAGTTTGGCCATGGGGCCACCTTGCAAGACAATTTGCAAAGCAAAATATAAAACTGAATGGAAACTAGCGCTAACTAAACATCAATATAAAGCTAGGCCGACAAGGCCGTCATAGCTACTACAGCTGACAAACCATCAAATATACATACCAGGCCTACAAACCCAACATACTGCACTAACCAACAGGATATGTCTACAAGCCTCTACTGATAGATATATTGTGATCGGAACAGGGCCCCGACCTACCCATAACATATATACAGATATACATAAGATGTACACAACACTCTAGACCTGGTAACTCCGAAAGACATGGAGCTTACCGATCAGGCTGAACTCGGGAAACACCTACTGAGGAGATCTACTCGTCCGTCTATCTGAACCTGCATGCATGAAATGCAGCGTCCCCGGAAAAGGGACGTCAGTACGAAATAATGTACCGAGTATGTAAGGCAATAACATAACTGAAAATCGAAACTGAACTGATAATATAATAACTGGAAGTAACTGGGAGTCAAAGATGATCTGGAGATATACTTACCTGCTGATACTGACTCAACTCCTTCAATATAGTAAGTAAAATAATTGTACGGCCTTATAAGGCTCGGTATATATAACTGCTCTGCCATAGTAGGCTCGCTCATAGGCGCTCGGCCATACTAGGCTATGTATCTCGACCATGCTGGGCTCGCTCATAGGCGCTCGGCCACAGTAGGCTCGGTATATAACTTTCCATATGATCAAAGGTTGCCCAATAGGGGCCTGCCCATCGATTATAGCTCGATGGTAATGAAAATACTGTAATACTATATATATAGGCTTGCTGCTCTCTTGACTGGAAGAAGACAATACTAAAATTGAATATAGAGTCTCGATAAGGAATAATATTGTAACTTATGAGACTAGAATAGTGTGAATAAATTCATGAATATGAACTTCTCTTTTTGTCTCATTACTAACACATGTAGCTACGAGATCATGCCAAAATGAAGGAAGGCTTAGCCTTAACATACCTTATCACAATCTTTCCAATCACCAAGTTGAACTCACCTCTTTGCACCTTAATCTACAAGAACGATAATAATACTATCGTTAAGTTACGAAAGGTACAACTATCGCACAACGAACGACAAACTTATTTTGTATTAAAACGGGCAGCATCTCCCCTATAATCCTTACTTCCTCCAAATTCAAGATAACACCAACAATACAAGAACAGAACAATAACAACATATATACATCATTTTCCAGCCCTATATACACCATCAAATACTACAAAACAGCCCAACACACCCCAATCTCTTCGTACACAAAACGACCACCGTAGTAGTGTCAAACGACCCGAAAATGTTATGACGAACGACCAGCCAACCACCCTAAATTTATATGGTGTTTATAAACCCCCTTCCTCCTCCAAAACTCCACAAAATAGTAGTAAAACACGCAGCCCAACAGCAACACAAAACAGTCCACAAAACAGTCCGCTACAAGTGAATAACTCGAACTCACGGCTTCCGATCACCGTCCCGTGAGTTCTTACAAGTATAGAACGACTTACCATGAATTTACAGAAGAAAAACTGGATGAAAGAGAGCAGTAAACTCACCTTATTTGTTGGATAACTCAGCTCCTATCTTGGTTCTTCAAACTCTAGGTTTTACCTCCAATTAGAACTTGAAAGGGAGAGAAAATCAATTAGGGTTTGTGGGAAATTTTTGGGAGGATTCTTTGCAGAGCTTATGTCTGGTTATTATGCTCTATTTTAAGTCTAATATATGAAGAAAATAGGCCCTTAAAAGGCCTCTTTGGACGACCCGAAATGGCCCATTTTTGGGCTTTCATTTAAGCAAGTAGGTGACACACCTACTTGTCACCTAGCAGCTTGCGCAGTATCGCAAAAATGCCCATATCTCATTACTCCGATGTCATATTGACAAACGGTTTAATGAATTAGAAAATAGACTCATAGATCTTTAATTTGATGGGTGGAACACCCCATAACTCTAAGTATATTGGGAGAAAATCGCAGTTACATTTGACCCAAAATTTCAGTAAAACTTATGAGTGTAACTTGTGATGACTTTCATCGACTTTTGTTCCACAACTCTCTTGACTTCAAAACATAACACACGGATGTCATACGACTAATATAAATCATAACATAATCTCCTTATCATGTTAAGCACCCTAGTCTCACCCCAAAGGTATATGTTATAACATTCCCAACTTGTCGACTTTCGACGAAACATTATTTTCTTCAATTGCTTTAGCTTCTGAACTGTCCAACCCTCTTTGTACTTGTTGTTCATGATCTTCAATATTTGTAACCTCAGAGGTAACATGATTAACTTACTTTATATACTTTTAAATATTATCTCATTTTTGGTCCTACATTAGTTTGCTTACGATGCATTTTTGCGTACGAAAATATAGGGTGTAACAGGTACAGAGAGGGCTGAGCAAGGGCAACGTAAGAGGATGAGATTTCCTAGGTCTCAGGAGAAATATCAGGGTAGTTATAGGACCCAGTACTTTGGACGGCCACCTAGGCCTCCGCCACCTCAGTTACAGGGTTACAGGTATGACCGCTATACTCAGTCAGGACCAGGTGAGAGCTCATGGGCGTCGGGTTTGCAGCGACAGTGAGGATCTGCGCAGACATGGTCATTTCCTCCACGGTGTGACATCTGTGGTAGAGGACACTTGGGCCAATGCCGAGCAGGTTCTGATGCTTGTTATACATGTGGGCGTCCAGGGCATATGATGCGGGATTGCCCAAATAGAGATTCGGGGGGAATGGCACAACCAGCGAGTTCAGCAACAGGATCATCTATGTCCGTGCATCCTTCAGGGCGCGAGTCTCAGTCTTCGGCTGGTAGAGGTCGGGGCAGAGGTAGAGGTTCCAGCTAGATACCTTGTATCCTCTCGAAGATAAGTATGGACGTCATCATACCGATCCACAAAACTCCACTAGACAATTGCTCATAACTCGTAGAACCTATGAACCTAGAGCTCTGATACCAATTTATCACGACCAACATCTACCTAGTCGTGATGGCACCTAACCCAACCCGCTAGGTAAGCCAAAAAATAATTACATAATTCTAATGAAAATAATAAGTACTTAATAAGTGAGATAACTGATTTCCCATACAATATCCAAAGGATTAGTAGTACAAGTCATGAACCACTAAGATTTAGATTTACAAAACTGGTACGAAAATAAATACATCATCTCTTTGAAATGTATATAAACAGAATAAGAATCTAAAACTACCAAGGACAAGTGATAGCTACATCCGGAAAATAGGTACATCTTTAATGCCAACTCTCATCATCAACAACATCTCAACTTCAAGATCTGCACGCAAAATGCAGAAGTGTGGTATGAATACAATCGATCACATGTACTCAGCAAGTATCATAACTAACCTCAGCGAGGTAATAATGGCAAGAATTATTAATGATACTCGCTAATAATCTTCCCAATTCATATATCGCACAAGTACACAACAAAAATGTTATCAGGTCATAAATCATAGATAAAGCCTCCTTGGTGCCCAAAGATAACATAACATGCTCTTTTTCAGTTAACAATCTGGCATATAGAGAAGATAAGCGTCCAATATCATTAAATCATCAATCTTGCATATAGAGAAGATATGTGTGATTAAACAAGTCAAGTCACATAGATTTACATATAGAGAAGATATGTATCGTGTCTCATCTTATCAATTAAGGTGGCATATAAAGAAGATATGCATAAAGGCATGTATATATTCCGTAGCAAGAAAATAGAGAAGAGATGCAATAAAATCATGTATACACCCAAGAAAATCACAAGTAGAGAAGAAATGCAATAACCAAATCAAACACTAGCCAATTTCCTCAGAAATACAATAACCAAACCAAACCAAACCACTGATCAACGTTTCTCATATAGATGCAGCAAAATCATGTATCCACCCAAGAAAATTGCAAGTAGAGAAGAAATGCTATAACCAAATCAAACACTAGCCAGTTTTCCTCAGAAATACACCGAACCAAACCACTAATCAACTTTTCTCATACCATGTGTGCACCATCAAAAGAGAAACATGAGAAGGTGACCCTAGGGGGTGGATCCTTATCCACACGTTGCAGGGGCAACTCATATTCCATGAATATCAACCGCACAGTATGTTTACATTCCATAAATATCAATCGTGTGGTGTGTTCACGTGCCATAAATATCAACCGCACGATGTGTTCACGTGCCATAAATATCAATCGTGTGGCGTGTTCACGCATCAAAATACCAACCGCATGGTATGTTAACATTCCATAAATATCAATTGTGTGGCGTGTTCACGTGCCATAAATATCAACCGCATGACGTGTTCATGTGCTACTAGTCCAATCCATATCACATAGGAAGTAGATACACAAGAATACATGTACATGAACAATGAATATCAAATTTCATACATCTAAACTGGTATAAGTGACATGCTAAAGTGTATGCATATGCAAATTGTACTATCATAGCTCAAATCAGGCAATTACATCACGAAAGTAGCAATTATCAGGTTCAATCAGGAGATTAACCTTTATGTAACATTATACATGGTTCAAATAGCTCACGAAAGGGGTACAAATATATGAATCATCACCACATGAAGCTTAACAATCAATTCAAGGCATATAATAACCTAAGCACTATCCCGAGCATGAATAATACCCTGCTGCACGCACATGGGCTCAACCACACACATGTGCACCATGCATAGCACATAGCTATCACAAATAACTCGGGCATTTGGTGCCTCAACTAAGTTAGGTAAGATAATTACCTCAAGAAAGCCAAATCAATACTCTAGAAGTGCCATCATGCACAAATCGACCTCTGACAGCTCGAAGCTAGCCAAAAGCAACTCAAAAATATCAAATAATATCATAGGAATTAAACACAAACGATAAAGGTCGAATCTTTAATCAAATACTCAAAGTCAACCAAAAAGTCAACCCAAGCCCGTACCTCATAACCCGATAAAAGGCATAAATTTTGACAACTCATTCGAATACCAGTCCAACCATACTAGTTTTATCCAAATCCGACTCAAAATTAATGTTCAAAACCCAATTATTCACTTTATAAAATTTTGACAAAATCCCCCAATTTCTCTTTTAGATTCATCATTCAAATGCCAAAATCAAAGCTGGAATCATGAACAACATTCAAAACCGCATCAAGAACACTTACCCCAATCCAAGTGAAGAAACAACAATCGCCCAAATCCGAGCTCCAAATCTCAAAATATGATGAAATGAACAAAAACCCTCAAAATATAAGCTTCTCTCCAGTCAAACCAATGAACTTTTCAAATTTTGCACACAAATTCTAAATCACATAACCAACCTATTACAACTCTCGGAACAATAATTCGAACCCGATAACATCGAAGTAAACTCCCGGTCAAACCAATAAATTTTTCAAACCTTCAAATTGTTAACTTCCGCCAAATAAAGCCAAAACCTTCTAGAAACATCCAAATACAAATCCAGCTCCGATCCGAGGTCAAATACATAAAAGTCAAACTTAGTCAACTCTTCCAACTTAAAGCTTCCAAATTGAGAATCATTCTCCCAGATTAATCCCGAGCCACTCGAAAACCAAAATTGACCACACACGCAAGTTATAATACATCATATGAAGCTACTCACGACCTCAAGCCACCGAACGAAAATGCAAATGCTCAAAATAACTTGTCGGGTCATTACAAATACACCATAAAATATTCATGAAAACAGCACCTCCATAGCCACTAAACACACCCAAAATGCTAAGCCTAGACAAAAATCACCGTGAATCCACCACCATTTCTAAAATCTTATTCTCCATCAATTTGCGTTCTCCGTTGGGTTTAAATAGAGGGGTTGAAGGTGCCAATCCAGTAGCTTAGGTCCGGGTTACATTCGAGGTCGCAGGCGAATCTTCCGGTCAAGAGTTGTCTAGTCGCTGATTTACTTAAATTAAGCTCACATTTCATCTATACAAAGATCCATTATTTCTACTTTTAGAAGGATAAGAGGAAAATTCAAGAAATCGTATCGAAAATTAAAAGGATAGAGAGAGAAGTGTTGCCACTGTCGCGAAGTGACTGTGAAATTATCACAACTGCGGAATGTCCATAAGAGAAATTGCCTAGGTCTTGTGAAATAATAGCATAGTCAAGAATAACTAAAATAATAAAGAGGAAGAAAGACATTATAGAAAGTAGATTATAGGAAGGGGGAAAAAGAAATGGGGCATATGAGTGGAAATATTATTTTGGGCGCAACGTCGTGTCAATATTTTTTATAAATTGGGCATTTTGTCCTTATCCCTTTTGATAGTATCCTCCCCAGGGACGGCGAGCTCCGAACAAGTCCCAAAAGAGCCTTTTAAAATACTATATACGATCAAAATAATTTGATAGTAATTAGATGTTTGATACTTTTATCTAAATAATTGTAATAATGAAAATTAAAAAGAGAAAAAATTAAGGAAACCACTTCAGCATTTTCTTTTTCATTTCCTTTGGTTTTTAACCCAAATACTCTAGATAACTTCTTGTTTCCACCATCCCCCCTTATCCCATTTGTTTCCTTAGAAACTTCCCTTTCCAGAGTTGTTTACTGATCACGATATAATTCCTCTTGGAGAAGATAAAATTACTGGTGAATAATAGGTCAGATTGTTTTATTTTTATTTTTGTATTTTAACTTTTACGTTTTTTCATTTTAGTTTATCAATATGATTGCTGGACACCATTTTTGCTTGATATTTGTGATGTAAATATATAGTTTATTTCACTGTTTAGCTTTACCCATATCATGACATTGTGTATGATTAGGGAGGGTGAATTGAAGCCCATGATTGTAGAGCAATTGAGAGAGTATTGTCACAAAATGGTGAATTTCATTGCTGATTGTGACAAGAACAATGAAAATTCACTCTTCTCAGTCAAGTTCAGGTTTCCACAACAAACTATCAATTTCTTTTTGTATCCTTACCATGCACTTTTCAAGAGTTAATTATTTTCAAGTAAAAGGTTTAGCCCTCGCATGATAGTGTTATTTTGATAGAATTTGTGGATACTTAGCTAGAAAATAGTACTCCATTCTATTCAGAATGAAATTAGTAAAGCTCAATTTTAAATGAAGAGATACAATTTTACTATCCTAATTGGTTGGTGACCATATCATATATGATTGTTCATGATAAAAACTTTGTTTAGTACCATAAAAACTTGAATTTGTAATGTTTGTCCATGGTTATTTTTTCTAAAATTTGATTTATATTGTAATTTATTCGATAAACTTATTCCTTTAATCCAATAAATAAAAAATCAAATAGAAAAGGAGTTCTAATTTATGAGATGGATGTACGGGCATACTAGAAGAGATAAAATTAGGAACGATATTCAAGTAAAGGTGTGTCACGACCCAAAATTCACCTAGTTTCAATTGCATCTAACCCCAGTGCTAGTGTAACGACCCGGCCAGTCGTTTTGCGTATTGTAGCACCGTTTCCCCATTTATTACTTATTCTATGTTTATTTATTGTATGTTACTTGCCGCGGTGGTTGGTTTAGTTCCGGGAATATTTCGGAGTGAGTTGGGACACTTAGTCCCAAGGTTGGAAGCCTAAGTTGAAAGAGTTGATCGGTTATTGACTTATGTGTAAACAACTCCGGAATGGAATTTTGATGATTCCGATAGCTCCGTATGATGATTTTAGACTTAGGAGTGTGTTCGAATATTGATTTGGAGGTCCGTATATGATTTTGGCTTGAATTGGCAAAATTTAGAAAAGTTAAAGTTTGGAGAGTTGAGAAGTTTGACCGATAGTTGATTTTGTGGTTACCACGCTCGGGTTTTGGTTCCGGCAGTTGGAATAGGTCTGTTGTATTATTTGTGACTTGTGTGTAAAATTTGAGGCCAGTCAGAGTTGATTTGGTATGTTTCTGCATTAGTTTTAGAAGTTGGAAGTTTAATAGTTCATTAGGCTTGAAATGGGGTACGATTTATGATTTCGATGTTGTTGATGTGATTTGAGACTTCGAGTAAGTTCACATTGTGTTTTAGGACTTGTTGGTATGTTTGGATGGGGTCCCGGGGACTTCAGATGTGTTTCGCATGAGTTTTGACCAAATTTGGGCATTTCGGCGTGTTTATGATGTTCTGGAGCAGTTGAAGTGCGGATGGCACATTTTTGGAGTGTTGCCTCATGTGTGGCCGCAGCAGGGGGAAATCTGCAGGTTGTTGTCCTGACTTCAGAAGCTCATATCTGTCAATCTATTAGGAATTTGAGGATGATCCAAAAATAAAAGTTGTAGCCCTTTGAGTATAGTTTTTAGAAAATTAAACTATTTGTCATTTAGATATTTGTACAGAAAGTTAAGATCAATGTACCGAAGACTGGTAGTGCAGTTACCACCGGAGTGCGGCCGCACAATTTGGATCGCGGCCGCAGAACTTGGAAGTGCGGACCACACAAAAAAGTACAGTCCGCACTGTGGGAGATCATATCTAGTACTATTTAAAATAGGGGTTTTGGACTTTTATTTCGTTTTTCACCACTTTAGAGACTTAAGAGCTCGAGTTTGAAGAGTTTCAACCTAGAACTTCATCTACAAGCTTGGGCTAAGTGATTCTAACATATATCTATAAGATGTACATGGATCCATCACTAGATTTAACATCGAAACATAGGAATTAATATGAGAAATTTGGGGGTTTTGTCTAAACGTTTCTAAAGTGAATAATTGAGTTTTGAACGTCGATTCGGAGTCAAAATTGGATGACTTTGGTATGGTTGAACTAGTTATTGAATGGGTGTTCGGATTTTATAAGTTTGGTCGGGTCCCAAAGCGTGGGCCCAAGGTTGACCTTTTGGGTTGACTTTATGATTTTGGTTAAAGATCTTGGCTTTATCATTTGGAATCAATTTTCATAGCTTACATTGATAGTATTACGTTATTTTTGGCTAGATTCGAGCCTTCGGAGATTGATATGCATGGTAAGGGCTTGCTAGCGGAGTGATTGGATTTGCTTGAGGTAAGTATCTTATTTAAACTCGGTTGAGGCATCAATTGCCTAAATTATTGTGATAGCTACGTGCTGTTGGGTGCGCACATGTGTGGGGTTGAGCCCATGTACGGATACCGAGGGTTATTTATTTATGTTTGGTTTATGCTCAGACTCTCATACGCCTAGAAAATATTGTTAAACCTTGAGCTAGGATGCTTCACACATTTGTGATATTGTTGTGAACTATTTGGGCCATATTTGAGGTTACATAAGGGTTTAATCCCTAAATGAACTGATAAATATTATTCTTTGATGAAATTTCCAGTTGGAGCTATGATAGTACACTTGCACATGCCTACACTTTAGCATGTCATTTATACCAGTCTAGGAGCATGACATTTGTTATTTTCTCGTTCCATACATGTATACTTGTTTATTTTCTCTTGTATGATGTGACTGGACTATGTGCCTGTGACCACGCCGGGCAGATTGTGTTGTTGGGCTGGTGGCCATGCCGGGCGGATTGTGTTATTGTGCATGTGACCACGCCAGGCGGATTGTACTGTTATGCCGGTGACCACGCCGGGCGAGTTACGATATTGGGCATGTGATCACGTCGGGCTGGTAGCATGTTGAATTGGTCGTGCTTGCATGTGGATATGGATCTATCCCCCTAGGGTCACCCTCTCATGTTTCTCTCTTAATGATGTACACGCGGTTATTGAGAATATTGATCAGTGATTCGGAACGGATATGGAAAAGTGAGGGAATTCGGACAGTGTTTTTGTTGGACTTTGCATTTCTTCTTTACTTGCAATTTCCTCGATCATTTATCTGTTTTAACTGCATATCACCTCTATATGCCAAGATATTGTCTGAACAGAGTACTTGAGAAACTGTACACATACACACACGGAAGTTTTCGTACTAAGCTTTATGATTTGATTTCAATCTTGTCCTGTACTGGTTTAAAAGATGGAACTACGCATGTGATAGCTAGTATCATTAATAATTTGTGCTTCTCTTACCTTGCCGTGTTTATTTACAATACTTATTGAGTACATTGGGTCGGTTATACTTATACTATACTCTGCACTTTGTGTGCAGATCTAGATACATCTAGGCATAGTAGATGCTAGACTTGGGTATTTCCTGTTTTGGAGACTTTTGAGATAGCTACTTTATCATCCGCAGACCTCGACTCTCCTTATTTTCAGTTTTGTTTAGCACTGTTCTATCTCTCCAGACAGTTGTGTTAGAAGTTTTGACTATGTTGATATTTAGTAGCTCATGTATTCAGTGACACCCAAATTTTGGAAATTTTGCATTTGAGTCGTAGTTATTAATATTAGTTATTTATGAGAATTTTACTATTAAACTTGTTTCTTCACATTTTCAAATTTTAAAAATGCGTAGTTATTTCTGATTGTCGGCCTGCCTAGTACTGTGATAGGTGCCATCACGATATGTTGAGATTTGGGTCATGACAAGTTGGTATCAGAGCCGGGGTTACATAGGTTTCGCGAGTCATGAGTAGGTTTAGTATAGTCTTGCGGATCGGTACGGAGACGTTTGTACTTATCTTCGAGAGGCTACCGAACCATTAGGAAAACTTCATTATCTTGTATTCTTTTCGTGCAGATTGTTGATTCCGGAAACTAAACTTCTATTATTCTATTCTCTCATAGATGGTGAGGAAACGTGCTACCGGATCGGGCGAACGGCCACCAGTACCACCAGCTAGGGCTAGGAGAGGCCGGGGCCGCGGTAGAGGCTGAGGTGCAGCTTGTCCAGCAGCTAGAGAAGCACCTATGGAGCCACCAATTGCTCCAGCTCAGGAGCAGACTCCAGATGTGGTTAAGCCGGTGGGACCAGCTCAGGCACCAGTTTTGGCCATTGTGATTCCAGGTCTTCAGGAGGCTTTGGCCCAGATATTGACTGTATGCACTAGCCTTGCTCAGGTAATTTCAGTTCAGGCCGCACCAGCCACTTCTCAGGCCGGGGGACGTTCTTAGACTCCCGTCGTCCGTACTCTAAAGTAGGTGGTTCAGGGAATTCAGACACCAGGGGTACTACCAGCCCAGCCGATTGTAGTTGCTCAGGGCTAGGTGAGTCCACATA
The DNA here is from genome assembly GCF_000390325.3 of Nicotiana tomentosiformis. NCBI lineage: Eukaryota > Viridiplantae > Streptophyta > Magnoliopsida > Solanales > Solanaceae > Nicotiana > Nicotiana tomentosiformis. The sequence continues at coordinate 87,263,992 of NC_090818.1, forward strand.
TGAGTGATGAGGAGCACAAGAGGCTAGAAAGGTTTGGGAGGCTCAAGCCGCCATCATTCAGTGGGGCTGAGTTAGAGGATGCTCAGGTCTTCTTAGATAGGTGCCAGCGGATTCTTCGCACGGTAGGTATTCTGGAGACTAGTGAAGTCTCATTTACTACTTTTTAGTTGTCGGGAGCTGCCTTAAGATGGTGGGAGGCCTATGAGTTGAGCAGGCCAACCATTGCTGCACCATTTAGGTGGCATGAGTTCTCCATTCTCTTCTTGGATAAGTTTGTTCCACAAATCCGCCGGGAAGTGTTGAATAGGTAGTTTGAGAAGCTACGCTAGGAGGGTATGTCTGTGACTCAGTATGAGATGCGATTTTCAGAGTTGGATCATCACGCGATCTGGTTGGTTCCCATAGAGAGGGAGAGTATTAGGAGGTTCATTAATGGCCTCAACTATGACTGAGCTTCGTCATGACTGGGGAGATTGTATTGGGTGCTAGGTACAATGAGTTGGTTGATATTGCTAGGAGACTAGAGCAGGTACATAGTGAGGAGCGTGAAGAGAGGGAGGCCAAGAGGCCTCATTGTTCATGTGGTTTCAGCATTGTTTCTTCTGGAGGATAGTCCCATTACAACATGGGTCATCTATATAGGCCCGCTCAGATGGATTGTCTGGTTCATCATGGTGCATCAGTTGGGCATGGTTACTAAAGTGCTCATTCTGGTCAGTCATCCTTCAGTGTGTTACCAGCACAAAGTTCTTACCATGCTTCGCCTTCCTAAGCTTCTACCGACAGTTCCTCAGATTATCAAGGTCAGCAACCCGTCAGAAGGGGCTGCTATGAGTGCGGTGATTTGAGTCATCTCAAGAGAGATTGCCCCAGGTTATTGAGTAGGACTCCACAGCAGAGGTCCCAGGATATGACTTCCACACCAGTTACTTCACCACCCGGTCAGCCAGATTGGGGTGGGGCTCAAGCAGCTAGAGGTCGCCCTAGAGGGGGAGGCCGATCAGGTGGTGGTCAGGCTCGATGCAGTGCTTTCCCTGTCAGGACAGAGGCTATTGCTTCAAACGCAGTGATGTCTCAGTATGCCACAGGGATGCTTCCATATTATTTAACCCTGGTTCCACTTATTCATACGTATCATCATATTTTGCTCATTATTTGGATATGTCTGTGAGTCCTTAGTTTTTCTTGTTCATGTATCTATGCCAGTGGGGGATGCTATTATTGTAGACGATGTGTATCGGTCGTGTATGTTGACTATTGGGGGATTGGAGATGAGAGTTGATCTCTTATTGCTTCGTATGGTTGATTTTGACATGATTCTAGGCATGGAATGGTTGTCCCCGTGTCATGCTATTCTGGATTGTCACGCTAAGACTGTGACATTAGCGATGTCGGGGTTACCTAGGATTGAGTGGAGAGGTTCTCTGCACTATGTTACCAGTAGGGTGATTTCATATCTGAAGGCCCAACAGATTGTTGGGAAGGGGTGTTTGTCATATTTGGCTTTTGTAAGTGATGTCAGTGCTGATATTTCTACTATTGATTCTGTTCCGGTAGTGCGAGATATTCTGGATGTGTTTCCTGCAGACCTGCCGGGCATGCCACCCGACAAGGACATTGATTTAGGTATTGACTTGGTGTCGGGCACTTAGCCCATTTCTATTCCTCTATATCGTATTGCGCCAGCAGAGTTGAAGGAATTGAAAGAGCAACTTAAGGAGCTTCTTGATAAAGGGTTCATTAGGCCTAGTGTGTCGCCTTAGGGTGCACCAGTTTTGTTTGTGAAGAATAAGAATGGTACTATGAGGATGTGCATTGACTATAGGTAGTTGAATAAAGTTACAATTAAGAACAAGTATCCTTTGTCGCGTATTGATGACTTGGAGCTAGAGTGTTCTCTAAGATTGATTTGAGGTCTGGGTATCACCAGTTGATTATTAGGGACTCTGATATTCTGAAGATGGAATTCAGGACCGGCTATGGTCACTATGAGTTCCTTGTGATGTCTTTAGGATGACCAATGGCCCAGCAGCATTCATGCATCAGATGAACAGTGTATTCTAGCCATATCTTGATTCATTTGTCATAGTATTTATTGATGATATCATGGTGTACTCATGTAGCCAGAAGGAGCATGCACAACATCTGAGGATTATACTGCAGACATTGAGGGAGGAGAAGCTTTATGCTAAGTTTTCCAAGTGTGAGTTTTGGCTCCGTTCGGTGGCATTCTTGAGGCATGCGGTGACAAGTGAGGGGATCAAGGTGGATCCAAAGAAGATTGAGGCAGTTCAGAGTTGGCCCAGAAAGTCTTTAGCTATTGAGATTCAGAGCTTTCTTGACTTGGCAGATATTATTGCCGCATCGTGGAGGGTTTCTCGTCTATTGCAGTGCCTTTGACCAGGTTGACTCAGAAAGGTGCCACATTCAGGTGGTCTAATAAGTGTGAGGAGAGTTTTCAGAAGCTCAAGACGTCCTTTACCACAACTCCAGTTCTAGATTTCTTATTCTTTGCAGCCATCGTTCATGCATTGAAAATTTGGAGGCATTATCTCTACGACGTCACTTTTGAGGTATTTACATATCATCTGAGTCTTCAGCACTTGTTCAGATTCTAGCTTGCGTGGTTTCTCGATCTTCCTTATATGATCGCATGAGAGAGCGTCAGTATGACGACCCCCATTTGCTTGTTGTTAAGGACACGGTTCAGCACGGTGATGCCAATGAGGTTTCTATTTGGGACTATGGGGTGTTGCGAATGCAGGGTCAGATTTGTGTGCCCTGTGTAGATGGGCTACATGAGTTGATTCTTGAGGAGGCCCACAATCTGCGGTATTCCATTCATCTAGGTATCGCAAAGATGTACTAAGACTTGAGGCAGCACTATTGGTGGAGGAGGATGAACAAAGATATAGTGGAGTTTTTAGCGTGATGCTTGAATTGTCAGCAGGTGAAGCACGAGCATCAGAGGTCGAGCGGGTTGCTTCAGAGGCTTGAGATTCCTAAGTGGAAATGGGAGTGTATCACCATGGACTTCGTAGTTGGGCTCCCATAGACTTTGAAGATGTTTGATGCTATTTGGGAATATTATGGAGCGGCTGGCGAGATTTATATCCGCGAAATTGTTTGCCTTCACGGTGTGCCGGTGTCCGTTATTTCAGATCGGGGGACGCAGTTCACATTGCAGTTTTGGAGAGAAATGTAGTGATAGTTAAGCACACGGGTTGAGTTGAGTACAACATTCCATCCTCAGAAAGACGGACAGTCCGAGCACTTCATTCAGAAATTTGAAGATATGCTACGCGCTTGTTTCATGGATTTTGGGGCCTCTTGGGATCAGTTTCTACCGCTTGAAGAGTTTGCCTAATACAACAACTACCAATCGAGTATTCACATGGCTCAGTACAAGGCCTTATATGGGAGGCAGTGTTGATCTCCAATTAGGTGGTTTGAGCCGGGGGAGGCTAGGATATTGGGTACTGACTTGGTTCAGGATGCCTTGGAAATGGTCAAGTTGATTCAAGATCGGCTTCGCTCGGCACAGTCTAGGCAGAAGAGTTATACCAATCGAAAGGTTCGTGATGTTGCCTACACGGTGGGAGAGAAGGTATTGCTCAGAGTTTCACCCATGAAGGGTGTTATGAGGTTTGGTAAGAAGGGCAAGTTAAGCCCTCGGTATATTGGCCCTTTAAGGTGCTTGAGAGGATTGGAGAGGTCACTTACAAGCTTGCATTGCCACCTAGTCTATCGAGTGTTCATCCAATGTTTCATGTTTTCATGCTCCGGAAGTATTTCGGCTTATGTTTTGGGCTTCAGCACAGATCAGTTAGATGGGGATTTGACTTATGATGTGGAGCCGATGGCCATTTTGGATCGGCAGGTTCGAAAGTTGAGATCAAAGAATATAGCTTCGATAAAAGTACAGTTGAGAGGTCATCCAGTCATGGAGGCTATTTGGGAGACTGAGCAGGATATTCAGAGTAGTTATCCATACCTATTTGAGACTCCATGTATAATTCTAGACCCGTTTGAAGGTGAACGTTTCTTTAAGAGGGAGAGATTGTAACGAACCAGCCGGTCATTTTGAGTATTGTAGCCTCGTTCCCTAATTTATTGCTTATTCTATGTTCGTTTGTTGTTATATGACTTGCCGGGGTGGTTGGTTTAGTTCAGGGGATGTTTCGGAATGTGTTAGGACACTTAGTCCCAAGGTTGGAAGCCTAAGTTGAAAGAGTTGACCAGATGTTAACTTATGTGTAAACTACTCCGGAATGGAGTTTTGATGGTCTTGATAGCTCTGTATAGTGATTTTGGACTTAGGATTGTGTACGAATATTGATTTGGAGGTTCGTAGGTGATTTTGGCTTGAATTGGCGAAAGTTGGAAAAGTTGAAGTTTTGAGAGTCGAGAAGTTTGACCAATAGTTGACTTTGTGGTTACCGGGCTCGAATTTGATCGCGGATGTTGGAATAGGTCCATTGTGTTTTTTGTGACTTGTGTGCAAACTTTGAGGTCAATCGGAGTTGATTCGGTATGTTTTGACATTAGTTTTAGAAGTTTGAAGTTCAATAGTTCATTAAGCTTGAAATGGAGTGTGATTCGTGATTTCGATGTTGTTGATGTGATTTGAGACTTCGAGTAAGTTCGTATTGTGTTTTAGGACTTGTTGGGATGTTTGGATGGGGTCTTGGTGACCTCGGGTGTGTTTCGGGTGAGTTTTGACCAAGTTTGGGCATTTTGGCACGTTGATAATGTTCTGGAGCAGTTGAAGTGCAGATGGCACATTTTTGGATTGCTGAGGCAAAGCCTCATGCGAGGAATTTGAGGATGATCAAAAAATGTAAGTTGTATCCATTTGAGTCTCGTTTTCAGAAGATCAAACCGTTTGTCATTTGGGTATTTGTACATAAAGTTATGGTCAATTTACTGAAGATTGGTAGTGCAGTTACTTCCGAAATGCGGCCGCAGAACTTGGAAGTGCGGACCACACAAAAAAATGTGCGGTCGGCACTATGGGAGATCAGATCTGGGACTATATAAACGGGAATTTTGGACATTTATTTCATTCTTCGCCACTTTAGAGACTTAAGAGCTCGAGTTTGAAGGGTTTCAACCTAGAACTTCATCTACAAGCTTGGGGTAAGTGATTCTAACATATATTTATGAGATTTACATGGATACATCACTAGATTTAACATCAAAACATGGGAATTAACATAAGAAATTGGGGGTTTTGTCTTAACTTTTCGAAAGCGAATAATTGAGTTTTGAACGTCGATTCGGAGTCGGAATTGGATGATTTTGGTATGGTTGAACTCGTCATTGAATGGGTGTTCGGATTTTATAATTTTGGTCGGGTTTCGAGGCGTGGTCCCAGGGTTGACTTTTTGACTTTGGTTAAAGATCTTGGCCTTATCATTTGGAATCAATTTCCGTAGCTTATATTGATAGTGTTACGTTATTTTTGGCTAGATTCGAGACTTCCAGAGATTGATATGCCTGGGAAGGGCTTGCTAGCGGAGTGATTGGATTTTCTTGAGGTAAGTATCTTATCTAAACTCGTTTGAGGCACTAGTTGCCTAAATTATTGTGATAGCTATGTGCTATTGGGTGCGCACATGCGTGGGGTTGAGCCCATGTGAGGACACCGGGGGTTCTTTACGTCACACCCCGACCTCGAGGAATATGACCGGCGCTCAACCGAGATACCCTGGTTAAGCAAGCCTACTAGATGCCTTCTACCCAACCTTACCCATTAACAATATAAGAATCAGTATAAGTGATAGACATGAGAAGAGTCATGTGTTCCACAATCTTTTTCCATTACTAAAGGATATTCATTTATGATTTCCAAAATATTACAAGTTTATAGATATGATGAAAACATGTTTGCCGAAATACCAATACTTACTATTTTAATTCCCAACATCAAACACCACCCACAACTTGTCTACGAAGCCTTTGAGTACAACAGAAGAGAAGAATGGAAGTGTCGGCGACAAGGCCCCGGCTATACCTCAAAACATAAAGTACAACGTCAAATCACATGAAGCCCGGAACAGAGTAGGGCTCACCAAAAATCTGATGAATAGATATTAACTGCTAGCAAGGATCAAAACTGCCCGCTAACGAATCCACCTGCATCCATTAAAGATGCAGCGCCCCCGGCAAAAGGGACGTTAGTACATATGGAATAATACTAGTATGTAACCTAAATGTCCTCTTTCAAAATGGAATGCCAATATAAGAAAAAGGAAAACCATAGAAACAGCAAGTCACAATCAACAATATCTAAATGCCCAGTTAAAACATAACAATGTTCAAAATATGAAAATAATATATATTTTGGGTTGGTAGATCATTAGCACCGATATACCACCGTGTTTGTAGCACGGAGTCCGATCACGCCCAATCTGCTAGGCCATCTCCCCACGATCAATGTGGTTTGACATGTGATGCGAATAAAAGGTATTACCAAGAGTAGTACCACCATGTGCGCAACATGGCATCCGATCACCACCCGACCGGCTAGGTCGTCTCCCCACATATGCCGTGTGAGTCGACATTAAATCCAGGTCTATCAACAATCTCATCCCAATTAAGGGGAATAATTACAATCACATCAATATTTCAATCTCATCCCAAATAAGGGGAATAATCACAATCCACTCCTACACCGGCACGTGTAGTTTTGGGTGTGGGCCTTACGACCCACCCTTCCTCGGTTTGCTAATGATACTCCCGAAAATATTTTTGTTTTGCACACAAGGGAAACAAAAGTAAAAACATATGTTATATTCACCACATTATCTTTCACACTATAAATACCATTGTTAGTACTTTCAACCATTCAGAACATCATTATTTCCTTGGCTCTCTTGGCCATACTTATGATTTTTCATTCATGGCACGGTGGTCGTATCTCATATTCCACACTTTTATTTTTTAACTTTCATGGATCATCATCATAAATATCAACAAATAGAATATTCTGGAAATCACAATGTTAAGTTTATTATTAACGAAGTCTTTAAACACAATGGATTTCATTCCAAGAAATGGAGTAGAATAATTGGCAACGAAGCACAAGTTAAAATCATAAACGAGTAACACATAATTTATTCTTGAAATACTTTTCCCCAAAAGTGCAATACACAATTTCAAATCATGAATATATAAGAGCTTAAAATACAATGACAATACTCACAAAGCATAACATTAGTTAAAACAGCCACATTTGGGCATAGCTTGTGTACATAAGCTTTTAGGAAAAATCTATTTTCAAAGTCAATTTGGAACAGTTGAATCAAGGCCTATTTCATAACCTTTCTCACATCATTTCATTTCCTCTGCACCATTGGCCACAAGTATAATTTTCATTCTTGGCACGTTTGCCACACTTTATATCTCCAACCCACCTCTTTCGCTTTCAAGCGTCCTTAAAGATTATCAATAACAAGATATTTCTACTCAAGACTTTAAATACACATTTGAGCAAATAATCAAATTAAGGGTCTTAGGCACATGTGATTTCTTACACAATTCGACATGCTAGTTTTCATTAGAAACACGTTTTCAAATCATAACATATTAACACACAACACATGCTTAATCATCTTCCTAAAGAGTAACTCAACATAACAAGAACATTTGGAATACAAAGTAAACGCATATATCTTTTTACACAAGGCTTATTCGGAATAATCAATTTATAATGAGCAGCACGGGACTTAAAAGGCCATTGAGGGAATTCAATTCTAAAGGAGAAGTTTAGCCAACATACCTTGTTTGAACTTTCCTTAAGTTACTACAATGTCCCAACACTTCTAGGAATAACAATCTATTGGAAGATAGCGAAAATCGGATAATAATTAGAAGGATTCTCATGGTGTAACTCTCTTAGGAATTTTGTCAAACACCTAGCATGCAAAATAGACTATGAAGCTCTACAATGGTAATCCCTTCCTCCCTCGACCAATTTCAATAAGAAACTAACCAAAATGGTTCATTAATCCCACATACTACAACCTATTGTCACATTCATGGCCTATTTCCAACCCTCACAATATACTAGAACTCATAACCTCTTGCATGAAAGCTTAGGAGTAAGACTTACCCGGATAGATCATAATCTAGTGATTGGTTTCCTTGATTCTTGAAGGTTGGTGCAAGATTAGATGAATAGAGTATTAGGTTTCCTCCTTCTCTCTCTAAAATGCTCTTACCTCTCTCTAAAATCATCAGGTAATCATCCCAAAATAAGCCCCAAAGGCTATTTATCAAAATGGTGTCGAGTTATAAAAATAGGAAAATGGACCCTCCGAACTCAGGTCTGCGGTCGCAGAATTGACCGCAGAACAGATATGTGGTATGCAAAATGGACCGCAAAGGTGATTCCCAAATACTGCGATGGTCTGGACAGGTTTGCGACCGGTCTGCGGTCTGCAGACCACTTATGCGGCCGCAAAATCGACCGCATAATCACCTCACAATATTCTTCATACAAAATCTGTGATGGGTATGTGGACCGCGAAATGGATATTCGATCACAGAATGGACCGCAAAATGACCTTCAAAATTCAAAAATTTTCTGCTCAACTCCGCGATGATTATGCGGCCCGCAAAATGGTTTTGCGATCGGGAAACAGACCGCATAATTGCCTTCTTCTGCCAAAAATTTCCATCCAACACCTTGATGCATTCTTCAACCCAAAAAGTCTGTACCGCGGCGAGCTTGCTCGCCGTGAAGATTAAATACTACATCCGTACTCATTACCCGACCTCGGCACCACAAAATAGGAATTCCCTGGCAAAGTTTTACGGGGCCTTAGACTTTAATGTTCGGATTATGCTCAGACTCTCATAGGCCAAGAATTTGACAGTTAAACCTTGAGCTAAGATGCTTCGCACATTTGTGACATTGTTGTGAACTATGTGGGCCATGTTTGAGGCTACACATGGGTTTAATCCCTGAATGAACTGATAAATATTATTCTTTGATGAAATTGCAAGTTTGAGCTATGATACACTTGCACATGCCTACACTTTAGCATGTTGTTTATACCAGTCCAGGAGCTTGAGATTTGTTATTCACTCGTTCCATACATGTGTACTTGTTTATTTGTTCTTGTATGATGTGACTGGACTGTTTTCCTGTGACCACACCGGGCGAGTTACGATATTGGGCATGTGATCACGCCAGGCTGGCAGCACGTTGAATTGGTCGTGCTTGCATGTGGATATGGATCCATCCCCCTAGGGTCGCCCTCTCATGTTTCTCTCTTGATGGTGTACATGCAGTTATTGAAAATACTGATCAGTGATTCGGCTTGGATATGGAAAAGTGAGGGAATCTGGCCAGTGTTTTTGTTGGACTTTGCATTTCTTCTTTACTTCAATTTTCTCGATCATTAATCTATTTTAACTACATATCACCTCTATATGCCAAGATATTGTCTGAACAAAGTACTTGAGAAACTGTACACATACACACACGGATGTTTTCGTACTAAACTTTATGATCTGATTTCAATATTGTCTTGTACTAGTTTAAATGATGGAACTACGTAGGTGATAGCTAGTATCATTAAGAGTTTGTGCTTCTCTTACCTCGTTGTGTTTATTTACGATACTTATTGAGTACATTGGGTCATTTATACTCATACTACACTCTGCACTTCGTGTTCAGATCCTGGTACTTCAGGGCACGGTGGTTGTTAGACTTGGAGTATTTCCTATTTTGGAGACATTGAAGGTAGCTATTTTGGCATCTGCAGACATCGACTCTCCTTCTTTTCTGTTTTATTTAGCATTGTTCTATCTCTCGAGACATTTGAAATAATGATAATAATAGAAAGGAGACAATAAAGAAATACACCGAGAATAACTACACTGGACTAAGGCAAATAACTCATCACAGAAGAAAACAAGGGATGCTATGACACGGAACAAAACAACAAAACTCAAGTGAAGAAATAGAAAGTATCAACAAGAGTCACTACCGAGGTACCACCTCGTAGTCTCAAATCACAAATCAATTCACAATCTTTCCTTATATCACTGTGAGAGTCTTGCATTTAGTTTTGAAAATCATTTTTCCAAAATAGCTTCCCGTGCTTTAGCCCACCTTATCACACCGCGTGCCTTCTAGTAGTTCCCATACTAGCCACGCGTATCTCACTGCATGCGTTTCAACTCCAAAACCTTATACTACCGCATGCGTATCAATATAACAACGTATCAAAAATTGCACCTCAAGTGCCCAATATCACCACTTGCCAAAAAAGGCAACAATAACGGTGTTTCACAATAAATAGCCCATGGCTCAACCATAATGTACATAAGAGTCTCAACAATAACAACCGGAAGTGAATAACTCAACATAATAGTATTTCACAACTTAAGACTTTGCCTCAATGTGAGTCACGACCCTTATAACTCAATACCAGTTTCAACAACCAGATATTCTAAGAATAACAACTTCAGGTAAAGAATTCACGGTTAAATAATGAATAAGGAACATATGAGACAACAACTTCAACTAAACATGTAGGGCAATTAACTAGTAAGAGATAAGACAAGTAGAGCATGTGAAGATAGACTAGAAATGATGATTATAACATGTTATGGTAACTCAATTAAAGAATGAAAGGAATATACATAGCTAAAACAGGTAAATTTCCACATTTAGGTCGTGCACACACTCGTCACCTTGCGTACACAGCTTTCACACATCACAATTATAACAAACAATACCAATCCTAAGGGGTAATTTCCCCCACACAGAGTTAGGCAAGACACTTACCTCAAAACACGCTAACTCAATCCACTAGTAAGTCTTACCCTCGATTACCCAACTTCAAACGCCTCGAATCTAGCCAAAACAACTTCATACCATAAATATAAACTATAGGAAACAATTTTGAATAAAAAAATTACAATCTTTGCAAAGAAATAAAAAGGTCAACTAAAAAAGTCAACTTGTGCCCAAGCCTAAAATTACAAAATCCGAAAACCCAGTCTATAACGAGTCCAACCATACAAGAATTACTCAAATCTGACCTCAAATCGCCTTTCAAATTTCAAAAAATTAGCCTAAGAAGTTTCACAAAATATTCCTCAAATTTCCAACTCTAAACACTAATTAAATGATGAAATTAACAATAGATTTGTGTAATTTAACAAAACCCGAGTTAGGATTTCTTACCCCAATGATTTCCTTGAAAATATCCAAAACATCACCACAAACCGAGCTCTCTAGGTCCAAAATGGATTATAAAATCAAACCTTCGAACTTAGGCCATTTCTGCCCAGTGATTCTGCACCTGCGGCCACTTAGTCGCATCTGCGATGCCGCACCTGCGAAAAATTCATCACAGGTGTGGTTCCCACCAATAATGTTGTCTCAAGTCCTGATACATCTTAGCGGCACCCGGATGAATAGAGTACCGCGAACTTTGGGCCTCCTAAAGAATCAGCTCACTCAAAGTATCTACATTGGGCACACATAGCCGACCCTGCATCTGTAAAACACTGTCCTCCCTAATAGTGACCTCCTTGGCATCGCCGTACTGAACTGTGTCCTTGAGGACAAGCAAATGGGTGTCATCATACTGACGCTCTTTGATACGATCATAAAGAGAAGATCGAGAAACCACACAAGCCAAAACTCGACTCGGCTCCGAAACATCCATCCTAATGAACTGGTTAGCCAAGGCCTGACTTCCAATGCTAATGGCCTCTCCGCTGCCGGTACATATGCTAAACTACCCAACTCTCCGCCTTTTGACTCAAGGTATCGGCCACCACATTGGCGTTCCTGGGATGATATAGAATGGTGATATCATAGTCCTTAAGCAACTCTAACCACCTCCGCTGCCGCAAGTTAAGATCCTTCTGTTTGAACAGATGTTGTAGACTTCGATTGTCGGTATAGACCTCACACGGGACACCATACAAATAGTGCCGCCAAATCTTCAAGGCATGAACAATAGCTGCTAACTCAAGGTCGTGGACAGGATAGTTCTTCTCATGTACCTTTAACTGTCTAGATGCGTAGGCAATCACCCTACAATCCAGCATCAACACTACGCCGAGACCAATACGCAAGTATACAGTGTAAGACCCCGAACCCGTAGGTAAACCCAACATTGGGGTTGTAGTCAAAGCAGTCTTGAGCTTTTGAAAGCTCTCCTCACACTTCTCGGTCCACCTGAACAGAGCACCTTTCTGGGTCAATCTGGTTATAGGTACATCAATAGATGAGAAACCCTCTACGAATCGATGGTAATACCCTGCCAAACCAAGAAAACTCCGGATCTCAGTAGCTGAAGACGGTCTAGGCCAACTATGCACTGCTTGAATCTTCTTCGGATCTACCTTGATCTCCTTACTTGACACTACATGACCCAAAAATACCACTGAATCAAGCTAGAATTCACACTTTGAAAATTTTGCATACAACTTCTTTTCTCTCAAGGTCTGAAGCACGGTCCTCAGGTATCACTCATGATCCTCCCATCTCTGGGAGTACACCAGAATATCGTCAATAATCACAATGACGAATGAGTCAAGATAGGGCTGGAATACATTGTACATAAAGTGCATGAATGCTGCTGGGGTGTTGGTCAGCCCAAATGACATCACAAGGAACTCGTAATGACCATACCGAGTCCTGAATGCTCTGTACATCATGTAGCTGATCAAATAGGTCATCAATGTGTGGCAATGGATACTTGTTCTTCATTGTAACCTTGTTCAACTAGCGATAATCAATAAACATGCGCATAGAACCATCCTTCTTCTTAACAAATAAGACCGGAGCACCTCAAAGGTGATACACTAGGCCGAATGAAACCCTTATCAAGCAACTCATGCAACTACTCATTTAAATCCTTCAACTCTGCTGGGGCCACACGATATGGTGGAATAGAAATGGGCTGAGTGCCCGGTAACAAATCAATACCAAAATCGATATCCCTGTCGGGCGGCATGCCCAGAAGATCCGTCAAAAATACATCTGGATAATCCCTCACTACCAGAACTAACTCAACGGTAGGAGTATCAACACTGACATCTCTCACTTATGCTAGATACGCATCATATCCCTTTCCAGCCATCTGTTGTGCCTTAAGGAAAGACATCACCCTGCTAGGAACATAATCTAAAGTACCTCTCTACTCTAACCGCGAAAAACTTGGCATAGCTAACGTCACCTTCTTAGCGTGAAAATCAAGGATAACATGATAGGGTGACAACCAGTCCATGCCCAAAATAACATCAAAATCTACAATACTAAGCAACAATAGATCGGCTTTTGTCTCAAAACCACTAAGAGCAACTAAACACGTCCGATACACACGGTCAACAACAATAGAATCTCCCACGGGTGTGGACACATAGACAAGGGAACTCAAAGAATCATGGGATATACCAAAATATGGAGCAAAATAAGACGATACATAGGAATAAGTGGAGCCTGGATAAAATAAGACAGATGCATCTCTATGACAAACCAGGACGATACTTGTGATAACCGAGTCAGATGCAACCGTCTATGTCCTATCAGGAAGAGCATAATATCTGGCCTAGCCTCCCCCATCTAGGGCGACCTCTACCTGCTCGACCTCTACCTCTATTGGCTATGATGGTGGAGTGGCAACTGGTGCAGTAACCACGGCCTGAGAAGCTTGAGGACCTAGTGGAATACGCGGAACCTGAGTAGTCTGTGGATGTGCACCCCTCTTGAGTCTAGGGCAATCCCTCACCATATGAAGAGTGTCACCACACTCAAAAAACAATCTCGGAGGATGTGGCTACTGAGACTGACTCGGGCCTGGTCGGCTGGACTGACCGTTGAAAGCATCCCGTGCAGGAGGTACACTAGACAGTAGCAGTGCATAATGGGGAACCTAAGGCCTAGGAGTGGCCTAAATACCGCTGGAAGCTGTAATTCCTGAATTAACAGGGCGGCTCACATAGCCTCTACCATGACGGGCTGCAACTAGGGCACGAGCACCACTATATATGCCAGAATCTCGAGGCTTCTTGTCCTCCCTCTCCCAGGCCCACATAACCTCCAATCTCCTAGCAATCTCCACTACCTGCTCATATGAGATGTCCATCTCCAACTCTCGGGCCATGCTAAATCTGATACCAGGGTTGAGCCCCTCAATAAATTGACGAACTCATTCTATGACCGTAGCAACCAAGGTTGGTGCATTCTTGGACAAATCACTGAACTGGATTGAATACTCAAATACAGTCATAACACCCTGACGCAATGCTCAAACTCTGCATGTCAGGCATCCCTAAGACTTTGGGGAACAAATTCCCTCATAAACATCTCTGAGGATTGATCCTAGGTGAGTGAAGATGCCTCAGCTGGACTATCCAACTCATACGCTCGCCACCACTGATAAGCCGCTCCCTTAAGTTGGAACGTAGTGAAAGCAACCCCACTCGACTCCACAATACCCATAGTACGGAGGATACGGTGGCACTCCTCAAGAAAACCCTGGGAATCCTCTAAAGCCAAACCACTAAAAGTGGGAGGGTGGAACTTCTTTTACCTCTCGAGCCTGAGCTGCTCCCCCTATGAATCTGTTGCCCTAACCTCGAGCTGACCTGGGGCAACCGCCTGCACTAGTATGACCTCTAAGACGTGGTCAACCTGGACCCGCTGCTCTAGGGTATGGGCTGTGGGAGTCTGTGCTCCCCCTACGGCCTAAGATGTGGCAGGAGCAAGTGGAATCAACCCCGCCTGAGCTTAAGTGCCAAACATGCTCAAAAACTAGGCGAGGGTCTCCTGAAGTGCAGGTGTAGTAACAGGAGTTTTAGGTTCCTGCACTCCAACTGGAGCTACTGGAGGCTCCTCTACAGTAGCTTGGGCAAGTGCTCTGGCTGCACCACATGCTCGTCCTCAACCTCTACCCCAGCCCCGGCCTCTCGTAGCTCTAGCAGAGGGCGCGGGTGTCAGATCATCAGATTCAGTTGTGTGTGTCCTCACCATCTGTGAGAGAATAGAAAGGCGGAGATTTTAGAATTTTGAAGTCAACAAATTCGCACGATAAGGAATCAAGGAAGTGAAACTTTTCCTAGCAGTTACATAGCCTCCCGCAGATAAGTACAGACGTCTACATACCGATCTACGAGACTATACTAAACTGGTTTGTAACTCGTAACACCTATGAACCTAGAGCTCTAATACCAACTTGTCAGGACCCCAATTTCCCTTTGTAGGATGTCGTGATGGCACCTAATCTCTAAGACTAAGTAAGCCTAATATTCATGCAGAATATAACTGAAATAATAATTAAAGCCTCAACAACTCAACAACTAATATAAAATAGAGTCCACAACTCAGCATTTACAATTTCCCAAAACCCGGCAAATACAAGTCACAAGCTCTATGAAGTGGTATTTAGTATCTCTATACATCAATGTCTATAAAAGGATAAGGAAATAAAATAATCTATGTAGAGGGGGGACTCCAAGATCTGCGGACGCTAGCAGGTATACCTTGAAGTCTATGAAGTTGAGCTCTCGCTAGTGCCTGGACTGGTAAGAGGTACCTGGATCTACACAAAAGGATGTGCAGAAGTGTAGCACGATTACACCACAACGGTACCTAGTAATTGCCAAGTCTAACCTCGGTATTGTAGTGACGAGATTAGGTCAAGGCCTTACTAGAATAAATAAGAAACTAAGCAAGTATATAAAAGTGAAATAATGATAACAATAGAAAGGAGACAAAAAAGAAATACACCAAGAATAACTACACTGGACTAAGTCAAATAATGCATCACAGAAGAAAACAAGGGATGCTATGACACAGAACAAAATAACAAAACACAAGTGAAGAAATAGAAAGTATCAACAAGAGTCACTACCGAGGTATCGCCTTGTAGTCTCAAATCACAAATCAATTCACATTCTTTCCTTATATCACCGCGGGAGCCTTGCATTTAGTTTTGAAAATCATTTTCCCGAAATAGCTTCCTGCATTTTAGCCCACCTTATCTCACCACATGCATTTCAACCCCAAAACATTATACCACCACATGCGTATCAATATCACAATGTATCACAAATCGCACCTTAAGTGCCCAATATCACCACTTGCCAAAGAAAGCAACAATAAAGGTGTTTCACAATAAATAGCCCATGGCTCAACCACAATGTACACAAGAGTCTCAACAATAACAACCGGAAGTGAATAACTCAATAGAATAGTATTTCACAACTTAACACTTTGCCTCAATGTGAGTCCCGACCCTTATAACTCAATACCAGTTTCAACAACCAGATATTCTAAGAATAACAACTTCAGGTAAAGAATTCATCGTTAAATAATGAATAAGGAACAAAGGAGACAACAACTTCAACTAAACATGTAGGACAATTAACAAGTAAGAGATAAGACAAGTAGAGTATGTGAATATAGACTAGAAATGATGATTATAACATGTTAAGGTAACTCAATTTAGCTAACGACGAGGTAAGCATGAAAGGAATCTACATAGCTAAAACCGGTAAATTTTCACATTTAGGCCGTGCACACACTCGTCACCTTGCGTACACTGCTTTCACACATCACAATTATCACAAAACAACACCAATAATAAGGGGTAACCCCCCCCCCCCCCCCACAAAGTTAGACAAGACACTTACCTCAAAACACGTTAACTCAATCCACTAGTAAGCCTTTCCCTCGATTACCCAACTCCGAACGGCTCAATCTAGCCAAAACAACTTCATACCATAAATATATACTATAGGAAACTATTTTGAATAATAAAATTACAATCTTTGCAATGAAGTTTAGCATAAGAAGTTTCACAATTCTCCTTTCAAATCGCCTTTCCAATCTCCAAAACATAGCATAAGAAGTTTCACAAATATTTTCCCAAATTTCCAACTTAAAACACTAATTTAATGATGAAATAAACAATAGATTCATGTAATTTAACCAAAACCGAGTTAGGATTTCTTACCCCAATGATTTCCTTGAAAATCTCTGAAGTATCGCCACAAACCAAGCTCTCTAGGCCCAAAAATGGATTATGAAATCAAACCCTCGAACTTAGGCTTTTTCTGCCTAGTGATTCCGCACCTGCTGCCACTCAGTCACATATGTGACGCCGCACCTACAGAAAATCCAACGCAGGTGCGGTTCCCACTTAAGCTCTGAAGTTCCGCTTTTGTCGACAATGGCTCGCACCTGCGAGCCCGCTTCTGCGGAGAAAGCGACCCACTTGTGGTCCTTCCCAATGCATCCTCTATTTCCGCTTCTAAGAAGGCAAGTTTGCGCTTGGGGAGGCACACCTGCGCCCAGGTGTTCGCACCTGCGAGCCCAGAACTGGGATGCCAACTCTACTTCTGTGCTTCACCACTCGCACCCGCGAATCCAAACCTATGGCTAACTCCTCTGCAGGTACGATTACACCAGAAGGGCTGATGCTTGATCAACATGATCAAGTGCAATTTTGTATTTGGGTTCAATCCAAATCATACCCGGGGCCTCTGAAACCCTGTCCGAATATACCAACAAGTTCCAAAATACATAACGGACCTACTCGAAGCCTAAAATCAAATCAAACAACATCAATTCTACGAATCGCAACCCAATTCAAGCCTATGAAACTATGAACATCCAAATTCGAAAAACTAATGTCGATTCATTCCAAAATAACTCCGATTGACTTCAAACTTTGCACACAAGTCATAAATAACATGATGGACCTATTCCAACTTCTGTAATTGGAATCCGATCCCGGTATCAATAAAGTCAACTCCCGGTCAAATTTTCCAGCCTTCCAAACCTTTAACTTTCTAGCTTTCGCCAATTCATGCTGAAACGACCTATGGAACTCCAAATCAACATCTGGACACACTCCTAAGTCAAAAATCACCATACGAAGCTATTGGAATAATCAAAACTCCATTTCGGAGTTGTCTACACAAAAGTCAAACTACGGTTAACTCTTTCAACTTAAAGCTCCAACTTAGGGACTAAGTGTCTCATTTCACTCTGAAACTCACCCGAACCAAAACCAAACACCTCCGACAAGTCACATAGCCATAATACAACATAGAGTAGGAAACAAATAGGGGATCGGGGCTAAAATACACAAAATGGCCGGTCGGGTCATTACATATTATCTATTTGAAATTTACATAAATAGAAATATAAATCCTAAACTACCGCTAACAATTGCTACCTTGTATCTGGAGTGCTGATACATCTTCAATGCAAGGCTCTGTCTTCCACAGCTATGCAGCTCCAAGTTCTTCATGCAAGGTGCAGAAGTGTAGTATGTGTACAACCGACCTCATGTACTCTGTAAGTATCTTGACTAACCTTAGTGAAGTAGTGGCGAGGTTTTTAAGTCAAAATATACTCACTAATATAACCTATGCAGTAGATTGCAATAGAAACAATACTGGAAATAACAGATAAGAGTACATGAACAAACATGCGAAACAGTAAATGATTAGTTAAAGAAATCACAGTCAGTTTTCACAATATCACAACCAATCCTTTTCTTAAAGTGATAACAACCAAACAACATAGTAAATCCATGAATCTTCATAGTATGAGGAATGCGTTGAAGATATCAAGTCAAATGGCACGACAATACCCTTCGTGCATTTTTCTCATCCTCACCAAGCATATGTATAACAATACCAACCAGGTAAAAGAAATGGCAATAACAGTAACAACAAAGTGGAAAATACACAAGTAGCAATATCAAACAAGGCAGAGAAAATGGACAATGGTAACAGGCAGGGTGGGAAGCACATAAGTAATTATATAAATTAAGGTAGGAGAACATAATGTAATGAACCTACCGGTCGTTTTATGTATTTGTGCCCGATTTTCCCTTTTGATGCTTCACACATGTGCATTTGTGGCTTTATGACTTGCGGGGTTGGTTAGTTTCATCCCGGAAAGATTTAGGGTTGATTGGACACTTTGATTGTTCGCTTAGAAGCCTAAGTTGATTATGTTGACCAATGTTTGACTTTTGTGAAAATGACCCCGGAACGGTGTTATAATGCAGCTTGAGTAGTAAAGTTTTGTACTATGAATGCATAAGCAGGTAAAGAGTCCATGTGTTGAGCTACCAAAGAAGGTGCGCCATGCCATGGTTTAAGATTTAGGCTCCATAGGCGAAACTCTGTTTAGGTATTAGGGAGGGGAGGACACCACTCAGCACCACTCCGTAGGGTTCAATTCCCTAACCCCAATCCTTTTACCCATTAACATCTTAGAAAATTTCACAAAACCTTTATCACTTAGTTTTCGAACGAATGGATCGGATCGACTTGGAAAATGGAAAGCTTTGTACAAGTTATACGTTTTGTCACCACTTTGTGGAATGCACGTCGTGGTGGAAAAATATGGGTACTTATATTTCCAGAAAAACCAATTACACTAAGACCCGCAAAAACACCTAACATAATGATAAACGGCTCGTCTCGCCATGACCTTCTCTTAAATTCTCAAAAGAACTTTTGTCGCACCCTAATCTATTCTATAGATATTTGGACTAGAGTTGACAAACAAACAAAACTAGCTATATACTTTCTTAGTATCGAATAGAAATCTAAATGGGGCGTGGCCAAGTGGTAAGGCAACAGGCAACTTGAGCAATCAAAGCTACGCCCTCTTCCGCTGCTGACTATGAACACTTTCTTGCTAGGTGTAATCCGTTGGACATAGATCCAATTTTCCACTTTTTTGGACTGCTTGGAATTTCTTTTTCCTATTCCTGGTGGTATCAAAATGCCAAGTAGTTGGATCATAATCTCTTACATTAAAAATGGATGCATGCGCGACAGCACCATCTATGAGAAATCCACCCATCCATATGTGATGTGTGAACAATGATAGTTGTGTATCATAATCAGTAGCTAGATACGGATACGGGGATAGGCCAGGGATGAATCGAAAAAGAAATCTTTATTGGTTCTACCTCCTATTTTTTATGAAGAGAATGAATCTTTTTCTCGAAGGATCAGAAAAAAATAGGTCTGGATCTCCTATGGGAATGATTTGGAAGATCCAAAACCAAAAATTGTGGTATTTTCTAGCAACAACATGTTTTTATAAATAATGAATGGAGTTCCTTCTTCCATCCTATCCCATTCACTGATACTGATTTTACTTATTCAAATAACAATTAAGGTGATGCAAGGTCAGGAACGACGAATCTCTTTATGATAAACAGATTCATTTTGCAAGTTCTTTATTATGGGTAGTTCCTACAAAGGATCATAGATTTCGAGTTTTATGTTGATCAGGCGACACCAAGATTTGAACTAGAGAAAAAAGGATTTGTAGTCCTCTACCTTACCACTCGGCCATGTCGCCAAAATACTACAAATAGAAAATAGATGAAAACTTTCCTGGATTATTGATGATTCTACCTTAGCTCTAAAGTAAGAAGACCACTTAAAAACCCTCATCGGAAAAGGCATTCCCAGATCACCAGATCATAGTCTTAGGGTCACTACAAGCTGGAATCATCGTGAAACTCACTTATTCTTAGAAAAATGATGTGTGCTAGCCGAACATCAGGTAACTTCGTACGATAAAACGACAGATTGATAATGAAAAGAGGGAGATCTTTCATATCTTTCGAGATCCACCCTACCATATGGGGAAGCAGTTTTGTTGTTGGAATCCTTTTTTTAACGAATAAGTTAATGGTCGAGTAAGAAATAAGAGTAGTAGATCATATACGCAAATCTTTGATGATTTGTGAAAACTTCTGGATAGGTATCCTTCATCTGAACCGAATTCTTTCTGGTTAAAGAATCTCTTTCTAGTTTCTCTTGAAACCAGAAAAATTTTCAAAATCCTTTTCGTTTTTGGAGTTCTCAACAACAAACACCTACCCCTCTATTAGAATAGAAATTCATAAAAAATTAGATTTGAACTCTATTGCATAATTGATTATAGAACGGTTTGAAGAGGTGCATATCTTGCCCGGATCTATGGCTTTAATAGGTTTGTATCATGATTTTGGACTTGGAAGTATGTCTGGAATCAAATTCGGATGTCTGCAGGTTGATTTGTGTTGTATTATCGAACGTTGGCAATTTGAGGTTTAGAAGTTTGACCGTAAGTTGACTTTTAGCTATCAGGTTTAGAATATATTTTTGGGACTTGGAATAGGTCTGTTATTCTATTTAGAACTTGTCTGCAAAATTTGGTGTCATTTGGAGTTGATTTTATAGGATTTGGACGCTTGGTTGCAATTCTAGAGATTCTTGAACTTTTCTTTGAAACTCATGCGTTTTGATATCTGATTCGTAGTCCTAGATGTTATTTTTGTATTTTGATCATGCGAGCGAGTTTGTATTATATTTTTAGACTTGTTTGGATGTTTGGTTTGGAGCCTAGAGGGCTCGGATGGGTTTCGGACGTGTTTCGAAATGGTTTGGACGGAAATAGGATTTTCTTGTGTGTTGGTGCTCTGATGTCTCAATTGAGAGAACCAGCCTCGCAATTGCAAGCATGGAAGGGGAGGCTCATGTATCACAAATGTGATACCTTGTTCGCCATTGCGAAGTAGTACCTGGGCAGCGTGTTGGTTCCCCAAGTACACGCAAGTATACGTGGCCGCCAAGTAATAAAGTGACTCGAAAGTCGGATGTCGAACCCACAGAGACTTAGATTAACCATTATCTAAGCAAACTAAAATCAACTTACTGCCCAAGATGATCAAAAGTTTAACTTTTCTATTACAACTACTATTGCAAAATTCAAACACGTAACCAAGGGAGATATAGATTCCAGGGTTGTGGTCGGTTTATCAATCCTATTGAGTTCGTAATTACACCAGTTAATCCAAATTATCTATGATTTCTAGTTGACCGGATAATTTATATAAATAGCATGTTCCCACAATACTATCCGTCTATCCATAATATATCAACCCTATATTCCTATGGTCTTGAATCTATCATGAATGAATATAATACGGTATTCCACTAAGCAAGATTGTTAGGTATATTCCTATCCTAACCGCGAAATCTTTACCCGAGCCATGGGTTCAGAAATAAGCTCTCTCCAATTCTACTCTAATATAAATACTGCTTTCACAAGCATAGCATAGATAGTAAATAGAACTCAACTGCTGGCCAAACAATTAAGCAATTATGCACAGAATTAGAGAAACAACCAAAGAAGATAACTCGAATTAATGGTAATATAATTAATAAACTTCAATATTCATGACAACCACAACCCTAGAATGTGAAGTTTAGCTCCACATAGACATGGTAGCAAAACAATAAATCATCAAGAAAAAGTAAAGATTACTAAATTTGATGGAAGAAAGATGGAATCTAATGAATTCCGGCCTCCACGGTGGCTATGTGCTCTCCCTTTGTCTAATCCACTAAAAATTGTGTTTTTGAACTATTTATAGGTGTAGGGAAAAGACCTAGATGAAATAACCAAGTCCAAAACCAAATAGGATACAAAATAGGCTTTAAAATTCCGGAACACCCTCGCTACAGGCCTCGCGGCGCGAGGTAACACGCGAGCCTCATCTCGCTATATCCTTGGCGGCGCAAGCTTCAACGTGCGACACATCCTCACTGAAGACCTCGCCTTGCGAGGTATAATGCGAGACTATTGGCTTGTTTTGCCTGACTGCTGCTTCGCTTTTGTGCTTAGCTACCTAACGTTGCCATTTCTTTTCTCTTCTTCTTCAATTCTTCTTTTGTCTTTTTCTTTGTAATGTTAAACTTTAATCCTTGTATATCCAATAATTAAATAATCATAACTCCATTCTTGAAGTGTATAAAATACACATAAAATCTCTATTTTGCACCCAATTTCGTATTTAACGTACCTATACATAAAATAAACTTAATTAAGCACAAATATAGTATAGTTTAGCATTAAAGCACCTAAAATGTAGGGTAATTAATGCACTAAAAATGTGAAATTATAGCCAAACATCACAGCGTAGGATCACATTTGTGATAATTGTGTCTCATTTGTGATGGGAATAGGGTTTGTATTTGTGAACCCATTGTCGCATTTGCGACTTATCCCTTAGGCTGTCACTAGCCGATTTTGAGAGGAATTCTTCGCAATTGCAAGGGTTCACCAATTGTGTCGCATTTGCGATGGGAACAGGGTTCGCATTTGCGAACCCATTATCGCATTTGCGACATATCCCTTAGGTTGTCAGTAGCCGCTATTGCGAGGAATTCATCGCAATTGCGAACCCAGTGTCACAATTGCGACATCTGCAACTGAACAAAAGTTAGAAAAGTCAGGATATACGTCTCATTTATCATATTTAAGAACAATAGACTCGGTAGGAGGCGATTTGGAGTGGGGATTTTCATCTACAAACATTGGGTAAGTGATTCTTTCAACTATATTTCATGATTATATCTTAGATTTAACATCAAAGTTATGAGAATCAAAGTGGAAAATAGGGGATTTTTGTCAAAGTTTTAAAAATAAAGGTTTGAGTTTTGAGAGCCGATTTGGACTCGGATTTGAAAACAAAACACATATATGGACCCGTGGGGTTATGGGTAGTCAGAATCTACGCTTGGACCCGGGTTATGACCGGCGAGCTCGGAGTTGACTTTTGTTGTCTTTTGAGAAATGTATAAAGATCATAGCTTTATCAATTGTAATTGGTTTTCCTTGCATTGTTTGATGATATTAATTCATTTTTTGTTATATTTGAGCCATGTGGAGGCGCATTTTAGAGGAAACACTAATTTCGAGGGTTGATTTGGCATAGTTGAGGTAAGTATCTTGCCTAACTTTGTTTGGGTGAACTATCATCTTCAGCTACTGAGATTCGAAGTTTCCTTCGTTTGGCCGGATATTATCGCTATTTCGTAGAGGATTTCTCGTCCATCACTGCACCTTTGACTAGATTGACCCAGAAGAGTGCTCCTTTCAGATGGTCTAAGGAGTGCGAGGTGAGCTTACAAAAGCTCAAGACTACATTGACTACAGCCCAGTGTTGATATTTCCTATGGGTTTGGGGTCTTACACTGTGTATTGTGATGCATTGCGTGTTGGGCTTGGGCGTAGTGTTGATGCAAGATAGAAGGCTAATTGCCTACGCGTCTAGGCAGCTGAAGGTTCATGATAAGAACTACCCGGCCCGCGACTTGGAATTGGCAGCTATTGTTCATGCAGTAAAGATTTGGAGGCATTATCTATACGGTTTCCCATATGAGATCTATACCGACCACCGGAGTCTTCAGTATCTGTTCAAGCGAAAAGATCTTAATTTGCGATAGTGGAGATAGTTAGAGTTGATGAAATACTATGATCTCACTATTCTATATCATCCCGGAAAAGCCAATGTGGTGGCCGATGCCTTGAGTAGAAAGGCGAAGAGTTTGGGCAATCTGGCATATCTACCGGCAGTAGAGAGGCCACTAGCTATGGATGTTTAGGCCTTGGCCAACCAGTTTGTTAGATTGGATGTTTCGGAGCCCAGCCGGGTTCTTGCTTTTGTGGTTTCTCGGTCTTCTTTATATGAGCACATCAGAGAGTGTCAGTATGACGACCCCCATTTGCTTGTCCTTAAGGATACAATACAGCACAACGATGCTAGGGAGGTTTCTATTGTGGATGACGGGGTGTTGCGGATGCAGAGCCAGTTATGTGTGTCCAATGTGGATGGGTTGTGTGAGTTAATCCTTGAGGAGGCCCATAGTT
Organism: Nicotiana tomentosiformis; assembly: GCF_000390325.3. Classification (NCBI taxonomy): domain Eukaryota; kingdom Viridiplantae; phylum Streptophyta; class Magnoliopsida; order Solanales; family Solanaceae; genus Nicotiana; species Nicotiana tomentosiformis. The sequence continues at coordinate 87,288,713 of NC_090818.1, forward strand.
CGCGGTATTTGATTCATTTAGGTGCCGCTAAAATGTATCAGGACTTGAGGCAGCACTATTGGTGCAGGAGAATGAATAAAGACATAGTGGAGTATGTGGCTCGATGCCTGAACTGTCAGTAGGTGAAGTACGATCACTAGAGGCCGGGAAGTTTGCTTCAGAGACTTGAGATTCCCAAGTGGAAGTGGAAGCATATTAACATGGATTTTGTTGTTGGGCTTCCAAGTATTTTGAAGAAATTTGACGCAGTATGGGTGATTGTGGACAAGTTGACCAAGTCTACTCATTTCATTCTGATGGTGACTACCTATTCTTCAGAGAAGCTGTCTTAGATATATATCCGTGAGATTGTTCATCTCCATGGTGTGCCGGTGTCTATTATCTCTGATCGAGGCACATAGTTCACATCGCATTTTCGGAGAGCCGTGCAGCATGAGTTTGGCACACGAGTTGAGTTGAGTACAACATTTCACCCATTGTTCTCCATTTGGTTGGTTTGAGCCGGGAGAGGCTAGGTTGCTGGGCACAGATTTGGTTTGAGTTGCCTTGGAGAAAGTCAAGTTGATTCATGATCGGCTTCATACAGCCCAGTCTAGACAGAAGCGTTATGCTAATTTGAGGTCTCGTGATGTAGTATTTATGGTTCGAGAGAGGGTTTTGCTCCGGGTTTAACCCATGAAGGGTATGATGAGGTTCGGGAAGAAGGGAAAGTTGAGACCTAGGTACATCAGTCATTTTGAGATCCTTGAGAGAGTTGGTGAGGCGAACTACAAGCTTGCATTGCCACCCAGCCTATCGGCGGTCCACCCGGTGTTCCATGTTTCTATGCTCCAAAAGTATTATAGTGATCCATCCCATCTATTAGATTTTAGTTCAGTCCAATTGGACAAGGATTTGACATATGTTGAGGAGCTAGTGTCTATCTTGGACAAACAGGTCCGGAATTTGAGATCAAAGAATATTGCTTCAGTAAAGGTTCAATGAAGAGGTTATCCGGTCGAGTAAGCAACCTGGGAGACCGAGCACGACATGCGAGGTAATTATCCTCACCTTTTCATCACTTCAGGTTTAAGGATGAACGTCTATTTTAATTATCCTCACTCGACCAGTCGTTTTGTGTATCTGTGCCACATTTCCCATTTTGATGCTTCACATATATGCATTTGTAGTTTTATGACTTGCGGGGTTGGTTAGTTTCATTCCGAGAAGATTTCGGGTTGGTTTGGACCCTTTGATTCTTGGCTTAGAAGCCTAAGTTGATCATGTTGACCAATGTTTGACTTGTGTGAAAATGACCCCGGAACAATGTTTTGATGGCTCTGATAGGTTCGTATCATGATTTTGAACTTGGGCGTATGCCCGAAATCGAATTCGGAAGTCTGTAGGCTGATTTGTGTAGTTTTGCCGAAAGTTGGTAATTTGAGGTTTAGAAGCTTGACCGTAGGTTAACTTTTGGCTATCTGGTCCATAATATAGTTTTGGGACTTGGAATAGGTCTGTTATGCTATTTAGAACTTGTCTGCAAAATTTGGTGTCATTTGGAGTTGATTTTATGGGATTCAGACGCTAGGTTGCAATTCTAGAGAATCTTGAATGTTTCTTTGAAATTCATACGTTTTGATGTCCGATTTGATGTTATTTTTTTGTTTTGATCGCGTGAGTGAGTTTTTATGATGTTTGTAGACTTTTTTGGATGTTTGGTTTGGATCCCCAAGGGCTCGTTCGGTTTCAGACACGTTTCGAAAAGGTTTGGACTGAAATAGGATTTTCTGGTGTGCTGGTGCTCTGATGTCAAAATTATGAGCATTAGCCTTGAAATTGCGAGCATGGAAGGGGAGGCTTAGGTATCGCAATTGCAATATCGTGTTCGCAATTATGAATTAGTACATGGGTAGGGTAGGATTGCAATTGCGAAAATTATGTCGCATTTGCGATGGGAACATGGTTCGCATTTGCAAACCCATTGTCGTATTTGCGACATATCCCTTAGGCTATCAATAACTGCTTTTGTGAGGAATTCTTCCCAATTGCGAGGGTTTGCAATTGCAAACCCGGTGTCAAAATTGCGACATCTGCAACTGAACAAAAGTTAGAAAATTCGGGATTTAAGTCTCATTTCTCATATTTTAGAACCCTAGACTCGGTAGGAGGCGATTTGGAGAGGGGATTTTCATCTACAAACATCGAGTAAGTTATTCTAATCAACTTTCAACTATATTTCACGATTATATCTTAGATTTAACATCAAATTTATGAGAATCAAAGAGGAAAATTGGGGATTTTTGTCAAAATTTTGAAAAATGAAGATTTGAGTTTTGAGAGTCGATTTGGACTCGAATTTGAAGACAAAACACATATATGGACCAGTGGGGTTATGGGTAGTCAGAATTTACCCTTGGACCCGGGTTTGACCGGGTAATCTCGGGGTTGACTTTTGTTGGCTTTTTGCGAAATATATAAAGATCATAGTTGTATCAATTATAATTGGTTTCCCTTGCATTGTTTGACGATATTAAGTCATTTTTTGTTAGATTTGAGCCGTGTAGAGGAAAATTTTAGGGATAAAGCTATTTTCGAGGGTTGATTTGGCATAGTTGAGGTAAGTATTTTGCCTAACTTTGTGGGGAAGAACTACCCCTTAGGATTTGGGTTGATTGTGTTATATGTGTTATGTGGAACAATGTGTACGCGAGGTGACGAGTGTGTACACGGGCTATATGTGGTATTTGACCGGTTAAGGTTATTTGGACTCTTTCCATGCCTTTTATTCAATTTTTATAACATATTACATCTTTCATTATTTATCTACTCTTACATGCTTTATTTGACATTGTTAGCACTTTTTCTATCTCTTACTTGTTATATTTGCCCTCATATGCTTTTGTTGAAGTTGTTACCTTCCTTATTGTCTTGTTACCTCTTTATTGTTGCATTACTCTTACTTGAAGTTGTTATCTCGTGGGAATTATCTTCTTATTGGGTTATTGATGTTGAAGTGGGCAAAGAAATTATCACATTGAGGTTGAAATTTTTGATTTTTGAAATACCTTTCCTTGTTGAGTATTTCTCATTCATTGTGTCATTATTGAGATTCTTGTACACATTGTGGTTGAGTCGTGGGCTATTTGTTGTGGAAATATTAGCATTGTTGATTTTGACAAGTTGTGGCATATAGGCACTTGTGGTGCTAGTTGTTATTGTGTTGTGATATTGATACGTATGCGGTGGTATAAGGATAGGGGTTGATATGTATGTGATGAGATAAGGTAGCCTTGATACGCGTGTTTCTAGTAAGGAAATTACTTGAAGTCACGCGGTGATATAAGGTGGGCTAAAATGCGTGTATCTATTTTGGAAAAAATGATTTTCAAAACTAAATGTAAGTCTCACACGGTGATATAAGGAAAGAATGTGATTTGAGCTGTGAAATGTGAATACAAGGCGGTACCTCGGTTGTGATTCTTATTGTACATTCCATGTTGAAAAGGGTTATTGGTTGAATAGTTGTTGTTTTCTTCCTTGTCTTACCTATTTTTGTCCGTATTTGATTACTTGTGGTTCTCATTATGTTTTCCCTTCTTGTTTCCTTCTTTCATTAAATTTTGTCATTAGCTTACGTTATTAAACTGCTTTGTTATTATTCATTTCCTCGTTTTTTCATTATTTGTCCTAATTATACTTTGTTCCATTTATCTTGTCCTAATAGGTGTCTTGACCTGGCCTCATCACTACTTTACCGAGGTTAGGCTTGATACTTACTAGGTACGTTGTGGTGTACTCATACTACGCTTCTGCACACTTTTCCAGGTACATCTGCCTGTGCTGGATGTTAGTGATCATTCAGCTATTATTGGAGACTTCATGGTATACATGCTCGATGTCCACAGGCCTCGGAGTCACCTTCTGCTATCCTTTATTATTGTTTATCCTTTGTTCAGACAGTGATGTATATTGAGATTTTAGTACTTTTTGTAGAGATTATGACTCAGTCTCACTGGATTTTGGGAAAATATTGTATTGTAGTTCAGTATTGAGATTCTTATGAGACTTGTTCGTTTATATTTTGCTTTATTCATTACTTTCTTTCTTATTATCTTGTTTGTTAGGCTTACCTAGTCTTATAGACTAGGTGCCATCACGACATCCTAAAGTTGGAAGTTTGGATCATGACACATAAACTCCACTATCTAACAAAGTAGAAGGTTTAGATGAGAGCACAACAAATGAGAAAAGGCATAGATGTAAATATAACAAACAAGACGGAAAGCATGATTGTGACTAGATAACAGATAGAAAACGTGGATAGAACAATAACAAGTAAGGGAGGAGTCAAATACTTGACAATAACAACAATTCACATAGAAAGCATAGGTGTAGCAATGTCAACTCGAAATGAAGCCATAAATGTATATGCAACGGCACGGCATCACCCTTCGTACTTTACTCTCTTCCTCACATGATAATGTATATGCAATAGCATGGCACTACCCTTCATGCTTTACACTCTTCCTCACATGATAATGTAAAATAATGGCATGTCATTATCCTTCGTGCGTAATAATATATATGAAAGGCATCACCCTTCATGCTTTACACTATTTCTCACATGATAATGTGTATGCAATGGTACGACATCACCCTTCGTGTTTTAGACTCTTAATCATATGATAATGTATATGCAATGGCGCAGCATCACCCTTCGTGCTTTACACTCTTTCTCACTAGGCACATGTATATCAATGATAAGAAAAGTAGGAAGCATGAATAATATCAAGAAGAGTGGTTAAGAAAATACACCACGTGAACATCAATCACAGCTCTTGAACCAATAAAAAATTCAATAAACCTAAATAACCCTATTGTTCAAGTATCTCGACAAAGCTCAAATATGCTTTTCAACATAAGTATGGAACCAAAGTACCTCAGAATTACGGTCATATACATGTATTTTGTAACGACCCGATCGGATGTTTTGAGCATTTGCGTTCAGTTCGGCATTTTGAAGTCTTGATTAGCTTCATATGATGTACTATGACTTGCATGTATTGTCGGTTTTGGATCTCGAGTAGTTCGGGATTGGTTTGGAAGAATGATTCTCATTTTAGAAGCTTTAATTTGAAAGAATTGACCAAGTTTGACTTTTGTGTATTTGACCTTGGATAAGAGTTTTGATGGTACTGGTAGGCCCGGATGGTAATTTTGGACTTAGGCGTATGCCTAGATTTGTAGTTGGATGTTTCCATAAGGTTTCGGCTCTATTTGGCAAAAGTTGGCAATTTGAAGGTTTGAAAAGTGCATAGGTTTGACTAGGAGTTGACTTTGATGATAACGGGTTCAATTCTTCCTCCAACAGTTGTAATAGGTTCGTTATGTCATTCAAAACTTATGTTCAAAATCTGATATCATTCCAAGTTGAATTGATGTGGTTCGGCACGAGTTTTGGAAGTTGAAAGTTCAAAAGTTCTTTGAGTTTTATTTGGAGTACGATTCGTGGTTTTGATGTTATTATGTATGATTTGGGGCCTCGAGTAGGTCTGTGTTATGTTTTTGGACTTGTTTGTATGTTCAGAAGGGGTCCCAAGGGGCTCGGGTGTGTTTCAGATGAGTTTTGGATTATTTTGATCATGTTGGGCAATTCTGGGGTTGGTTCTTTGCACCAGCGTAGATTTGGCCGCAAGTGCAGACTCGCTTATGCGATGGAGTGATCACTTCTGCGAAGAGGAGGTGTCCAGGGGATTTTCTCTTTTGCGGAGGTTTTGGCGCAGATGCGGGCCCGCTGCTGCGAGATGTGGAACGCACCTGCGGAGCTGCAAATGCGGCTATAGACACACCGATGTGAGAAATGTCAGAGTCAGCTTGTCCGCAGATGCGAGAATGGGAGCGCAGGTGTGATATTTTGTCTACAGATGCGGATTCCCTAGCAGCTTATATTATATATCGAGGTTTGCTTCATTTTATCACAACTTGAGATTTGGAGCTCGATTTTTGGGCGATTTGCGAGTGGATTTTGACCACATAGATTGGGGTAAGTATTTTTGACTTGATTTTGATTATATTTCATGATTCCAACTTCTATTTTGGCATGTGATTGATGATTCTAAAAGAAAAATTGGGGGGTTTTGTCTAAACGTTTCTATAGTGAATATTAGAGATTTAAACATCGCTTCGGAGTCGGATTTGAGTAAAATTGGTATGGTTGGACTAGTATTCGAATGGGTTGTCGGAATTTATGAGTTTTGTCGGGCTCCGAGGTACGGGCCCAGGTTGACGTTTCGGTTGACTTTGAGTATTTGATTAAAGATTTGACCTTTATCACTTAGGTTTGTTCCTATGGCATTATTTGATGTTTTTGAGTTGCTTTTATCTAGTTTCGAGTAGTTCTAAGGTTGATTCGCCCGGGGTGGCATTTCTAGAGTACTGTTTTGCTTGCTCGATATTTGATTTGGCTTGTTCGAGTTAAGTAATATATCTAAACTTGGATTTAAGGGTAATTATCCCTGAGAACTATGATATTTGAGATATGTTGGGGTGACGCACGTGCTAGGTGACGGGCGTGTGTGCATACACCGAGGTATTCATGATCTGGGTAGTTCTTAGGCTATTTATGCCTTGTTTTGCTATCATGCTTCTTTGATATCATGTTTTATCCATTCATATGACTACATGAGATATTATTCATGCTAGAAATCATGTCTAGGCCACTTGCTTAATTGTTTGAGACATGATAGGGCTATTTTCACCATGTTGATCTATTTGCCTTAGTCGTAGTCATAATGTACAATCATGATAGTTATATATGCATGTTATATCTCTGTCTTTGTGGACTTTTGATATGCTGACTCACATGTTATTGGTGTCCTTGTACGTGACACGAGTTTGAGCTGCATTTGAGGTATATTGTGATATTTCATAATATGTAATTGGATTATGTCATTGTGAGATGTTCACATATGGAGACTTGAGCGGATTGATGACTGATGTGGATCGTAGAGCCATGTTGTGAGTTATGTTGGATCGGGTTGCACGCCGTAACGGTTATATTGATATTGAGGTGGCGCGTATGAGATGCCCCATATTGGGCTAAGTGGCACTAATTTTGAGGCTATGTGTGCACCAGGCCCCACGATTGGGCTATGTGATTATGATTAACGCTTGGACAGGATCCGCCCCTCTGGAATCTGACATGCCAGCAGTGGGCACAGGCACAGTGATATATACACGTGCTTTAGTAAGGGGCGTTTGAGCCAGGCACCCATAAAGTGTTGAGTGATATTGTGTGTGTGATGAAGTGTGGCATTTGAGTCACGCACCTTGAGTGTGTTGAGAGTGAGTGTACTTGATGATAGCACTGTGAAACTATTTACTTTACATGCATATTTGATATGTAGGAATAGAGATGTATTTTCCTCATGCTAGATGGTAATATGACATTTGATGACTTGACATGTATATTTGACATGTAGGTATAGAGATGTATTTTTCACATGCTAGACGGTAATACGACATTTGATGACTTGACATGTATATTAGGCATGTAGGCATAGAGATGTATTTTCCTCATGCTAAACGGTAATATGACATTGGATGTCTTGACATGTATATTTGACACATAGGCATAGAGATGTATTTCCTCATGCTAACTGATAAACAAAAGGTCTTATCTGATGTTATGAATTAGAAAACATAGTTGTTTTCGATAAACTCATGTTTAATCGATTTCAGTGGTAAGATTTGGACTTTGACTGTTATACTTGAAAAGCATGTCTACTTTCCCGTAACTGTGAACGAGCTGAGCATAATAACTTTTAAGTTATTCATTTTTATTGTCTTCATTATATTACTACGAGTTGTTATTGGCTATTGGTTTTGTACTCTAACCTACTTCTGAGATCGTCACTGCTTTCAACCTGAGGTTAGCTTTGTTACTTATTGAGTACGTGGGGTTGGTTGTATTCATACTAAACTTCTGCACCTTGCCTGCAGATCTTGGAGCTGATGCTGCTGCATATGGCGAGAGCTGGCATTGAAGATATACCTGGCTTCCGAATATAACTACCACTTGCCGTTGGTAGTTTTAGATTTACAATATGTTATGTACATTTCAAGAAGATGTTGTATTTATTTCATACCAGCTTTGTAAATCTAAGTCTTAGTAGCTCATGACTGTACTACCAATCCTTGGGATTTTATATAGATGTTTAGTTATTTTACTCATTGGCTCTTATTATTCTCATTTGAGTTGTGTTGAATGTTATTTGGCTTACCTAGCGGGTTGGGTTAGGTGCCATCAGGACTAGATGGATTTTGGATCGTGACAAGTTCGTATTAGAGCACTAGGTTCATAGGTTCTATGAGTCATGAGAAAGTGTCTAGTAGAGTCTTGCGGATCAGTATGATGATGTCCATACCTATCTTCGAGAGGCTACAGGGCATGTTGGAAAACTTCCCACCTTTCTTTCTTATCATGCGGCATTGATTCAGCTTGAAGCGTATCTCTTTGAATTTCTTCCACCCACTCCTATGTTATGTTGAGCACTCGGTATCAGTTGTGCATCGACCTCTTGTGATTCCATGGATGAGGTTCGAGATGTATTTTTTGTGTTTTTGTGATGACTCGGTGTGGAGGACTTGAGGCCAGGTTCAGACCGCAGCTTGGGCTTAGTGGTTTCAGTCGAGTTGAGTATGTGCTTTTGGACTCGTTTATTCGCAGTGTCCCTAGGAGTATGATTGATGGCTCAGTGAGTGGTTGGATAGCTATATGATGAGTATTATATGACTAAGGTTTGTGCTTAGATGGTTTAGATGTCACGAGAAGAGGTTGCTTTGGATGTGAAAAGGACTATGGGCGCTTGATTGCTCTCTTGATGTGTTGTACAATCTCGAATTGTGGGTATGTTGAGGGATCTTTCATGTTGCTCATGTGCGGAATAAAGTAGATTCTTATGCCTTGTTGATGAGTTTGGACTCGATAGGATTAAGTGATTGCATTGTGGTTGTGGCTAGGATAAGGGGTAGAGAGATGCTTGTTCGAGGCTAAACAGGTGGGTTATTACCTTCGGGGTAATCTACGAATGTGTGATTCTTATGATGTTTTAGTGGAGAGTTTTCTTCTACCAATGGGTTATATGTGTTGCAATTTGAGTTTTGATCGCTTGAAGGAGTTTGCACGATTGTCACAGGGATGGATATGCACTTAGAAGGTGATTTGAGGTATTTTATGATTTGTGCTACATGAGTTTGTGAATCATTCTGTTTAATTACAGTACGAGATCATGGTAGTTATGGAGTAAGGTTATTGTGGGTGTTACAACCCATATTCGCATACGTTAGATCACGCCGTAAGTTAGTCAACGTAAATCCGGGCAAATATTATCTTTGAGATGATAATAAGTTAATCATATTATTCTTAAATGATAGCGGGTATAAGAATGGTTAACACGTATTAGAAGTTAGATATTAAACGAAACAAGGATGTTGTAACCCGTATTTTCGGGTAAAACTAGAGGTGCTTAATATGCTAAGGAGGTCGTGTTTTAAGGTATTGGAATCATATAATATCCGTATCATAAATTTTGAAGTCGATCGAGTTATGAAACAAAATTCGACAAATGTTATCGCAAGTTACGTTCATAATTTTACTAAAACTTTAGGTCTAATATTACTAAGCTTTTCCCTCAATGTACTTAGAATTACAGGGTGATCCACCCCTCAAATTGACGATATACGAGTCTAGTTTCCAATGCATTAAAATGTTTGTCGATACGACGTCGGAGTAGAGAGATATTTGTATTTTCGCGAGACAACGCAAGCAGCTCCCTATAGGACCCACTTATGTGGCCGAGATATCTTGATATATGTGACGCCAACAGACCGTTTTAACTCATTAGGTTTCACTCTATTCATACCCTAGACACCTAAAAACATTCTCTCAAAGTTCTCTCATGATTCATGACCCAAACAAAGGGTGAACAACACAAATCAAGTGTCGAGAACCCCGTGACGCTAGTGAGTTTCTTGTTCTTCTTGTGGTTGCTGATTTTGGTGTGGTTCCAGCTCATGTGGGTGGTTGTATAAAGTGGTTTAAGTTCTATAAAATTCTTTCCCAAGTTTTTCATATCAACTCTAGGTGATTTTAAGTCTTCCAAAGTGATTCTAGAGCCGAGAAACCCGAATTGATTGCTAGTTTCGCTTCCTTGTTCTTGTGGCTGAATTGGAAGGATATTTCATGGTGAAGTAAGCACAAATTGGAGTTCTTGTATCTGTGTAAAGGTAAGGAACCTCTTACTCTACATGTATTTAAGCTTATCCAAGTTGCGTCTAAGTCGTTGAAGCTAGAACTTGTGAGATATCTATCAAAAGTCTTGTTAATAATGTTGTTGATTGGTGGACTATTTTGGGAGGCTTAATATGATTATTATTGATGTTGTTTGGGCTGTTTGGTGATTGTTGTAACTTGTGTGAAGTCATATAAATAGGGGAGGTTCTGTCCGTTTTATCGTAAAATAGGTTGCGGTCGATATATAATAGTTACGACGCTTATTGTAGACTAAGGAGCCATGACATTTGCATAGCTTGAGGTTGGGAAGTATATACAAGGTATGTGAGGCTCTCTCTTTCTTTCTTTTTCATGACTCTGATTGTACATAATGTAACGAATGAGCTTCCAAAGATACTCTGCTCTTAGAAACTAGTAGTACTCACATTGTTTCCTTTCTTATGGGAAGATTGATGTTGAAGTTGCTTCTCTTATTCTTATGTATCAAATATTGTTTGTATTTCCTGATTCCTATAAGATTCATGATGACGAATTAGCTCTAATAACGTATACGTAGGTTACCGACCTTACGTCACTCCGAAAGGTTTAGAACGTGATTCCAAGAGTCCAGGATGAATTATATATATGTATATATTTTACTCAACCGAGCCGTGCTATAGTCGTCCAGGTACGGCACCTATTGTGAAACCACTAATCAATTGGGTTTTACCGATCTCCACGTGGCCGGGTACAATTCTACCAAGCCTTATGATGGCCGGGTACATTTTTACCGAGGCTATTACGGTCGGGTACGATATGATGATGATTATGCCCACAAAGGCGTATGTGTTTTAGGGTATATATATATATATATATATATATATACCATGCATTTCATTTCAATCACCCTCAGAGGCACTCAGATGTTACAGGTTGTATATTCTCTATCCCTCTTTACATTATTGTTCTTATTTATGCTTCTTGCCTTACATACTCAGTACTTTATTCTTACTGACGTCCCTTTTATTTGTGGATGTTGCATGTCGTGTTGCAAGTCCTGATAGACAGATAGACGAAGCTCCCCCACCACAGTAGGCTACCTATTTCAGCGGTTATTGGCGAGATCCCTTCTCCGGACTTGCCATGGTCTTGGTATACATTTTTGTTATAGAAATTATGGGTATGTCAGGCCCCTGTTCCGGCAACGTTACAACACTTATGTTCCTTTAGAGGCTCATAGACAGGTGTCGTCTCATGTATAATTTTGGATAGTCTTGTCGGCTTGTTTTTGTTGTATAGTTTATCATGGCAATATAGCTTCATGACAGCCTTTTCGGCCCATGTTATATATGTTCATGCCATTATCTATCATTGTTGGTTGTTTATGATTCATGTCTATCATTTATGTTGATCTCATCGGCCCTTATAGATAATAAGAAATGCTAGATAAATTGTACGTTGGTGCTCAGCAGGTAAGGCCTGAGTGCCAGTCATGGCCCTCCAGTTTGGGTCGTGACCAACTTGGTATTAGAGTAAGTCTGTCCTAGGGGTTGTCTATGAGCCATGTATAGTAGAGTCTTGATTATGGATGTGTAGCGCGCCACATTTATAATCAGGGGCCTACATGACATCTATGGTTGTTACATTCCTTATAAATCTAGATGTGTAGAGTTGAGTCATAAGTGTTCATCTCTAACATTCACCTTGTTTTCTTTCAACGATGCCTTCGACTAGGAAGCAAGCAATTAGTAGACGAGTTGATACATCTGTGGGTGAGGGTACAAGTTAGGTGCCTCCAGCCAGAGCAGGCCAAAGTGAGGCTCAGAGCGAGATGTCGTCTCATACCTCATCTACTCCTTCCCCTCCAGAGGATATTAGGAGGGACCCAGCACCTCCAGTTCCTCTGTCTGGCACTACGAACCAGGATATACAGAGTGCGGTACAATTGTTGACTAGATTGGTAGTTGCTCAGGCTCAGAGGCAGAATATCGGTGCTGCTGACAGACCGGTTAGTGCAAGAGTTTGTGATTTTATTAATCTAGACCCTCCAGTATTTACCAGATCAAACCCCAAGGAGGACCCGCAGACTTTTATTGATCAGGTTCATCATACACTGCGGGTTGTGCATGCTAGTGATACTGAGGCAGTAAAGTTCGATTCTTATCGATTATGGAAGTTAGCAATTTTCTGGTATGACAGTTGGGAGAGATCCATGGGTCTGAACACTCCTCTAGTTGTGTGGAAGGAATTTTTGAGGCATTTCTTCGTCGCTACTTGCCAGTTGAGATACGATGAGCTAGAGCTGATAATTTCTTGAAACTTCAACAAGGTAATATGAGTATGCAAGAGTAAAATATGCAGTTTGATTCTTTTGCAAGGTATGCTCCCCATATGGTGGCCGAGATGAGCGATAGGGTGTACTAGTTCGTTAACGGGTTGGGACCACATTTGATCAATGAGTGCACAGCAGCCTCCTTGGTGGAGGGCATGGATATTTCGCGTATCCAGGCTTATGCCCAGACACTAAAGGATCGTAAGCGCCAGCAAAGGTCAGATAGGGAAAAGGATAGGGGCCAGCATAAGAGGGCGAGTTTCGCAGGGTACTCTGGTGAGTTCAAAAGTAGTTTCAAGTCCCAGTCTTCGAGGAGTTCGGCGCCGCCTGTAGCTATTGATCCTCCATAGTGTCATAGTCCTCGGTACGATTGATCTATCTATTCTGGTCCTGGGCGGAGTTCGCTGGCATCAGGCTCGCAATATCATAGGGATACTAGTTGTTGCAACATATTTTGCATGAGTCAAAACAGGATTCAACTAGTGATTTCCCTATTGATGATAAAAGAGAGCTGCTACCTAATATTTAAAGGTATACTAGGGTACCTATTTAATTACTAAGATTATTTCTCTATTAGTCTGCTTACTGGTGAGATTTGGGTAAGGGTTTTTATTCTTCTAAGAGGACGGTGTTAGGCACCCCTTAAAATCTACCTGAGGTAGCTCCATAGGACTTAGACTAGGTTTAAAGGATTAGTTGTCTATACTCTGCTTAATTAGTGCTAAAAGACATGGCTTATCATATATATAGCTTCAAAGGTTATCACTTGAAAATAGGGTATGTAATTTTAAAAGAGATATAGGTTTATAAAAGCCCTTAAGGAAATGTTTGCACCTATATGATTGAAAGAGTTTTTAAGTATGTATATAATATTTGTATTTGCAAGAAACACCTTGTCAGATGTGGCTAAGTTATAAAACACTTTGTCTTTAAAATAATGTGGCAATTCATATAATCCTAGTAAAGTAAAGGGTGTTGTAAAAAAGTGGGCCTTAGATATACCTTGGTTTTGAAATCTAATGTTTTGGCTTGAAGAAATCGTTAGAAGCCTTTTGGATGTGTAGCAGCATTTGTTTGATTTTTGTAGAAAAGCTCGATTTTAGAAGACCAATTTGAGATTTCGTTTCTTCTGGTTTTTGAAAAGAGAGGATTGTTTTCCTTTGCTAGGGTTGTTTTGGTTTCAAAAGATTTCATAAAAAATCATTAATAAAGGTTAAGAGATGAATAGTATAAATGATTAATGAATTAGAATTACCTACTACTAAGTCTAATACTTCTTTTAATCATATATTTTTTAGGACTTTCCTAGATTGTTCATATGATTCAAAGATATAAAGTAAGGCATTCAATCAAATATTGTAAGTGTTATATACATGTGGAAAATAACAGTAAATTTAAATAAAGCATCAGAGGAGAGGAATGGACTCTGGTTTGGGTCTGAAGGAATGTAGGCCCACCAAGTAACGAGGATGGACAACATCAACTTCAGACGCCAATATATTCAGGTACGGAACTTGGCCCTGAGTTCTTTGAGAACTTGGCCCTGAGTTCTTTGAGAACTCGGCAGGCTTTTAACACATATTCAAGAAATAAAAAGAAGGTCATTAGATATGCTACTGAATATATATAATTACGCATGAATAAAAATAATGGGGGCCCAAGACAAATTATAACAACCAATAGTAATCTGGAATACGAAAATTTGTGTGGAGTCACAGATGGTAAAGTAATTTAATATGAAAGCCTTTGTTTTCATTGAACACTAAACCTAAAGGGATTAATAAGAGTCAATGGATTAGAGGCTAAGGGTATAATTCCATTCATGGCCAAGGTACTCTTTGGATCCCTGGAACTTCAAAGTTCCCAAGGGTCTCAAGGCTTCGGGCAGTTCTTGTGTCAGGGAGAGTAGCTCAACCAAGAACTAAACTCTACTCCCAAATACCCCTAACTACTCAAATGTACTGTTCTCTACATGTTTAGGTGCTAATGAGGCACTCAATGTAAATCTCAATACCACAGTGATACGAAACCACAGGAATATATACATTTCTCATAACAGCTATAGTGGATACCACCAGAATCATAAGACAACCAATTCACATTGTTGTAACCACAATTCAAACATAAGTATATGATTTACTATGAATATTATAACATGTTATGCATGCTCAATGAAGTCAGCTTCAAGCACACACATGAAAACAATATCAGCAGATGGCTTTAGAAACCCAGACATCTAAATTACATGTCTTAAGAGTAGAGAACGCATATAGTTCAAACTAATAGAAGTCCCTGATCATGACTACATCCTCTCAACAACCTGTAATTAAATTAGTCAAGGGTTTATCTTAAATAAATCTTAACTTCTAGTATATATTCAGGTTAACAGTTTCAATTGAAACCTCTAAAGAATATTAATAGAGATGCAAGTAAACAATCCAGTTTCACTCTAAGCAAATGACATGATTACTTCTTTCTAAAAGCTCTTAGCTTCATATTTATCTCATTGGAGAATAAAGCATGTTACTATACTTAAACAGAACGGCTAACAACAAGAGGTTCATCTCAAATCCATAAATCAAACTTGGTTCATTTTGGTGAGCTCAGTGAAGTTTAGAGATAGTGAAAGGCATTTACATGATCATGAAAGACAAGCAGAATTGTTGAAGAACAAGATAAGTGCACGGTATCCAAAAGAGCACCCAAATGGAATAGTTAACAGGGGTTATACCATCACAAACATGATAAGGTGCTATCATAATCAAACTAACAGTGTCACTTCATAAGTTTCAAAAAAGGGCGGAGTGCCATTATATTAGGAGGATCTGTTATGGAGATCAAGTATGAGATTTCAGGTATGATGAAACTTAATTTCAGCACTTTAACACAACAGATGAAACATTAAAACATAAACATATCTTAACCAAACTTTGTAGCTTAAGTTAAGTGTATGGCAACTATTAGAATACACACAAGGCTACTGCAGGAATCCAATTAGTTTAGAACTTAGTGTTATCACATAGTCATGGGGTTTGACAGAGAATCAATGACCCTCCAAGAGTTAATATAATCGCAGAGACACATCAGAAAGAAGAAATTAATTTAAAGGTCATGAGCCGGTGTACCCAAACTAAGATGACAGTATTTTCTTTACCACTAAACAAGTTCACATTCATTTAAGTCTAGTTTATCATGTGAATCACTACAAATGCAAATGACACCCCATGAAGGTTAGTATAGCAATCATGATAGTTCTAATAGAACATCAAGGAGGTCTAAAGCTAGCTATTAGGACTATTTGAGAGTTCTTTGGTTGTTCTCAGAAGTTTAATAGTGGATATAAGTTATCAGATGTTCATTAGGATTAGCTAATCGATACATGGTTCTAGTTTCAACACCTTAAGGAACTTATGATTCCATTAATCAGCCATATATCAATAACAAACACATAAAAAAAGTCAGCCATAGCACATTATCAACAATATCATTTAATAAAAGATAACCGAACAAATCATGCTTACAAATTCAAACGATCAAAAGGAGGAGTAAAGTTGAGGTTTTACTGGCCTCCTTTAGGGCAGCAAATCAAACAAAGACTTAGTTTAGACGTTTAGAAGCCAAAGACTCAAACTTTCAATTAGTAGGTAAACTCAGAACTGGAAAGAGAAAGGAAATCAGAAATTGAGTAAGAACTCAGACTTCAATTGAAAATTTCTAAACGATATTGTATTGTGTATTGATTTTCTTCAGATATTAGGTGTTGTTAAGTGAGATCCATGCTTAGGGTTCCAATAGATTCAAATAGTGAGTGGAAAATGATGAAGAGTTGATGATGTGAGCACAGTCAGGTAAAATCAGAAAGAACAGAGGGAGAATCGATGAATCGACCGTTGATGAGCAAAATCCATTGGCTAAGCCTCCAAAGTCTAGAGGTCACTACGTTTGACCTTTGGACATCGAATACTCATGATGCAGCTCTGTTGTCTTCATGCATGCTCCAATTTGATGGAGCATAAGAGAAATCAGATGATTTGAGGTTTTCCTCTTCGAGCTTAGGGTTTCAGGTTTGGGCATTTCAAATTTTATCAGCAGAAACGGAAAAGGATCGGCTGGATTAGCGGCTCAGGAGGCAAAAGAGATGATTTAAAGTAAAATCAAATAGCCTTGCACGAATTTGTGCAAGGTTTTATGATTGATGGGTTTAGGCGGATGAGAAAAGTGAGAGCATTTTGGGAAATTAGGGTGGCTGGGTAAGGGGGAAATGATTTTAGGGTTAGGGTTTGGGTGGCCGTCTCTAGGGTAAGGTTAAAGGAAGGGATCTGGTCTGTTGATCTTTTAGATCGTCGGTCCTGATAATTTTGGGTTTAAATATTTTTAAAGAGAAAATATGAGGACCGTTAGATCTCCTAGTTTCAACAGCCAAGATTAAGCCTACTGTGATATTGAAATTAAAGGGAAAATGGAGGTAAATTCAGAGTCGTTGATCTATAGGATGGATCTCGGTTCAGTTGTATTTGTTGTGTGAGTGATTGAGATGGGTGGCTTGGCGCACTGCTATTGGTTTAAAGGTAGTGGCATGGATTGCCAAGGTGGATTGGAGGGGTTGTTTGGACTGGATCAATTCTGGATTGGGCTTGATATTTTGGCTAAAATTAATTTAAATGGTAGCCACTTTATGTTTCATTAAGAAATTACAATTGTAGCCCTTTAGCTTTTTAACCCTTTTAAAATTAATTTAAATAAACTTAATTATTTTCAATAAAATATAGTAAAAATTATATTTATCAAATACCCCCACTAATTGTTGTAATTAATTATTCATAAAAAATACTTTATCTTCTAAATTAAGACACTAATTTCGAATTCTTAAAATAAAAATCTAATTAACAAGAAATTAAGGAATAATTCATTAAATTAATTATAAAGCCTATGCTATGTATATAAAAGTTATTTTAATAATCTTAAAACAGCATGTATGATATATTTTGTAATTATAATACTAAATTATTAATTTCAATACCATTAATACTTAATTCTTTTGTAAAAATAGGTGTTATTAATTAAAAAATATTTTTAAAACATTTATTGCAAATTATTAAATATAAATAAATTAATTTTAAAAGGGAGGGTTAAAATTGGTTGTCAACACTAGTCAGACGAGACCTTCAGCACCCCGTTGTGATCAGTGCGGCAAGGCCCACTCTGGACTGTGCCGTCGAGGTTCTGATGCGTGGTATTCTTGCGGACAGCCTGGCCATATGATGCGGGATTGTCCTAATAGAGGAGGTGGTGGTGGTATGGCTCAGCCAACTAGATCTGTGTCTGGTTCTTCCTCATTAGTTCGACCTCCTGCACGGGGTTTTCAGTAGCCGACGGGTCGTGGTAGAGGTAGAGGTGCAGTGCCGAGTTCGAGCAGTACTCAAAATCGAACCTATGCTCTAGTAGGTCGAAAGGATCTCGAGTCGTCTTCGGATGTTGTTACAGGTATATTGTCTGTGTTTTCTTATGATGTATATGATTGATTGATCTGGGATCTACATTATCATATTTTACACCCTTTGTGGATTATATGTTTGGCGTTGAACCTGAATTGATAAGTAAACCACTTGTGGTATCCACTCCGGTAGAAAATTCTGTGATTGCTAGAAGGGTATATAGAGGTTTCATAGTGATGATTTGTAGACGTCAAACATCTGCGAATCTATTTGAGTTAGAAATGGTTGATTTCAATGTGATAATGGGAATGGACCGGTTGGCATCATGTTATGCAAACGTTGATTGTCGTATGAAGATGGATAGGTTTTAATTTCCCGGTGAACCCGTCATTGAATAGAAGGGGAACATTTCTATGCAAAAAAGGCAGGTTTATTTTCTATCTTAAGGCAAGGAAGATGATTTCGAAAGGTTACATTTATCATCTCGTTCGTGTTAGAGATGCGGAGGCGAAGCCTTCTACTCTACAATTAGTTCTCGTGGTCAATGAATTTCTAGATGTTTTCCCAGATGAACTCCCAGGTCTTCCTCCTGAAAGGGAGATTGAGTTTAGCATTGATGTGTTTCCTGACACTCAGCCAATCTTTATCCCTCCGTACAAGATGGTCCCGACAGAGTTGCAAGAGTTGAAGGCGCAGTTGAAGTACTTGCTGGATAAGGGCTTCATTAGGCATGTCACTTCACCTTGGGGTGCGCTAGTCTTATTCATGCGAAAGAAAGACGGGTCGTTAATGATGTGTATCAATTATCGACAGTTGAATATGGCTACTATAAAGAACAAGTATCCACTTCCAAGGATTGACGATCTGTTTGACCAACTCCAGGATGCCAAGTATTTCTCCAAGATTGACTTACGTTCAGGGTATCATCAGGTGAGGGTTAAGGAGAAGAATATTTCGAAGATGACCTTCCGAACAAGATATGGGAACTTTGAGTTCTTGGTCATGTCGTTCGGGCTAACAAATGCCCCAACAACTTTTATTGATCTTATGAATAGTGTATTCAGAACCTATCTTGACGTGTTCGTGATCGTAATTATTGATGACATTCTAGTGTATTCTTGTTTGGAGGTGGAACATACGGGACACTTGCGGATAGTATTACAGACCCTTTAGGATCGTAAGCTATATGCCAAGCTCTCCAAATGCGAATTTTGGCTGAACTCAGTAGCATTCCTTGTCCATGTGATATCTGACGAGGGTATTAGTGTAGACACTCAGAAGATCGATGTAGTGAAGAATTTTTCGTGACCGACAACGCTGTCAGAAGTCTGCAACTTCCTTAGGCTAGCAGGATATTTTAGGCAGTTTGTAGAATAGTTTTCCTCTATATCAGCACCATTGACTAAGTTAACATAGAAAAGTACCAAGTTCTAGTGGTCTGACGCTTGTGAATGTAGTTTTAGGAGCTGAAGAATGGATTGACATCCGTGCCAGTGCTCACTCTCCCAGAAGGAACGGAAGGTTATGTGGTATATTGTGATGCCTCGGGTATAGGTTTGGGGTGCGTATTGATGAAACATGGGAAGGTGATTGCTTATGCATCGATACAATTGAAGAAATATGAAAAGAATTACCCGACTCATGATTTGGAATTGGTTGCAGTAATATATGCTATGAAGATATGGCAGAACTACTTATATGGCATTCATGTTGACATCTAAACAGGTCACAAGAGTTTACAATACATCTTCAAGAAGAAGGAGTTAAATTTGAGGCAGCGTAGGTAGCTTGAATTACTGAAAGACTACAATGTCGAGATATTGTACCATCCCGGTAAAGCCAATGTTGTGGTAGATGCTCTCAGTCGTAAGTCAATGGGAATCTTAGCCTACATTAATGGAGGCAGACAAGGGTTGACTAAATGGCTTTATCAGCTAGCCAATATGAGATCAGATTGTTAGACTCTGATGACAGAGGTGTTACTGTACAGGATACAGCAGAATCGTCTTGGGTAGCCGAGGTAAAAGCACGATAATATGAAGAACCTACCTTAGTATGATTGAGAGAGGGCATTCAGCAGCATAAGATTATGGCTTTCGAGATCAGAGAAGATGGGGCACTGAGATACCAGGGCCGATTATGTGTGCCTAATGTGGCAGGGCTGCGAGAGAAGATTATGATTAAGATTCATCATTCCCAATATTCCATCCATCCCGGCTCGACAAAGATGTATTATGACGTTAAGGAGCTTAATTGGTGGGACAACATGAAGAAGGCTATTGCAGAATTTGTAGCTAAGTGTACTAATTGTCAACAAGTAAAGATCGAGCATCAGAAACCCGGTGGACTGATTCAGAATATAGAGATTCCGACCTGGAAATGGGAGGAGATCAATATGGACTTCATTATTGGATTACCTCGCTCTTATCATAAGTTTGACTCTATCTGGGTGATAGTTGATTGACTTATGAAATCTGCCCCTTTTTTGCCAATTAAGACAACTTACACGGCTGAAGATTATGCGAGGTTGTACATCAAGGAGATTGTTAGGCTTCATGGTGTGCCGGTATCTATTATATCATACCAAGGAGCTCAGTTTACAGATAACTTTTGGAGGTCATTTCAGAAGGGTTTAGGCACACAAATAAATCTCACCACTACATTCCATCCGCAGACTGGCGGGCAGGTTGAACATACCATTCAGACACTCGAAGATATGCTACGAGCATGTGTTCTAGATTTCAAGGGTAATTGGGATGACCATCTGCCACTTATAGAATTCGTCTACAATAATAGCTACCATTCTAGTATTAAAATAGCCTTGTACGAGGCGTTGTACGGGAGGAGATGTAGATCACCAGTTAGATGGTTCGAAGTCAGCAAAACAGAATTATATGGGCCAGATTTGACTCACCAAGCCATTGAGAAGGTGAAAGTGATACAAGAACGACTAAGGACAGCGCAAAGCAGGCAAAAGTCTTATTTCGATGTCCTACATCGTGATATAGAGTTTGAGGTTGGTGATTGGGTTTTCCTGAGGATCTCACCGATGAAGGGTGTTATGCGTTTTAGGAAGAAGGGTAAGATGAGTCCGCGGTATATTGGGACATATAAGATTCTTCGACGAATTGGACAGGTTGCTTATGAGTTAGAATTGTCATCCGAATTGGAATTTGTCCACCCGGTATTCCATGTATCTATGTTGAGGAAATGTATTGGAGACCCTTCTCGGGTCGTCCCTATCAAATATGTACAAGTTACGGAGGATCTATCATATGAAGAAGTGTCGGTGGCTATATTAGATCGACAAGTCCGCAAGCTGAGAATAAAGGATGTAGCTTCCAACAAAGTATTATGGAGGAACAAGAATACAGAAGAAATGACATGGGAAGTGAAAGAGAAGATGAAGTCTAAATACCCTTACCTATTCCAGGTTGACGATAACGAGGATGCCGGGGGAACGCAGGATGCAATGGAAGCTGAAACGGCTCTATGAGGTAAACAATAGCTTGAGAATACTCTTCCTTAATACAAAATGGTGATATGTAGTTAATGTACATATCCATAATACTTTGTATAGCCTTGTGAGTCTGTATGTTTTTTTTTAACTATTTTCAAGTTTGACTAGTGTCTATTTTATAGGGGAAACTCGGCCGGAAATTTCCGTCGGAATCCATGGTGAATTAGACTCCCCATAAACCCTTACATTCGAGGATGAATGTTCCTAAGGGGGGAAGGTGTTACAAACCATATTTGCATATGTTAAATCATGCCGCAAGTTAATCGATGTAAATCCGGGAAGAAATTATATTTGAGTTGTTAAGAAGTTAATCCTATTGGTCTTAATGATACAAGGGTGTATAAGAGTGGTTAATAAGTATTAGAAGTTAGAAGTTAAACGAATCAAGGATGTTGTAACCCGTAATTTCGGATAAAACTAGAGGTGCTTAATATGATAAGGAGGTCGTATTATAAGGTATTTGAATCATATAATATCTGTGTCATAAGTTTTGAAGTCAATCAAATTATGAAACAAAAGTCGACAAAAGTTGTCGCAAGTTACGTTCATAATTTACTAAAACTTTAGGTCTAATGTTACTAAGATTTTCTCTCAATGTACTTGGAATTAAGTGGTGATCCATAACCCAAATTGAAGATCTACGAGTCTAGTTTCCAACGCATTAAAATGTTCATCGATACAACATCGGAGTATAAAGATATTTGCATTTTTGCGAGACTGCGCAAGAAGCTCCCTATGGGACCCACTTAGGCGGTTGAGATATCTTGATATATATGTGACGCCTACAGCCCGTTTTAAATCATTCTTTTTCACTCTCCTCAGACCCTAGACACCTAAAAACTTTATCTCAAAGTTCTCTCATGATCCAAGACCCAAACAAAGGACAAACATCACAAATCAAGTGTCAAGAACCCTGTGGCGCTAGTGAGTTTCTTGTT